>NC_142208.1:2622916-2938333 GCF_049639895.1 Pseudopodoces humilis | reverse complement strand
CACGTTCCTTCCACAGCCTAAACTCCTCCTTTAGATTAATTTCCTCTGTGAGACAACTGGTCCAATGGTATTGGTTTAGTTCTGGTTTTGCACAGCTTGTTCTCCTTGCCATTAAAAATATTAAAAAGGCTCCTGCCTAGTACCAGATCCTGTCTGTACAGAGGACTATAAAAAATTCTCATGTGGACCACAAAGAAAACAGAAATTGGGAATTCCCTCCACTTTCACAGCCCAGAAAATGATACGTGAGGAATTTAACTCATCATAACCAAGTAGAAACAGACTTTTATATCAATTCTAGTAACAATAATAACAATGATAACAACAGCAGCTTTGGTGGTACTGGTTTTGCTGTTGTTAATCCTGTTGTTGTTCCTACTCCTGTTATTACTATCATTACCATTATTTTTGTTGTTGTTACTATTATTATTTAGACAGGCACAAGATGTGGCTGTTTCTTGCAATCCTGGTTTTCCTACAAGCACCCACGAACTCTGAAGATGCCACCAAGCAGAAAAAGGCTCTAAATCCTGAGGCTTCCATGAACACTGTAAGTCAGGAGAACTTTGAATTTGAAACTTTTGAAAGCTTGGGCACATTCAGGTGGAGGAGAGAGGGGTGGAGGGCACATGGAGAGGGCTGGTGCTGTTGAGCTGCTGTGAAATGATGCTGCCTCCACACCATCATTAACAAGCTCCTCCTCCCAGCAGAATTAAGTTCATTTACCAGCAGGGCAGTTGGAGATGGGGATAATCCCAGACAGGATTTGATCAGATATCTCCCCAGAGGGTAGAAATTTGTTCGTGGCTCCTCTCCTTCAGCTGCAGCAAATCGCTCAGGGCCGTGTCCAGGTGAGCCCTGGGAGGCTCTGAAGCTGGGCTTAGCAGGACCCAAGACGTGGTAAATTCGCTGCACTTAATCATTCCTGCCAAGCTGACAAAGGGAGGGTACAGCAACGTGTGGGGCAGGACCACAGCTGGATTTTACCCGGAAACTTCCCAGTCTGTGGAGTTTTCAGCATAAATAAAGCTCAAGCAGAGCCTTGGGAGCCCTGCAAGGAATATCCCATGGGGTTTATCCCACTGCCCTTCCAGTCAGCCCAGCTCGGCAGGTTCCATCTGCCCCACCACCTTATCTGCCCGGCACATCAGCTGGGAGCCTGATGTGACATGTGCTGCTGTCGGTGCCAGCCGTCAGGAAATCGGTGCCAGCCGTCAGTAAAGCGGGCTCAGGCGTCAGGAAATCCTTTCGGTTTCAATCGTCGTGTTTGGAAGCGTTTCAAGCCCCGCAGCCGCCCACGGCTGAGCATCTCCCCTTCCCTCGGGCAGATCACTGGGGTGAGGTTCAGACAGAGCATCCTCTGTCACAAAAAGTCCTCAGCTGATCCCAACACAGCCTGGGCACAGCCCAGAACTTCGGTTTTACCAAGGGTGGTCTCTTCAAGTCATATAAACACCTTTGCTACGGAAAGTTTCCTACCTGGGTTTTCCTTCCCCCAGAGCCAAATCATCTGCTACAGAGGGTACCCCAGTGAGGAGTATGAAGTCCTGACTCGTGACGGCTACTACATCCACCTGAACAGAATTCCTCATGGAAGAGAAAAGCCTGAGAACAGAGGTACAGCTCTATTTGACTCAGAGCCAGCAGGAAAAAATAAATAAATAAATAAATAAAAAAGCCCTGAATGTAAGCAGGGGAATGGATGAACCCAGACAGGCCAGGGGAATGGTCATTGTTAAAGCAAAAATCCTGAATCCGTGGGATTTCTCCAATTTACACTCAGAGCCAGAACACACAGTCAAAATACACATTTTGCATGTCCTCTGGCAGTGCAAGGCTTTACTGGCCTTAATTTGGGGTGAGTGAATAGAGAGAATCTGGTTCAATTAAATGTGCTGTTTCTTTTGCACCCAGGGGCCAGGCCAGTCGTGTTTCTCCAGCACGGATTATTTGGAGAAGGCAGCCACTGGGTGGAAAATCTGGCTAACAACAGCCTTGGCTTCATCCTAGCAGACTCTGGCTACGACGTGTGGCTGGCAAACAGCCGGGGGACCAGCTGCTCCCGGAGACACCAGCACCTTTCAGCTGACCAGGTGGAATTCTGGGATTTCAGGTGGGCTGCAGCACGTTACAAAAGCCTGGCGATGTTCTCTGCCTGTCCCCAAGCTCTAGGCAGAGGTGGGTGCCTCCGAGCAGGCAAGTCAGAGCGCCCGATCCCTGGCACAGCCTCTCCCAGGGGAGGATGGAGGGACCTGAGCAGACCTGCCTGCTGACACGGTGCCAGCACCTCCCTGCAGCTGCCGAGAGCACAGGGGGGGCACACAGAGACAGCAGCCCTGCCTCATCCACAGAGACACCACCGAGATGTCCACAAGTGTCATTGCCACCTCCCCTGCTACTAGACCTTCTTGCCCCTTGTCCCCTCTTTTTAAGCTGCCTCTCCAGAGCTGATCTTCAGAGCAGAATCCACAAGCTCGTAAACAGGCTTTTAGAAAATCCTCACACAGCAGGTCTGCCTTTCACCATGTCCCACCAACAGGCACACGGGCAGGAACCGGTGCTCCATTCCCCTCCGGGAAAGAGCATCCCAAGGAGCAGAGCTGGTGCTGTAATCCTGGTGGGATCCAGCTCTGGGTCTGCAGAGAGGCACTGGAATGCTGGCCAGGCTCTGCACAGTCTATTTACTGCTCAGCACGGCCGTGGGAGGACTAAGCTCTTTCAGGGGAGGATGATGCCATGGCAGGAGGGATCCATGCCAGGAATTTTCTCCTGGAAAAGCAGCCCAGGATGTAAAGCTGAGCAATGCAAGGCAGCTCAAGGTAAGTTTGCTCTCCTGCTGCAGCCTCGTAGCCAACATCCCCCTCCTGTGTTGCAGCTTCCATGAGATGGCAATGTACGATCTCCCGGCCGCCATCGACTTTGTGCTGCAGAAGACGGGGCAGAAGCAGCTCCACTATGTTGGCTACTCCCAGGGCTGCTCAATTGGTGAGTTCCGAGGGGTAACCCATCATCCTGACTTGAAAAATTTCATTTTGCTCAGCAGAAAGCAAAGGCATCCCCTCCATTTGGGCTTAAAAACCACTGAAGTGCCTGCTCAGCCAAGGGAATAAAGGTGCTGCCTCCCTTTGGGCATCTCTTGCACCAACATTTAGCAGGAAGGTGGCAAGAGATCTCAGATTTCCAAGCAGAGATCATTAATTAAACAGACCTAGGTCCATGTGAACCCTCAGATTAAGCACCTGAGGAAAGATGGAGCAAGTCTGAGGTTGTTTTTCTGTTTTCTCAGCGTTTATTGCGTTTTCATCCATACCCGAACTGGCTCAGAAAGTCAAAATGTTTTTTGCCCTGGCTCCAGCAGCGGTACCCAAGAATGCCAAAAGTCCACTCATGAAGATACTGCTCCTCCTGGACAACAAGCTCAAGATGATTCAAGTAAGGGATTACCCCATGCCCTTCTGCCCCAAAACTGGTTCTAGAGAAGGGATCATGCCCAGATCATGGTCATGCATGGTTTGCATGCCCATTGGCACCCCTGGGGCTCTCTGATGCAGCAGAAAACAGTTAATTCCTGATGATTTATTGGCACAGGCACCATTCAGCTGCACATACAGTCCTTGTTGAGCGCATGTCTTCTTTCCATCTGTAGGATAAACGTGGTCTTTACATGGGGGCACTTGTAGGGGCCATAGGCTTGAACACCTGGAAAAGAGCAGCTTTGCCATGTTGATTCCATGATAAACAGATCCAGTGCTTGGAGGAGGTGGGAGGAAAGAGGAGAGTTGTGAATATTGATTTCCCTGTCATGTGTTCAGTCAGCATCAACTCCTGCACCGAGCTGTACCCAGCTCCGTGGGGCAGCAGGGCAGGGGGGCAGTAGGCTTGGCTCCTGGACATTCCCCTTACTGCCTGGCTGGTGGCACAGTCCAGGAGCTGGGCTGCAGGGAGGGAAGAGCAGGAAAGGCACATCGCCCTTTGCTCCCGCAGCTGCTGCTGGGCAGAACGGACGCGTCCCTGCGGATCAGGAAGCTGTGGCGCTTTCTCCCGGAGCTGTGCAGGCACACGCTGCTGCACAGGCCCTGTGCCAACCTCCTCTTCCTGATGGGTGGCCACAACGAGAAGAACCTCAACATGGTGGGTGTGACATTCCAGTGGGGACGCTGCTCTGCCACCCGCCCTGCCCAGCCTGCCACAGCCACTCGCCCCCGCCGTGCTCGCAGCAAGCAGACCCTGCATGGGCAACACACGTCCCTCTGCCACGTGCTTCTCCTCCCAGGACAGGAAAAGCCCCCAGGCACTGCTGGGTAAATGTCAGTGGCCAGGTGGCCCTTGACAACACCTCTGGGGTGCAGCCCCTGCTCTGACCCAGCTGCTGAAGCAGCCTCTGGGTGACCCCAGGTGGTCACTGAGGCCTTGAGCACAGCCCCTGAGCCCAGGTAAGGTGTCTTACAGAGCTCATCCCTCATCTCTCTCCTCCCGATGCTGCCTCACAGCAACTGGTTTTTAATGAAAATTATATTCCCGAACCTGGTCCAGCTCTTCAGGCAGCGTGACTCAGCAGTGGCTGCTCTGGGAAACACCTGGCAGCTGCCACTCCACTCCCATCCGCTGGAAAACAACAATAGCTGGGGTGTGTTTCCTTGCAGACACGGCTGGATGTGTACACATCCCACTATCCGGAAGGCACCTCTGTCAAAAACATCATCCACTGGGCCCAGGTAGGATCCCTGACACGTGGATGGATGCTTCAGCCCCAGGATGGTCCCTTCACCAAGAGTCTGCTGTGCCCAGGGCAGACATGAGAGTTCAGGGATCTCTGACACTGGCAGCTCCTGAGAAAGTAAAGGCAAGAAATAAGAAGAGGTGCTGAAATAAGTAGGATGAGCTGCCCTGGTGCCTCTGGGGACCAGGGGACACTGCCGTGTGTGTCCTGTGCTGTGCCAGGCAGGACAAGGGACAGGATGGGGAGGCCACAGATGGATGCTGAGAGCCCCCAGGAACTGCCAAAACAGAACTTGGGTGCTGGGTGAAAGCCCAAAGAGAGGCTGGGGGAAGTGGATGAGGAAGAAAAGGGGGACCCAACAACATCTCCTCCGTCCAAAGGGGTCCTGGGTCCCCTGGAGATGGACTCTGCAGCTTCAGCACTGGCCCTGCTGGAAACGGGGTCAGGCTGGAGAAACCCCACCCATGTGCCTCCTTGCAGAGTCAAATTATAGGTAAGGGTAGGTGAAAAAAGGATGATCAGGTTGTTGAAGGCACTCCAGCAGCGCCCTGCACACACAGCTGGTGGTGAGCAGGATTTCAGAGGGAAGAGCGTGGCACCAGGGCAGCCAAGGAGATACGTGCAACACCTTGGTTTGTCAATCCATGGCTAGGGACAGGCATGGAGCCAGAGCTCAAAATTCCACCGTTAAAAAAGGTGGAAAGCCTGGCTTTGCATGGATACCATCTCCTCCTGCAATGTCCCACGGGTGAGGACACCGACACCTCTCCTTGTCCTGCTTGTCCCCAGCCAGCTGGCACTATTGGAGATGGGCAGATGGAGGGCAGGCACTTACACAAACCCCTTCTGAGCACCCTCTCATGGCAGGCGCCTCGAGGGGGCCAGGAGATGCGAGACCCACGCAGCAGCACTCGCTGGCCTCCCAGAGCAGATCCATCCTCTCTTCCCAGGTGATAACATCTGGAGAATTCAAAGCCTTTGACTACGGCAGCAAGAACCCAGCCATGTACCACCAGGTAGGAGCTGCAGTGGCAGTGCTGGCAGCTGGAGATGCTGGGGTGTCTATCCAGGGTGGTGCAGGGACAGAATGGCTTGCAGGGATTGACCAACTGAGACCCCCCCGTGTCCCTCCAGGACACACCGCCCTTGTACCGCGTGGAGGAGATGCCGGTGCCCACAGCGGTGTGGTCCGGAGGGCAGGACTGGGCAGCTGACCAGAGGGACGTCCTCCTGCTGCTGCCCCGCATCTCTCACCTCGTCACCTACAGCCACATCCCCGACTGGAACCACTGGGACTTTATCTGGGGCCTGGACGCCCCCGGGCGCCTCTACAGCAGCATCCTGAAGCTGATGGAGGAGTCCTGGTAGAGCGGCGGCTCCCGGGGGAGGTGCCGGTGGCCTGGCCCCTGTCCCTCAGCTGAGACAGCTCAAGGAGGGGGTGGGACACTCCCTGCTGTCCCCTCCTTCCTGCTGGCCTGACACGCTTGTGGTGATGGTGCTTTCCACTCATCCCTTGGTTCTTGGGGTCTCTCCTCCTTGCTTGGGAGCTCCTGAAGCACCGGTGGCACCGTGCTGGGAGCAGCACCGGGGTCAGCCGAGGCACCGGAGCAGGCAGGAGCCACCAGCCCTGCTGGAAGGGCCCCAACATGATGGTGCTGACCCTGAGCTGTGCCAGGGGAATATGGGGACCCTGCCATCACCACACAGTGGCTGCCCAGTGCGTTGTGGATTAGAGCACCCAGCCTATGAGGAGGTGGGAAGGAGCTGGGCCCGTTGAGTCTGGCTGTGGAGGGGACAGGCTGAGAGGAGACCCCCAGGTGTGGCACACAAAGGAACAGAGGAGGTGAATGAGGCCAAACCCTTCTTGGCAGCAGCAACAGGTGATGCAACGTGAGATTCTGACCCCAAATTGCAGCACAGGGGGATTCAGGTTGGATTTGGAGAATCCTTTTTCCCCAAGACAAGTCCCCAGGGAAGTGGAAGGTCTCTGTCTGGGCCATGCCAGGCACCTGCCTGCATTGTTTGGGCTGGGACTCAGGGGCCAGACGTCCCCAGGAATGTCTGCTTGGCTCAGCACCAAGACACTGGGAATGATCATCCCTCACCCCTGGGAGCTGGTGACCCCAAATGCCCTGGGCTGGCTTGCAGGACCACCATCCCCTCAGGAAGCTGCTGCCAGGCTGATGTCTCCAGCCCATCCCACTGTGCTGCTCGCTGCAAACCCGGAGGTGGGGAAAATCCCTCCAAAATAAATACTCAAAGATACTCAGGAGCCTGATCTTTGACACACTCAGCTCTTCCTTGCATGTGAATATTTTCTGGGGAGCTGCCAGGGCCAGCAGGGACACAGTAACCCTTTTGCTGGTAGAACTGGGTGGCACAGTGGGTTCTCCCAGGGTCCCAGCTGGGACTATCCCAGTACATCCCAGTACCCTGCCCCACCCCTGGGCAGGCGGTAGGAACGCTTGCTGGTGAAAAAAACCCACCAGACAGCCTTGGGAGTGAAGACTCTTGTATGCATGAAGGTTTGGGAATCACGGGTGGGCGGGAGCGCTGGGACTGGCCCTTGTGGCAGCTCTGCTGGGATGTGTGGCAGGATGTGTGGGGCAGCACCCACTGCTCCTCCAGCTCACCAGGCTGGCCGGCCACGGCACAAGGTGGATGAGCCGGAGCAGAGCAGGGAGAGGAGGAGGGTGAGGAGGTGGTCACTACCTGCACCTACTCCAGGAGGGGTCCCCTCTCCCACCCCGGCCTTCTCCTGTCCTCCACTGGCTCATCACTGCACCGGGACCCACGGGCATCCATCTATCCATCCCATCCTTCCTCCTCGCCTCCCTGCCGCGGCCGGGGCCGCTCCGGGGGCGGTGCCGTTGGCGGCGGGCGGTGCCGGCGGCGGCGGAGGGCGGTACCGGCCGGCGCGGGCGGCCATGGAGGGCAGCGGGCGGCGGGTGGTGGCGGTGGGCGCGGGGCTGGCGGGGCTGGGGGCGGCCCAGCGGCTCCGCGGACACGGCTCCCTCCTCCTGCTGGAGGCGGCGGCCCGCGCCGGCGGCCGCGTCTGCACCCGCCCCTTCGGTACGGGCGGGGAGGCCGGCGGGAGGCTCCGGGAACGGGGGGTGGGCGGCACCGGGGGGCGGGCCCGGGCTGGGGCAGGGGGCGGCCGTACCGGGATGCGGGAGCTGCACCTGACCCACCCCGGGCCCCGGGGCCGGACCTGAGCGGGCTGGACACGTGGCGGGGGCGGCCGGTCCCGTGGGCAGCCGGGGATCGAACGGAAGCCGGTCACGGGGGGCACCGGGGGCGCGGCAGGGCCCGCCGGCTCCGGCCGTTCCGGGGGTCCCGCTGCGCCCCGAGGGCTTCTCCACGGGCACGGCTCGGGGTGACCCGCTCTCCCTCCCGGCAGCGTCGGGGCTGGCGGAGATGGGGGCGCACTGGATCCACGGCCCCTCGCCGGGGAATCCCGTGTTTTGCCTGGCCTCCAGCTACGGCCTGCTGGGCCCGGAGGCCGCCCGGGAGGAGAACCAGCAGGTGGAAGCGGGGGGTCACCCCCCGATGCCGTCCGTCACCTACGGCAGCTCGGGGAAGGTGCTGAATGCCAAGGCAGTGCGCGAAGCCCGCGACCTCTTCTACGCCCTCCTGGCCTCCACCCGCGCTTTCCAGGGGTCCAAGGAGCCACCGTGGCCCAGCGTGGGCCAGTACCTGCGAGCAGAGATCGCCCGGACGGTCCCCACGATGGCGGGGGGACAGGAGGATGCCCGGCGGCTGCAGCTGGCCGTGCTCGCCGCCTGCCTCAAGCTGGAGTGCTGCATCAGCGGGACCCACAGCATGGACCTGGTGGGCCTGGAGCCCTTCGGGGAGTACGTGTCCCTGCCCGGCCTGGACTGCACCTTCCCAGGGTAAGCGCGGGGCTCCGGAGCGGGACGCGGAGGAGCGTTCCAGGGGCCGCCGCGTCTCCAGCGGTGACTCCTCCCACAGTGGCTACAGCAGCTTGGCCGAGCGCCTGCTCTCGGACCTGCCCGAGGGCACCGTCCTGCTCAACAAGGCAGTGAGGAGCATCCAGTGGCAAGGGTCCTTCCGTGAGGAAGGGGACGGTGCCAGGGTTTTCCCAGTCCGGGTGGAGTGCGAGGATGGAGATGTCTTCCTTGCTGACCACGTCATCATCACTGTCCCGCTAGGTGAGGACACCAACACCTTCCCTTGCCCTGCCCGTCCCCTCCGACCAGCCGGATGATGGGTTGGAGACGGGCAAGTGGAGGGGAAGGATTGCCTAAAGCCCTTCCCAGCCTCCCCTCTCCCACTGGGAATAGGTTGGAAAGGGGTTTTGGGGAGGTCAGAGCATCTCAGACACCATTTAGTAGCCCAGCTGAGAGCTGCCCCGTTGCCTGCCCAAACTCGTGGCTGCAGGTTTCCTCAAGGAGCACTACCAGGAATTCTTCCAGCCTCCCCTTCCCGAGCGGAAAGCACAGGCCATTCGCAACCTCGGATTCGGCACCAACAACAAGATCTTCCTGGAGTTCGAGCAGCCTTTCTGGGAGCCCGAGCAGCAGCTCCTGGAAGTGGTGTGGGAGGACGATTCGCCCCTGGAGGAGCCCAGCACTGACCTGGAAGCCAACTGGTTCAAGAAGCTCATCGGATTCGTGGTGCTCCAGCCGCCAGAGCAGTAGGTGGCTGGGGATTTTGGGTATCCCCCCGCCCTTCTCTGGGCCGCTGGTGGGCACGGGGAGGGGCAGCAGCTTTCAGCCCCGCATTCCCGCCCCAGGCACGGGCACGTCCTGTGCGGCTTCATCGCGGGGAAGGAGTCGGAGCACATGGAGACGCTGAGCGACGCCGAGGTGCTCAGCGCCATGACCCGCGTCCTGCGCACGATGACAGGTGCCTGGCCCGCCCTCCCCGCCCGCCCACTGCCCCGGGGCACTTCCCGATCCCACCCCTAACCCCCATCCGCAGGGAATCCGAACCTGCCCGCGCCCAGGAGCGTGCTCCGATCCCGCTGGCACAGCGCTCCCTACACCCGCGGCTCCTACAGCTACGTGGCCGTCGGCAGCTCGGGGGACGACATCGATGTGCTCGCACAGCCCTTGCCCGAGGACCCCCGGGACCCCCGGGTGAGGGGGACGGACAGACGGGGGTGGGGACAGGCCACTCCGGGAGCACAGGGAGGTGCCGGCCCTTTGCGGGGGTCACCAATGCTCGGGTCACCTGCTGAGCTCCGCGGGGGTGGGGGCATTTCCATAAAAGTCGTGGGCAGGCCGCTCCTCCCAACCTCTTCCCAGCCTCCTCACGGCGCGGGGTGGGCGCCTAGGGAAGGGAGAGTGTCCGCTTCTGGGTTTTTATTGCGGGGGGTGAGGATGTTCCAGCGGAGCCCCGCGGCCCCTGTGCTCACCCCCCGCCTCTCCGCAGCCCCTGCAGCTCCTCTTCGCCGGCGAGGCCACGCACCGCACCTTCTACTCCACCACCCACGGGGCGCTGCTGTCGGGGTGGCGAGAGGCCGAGCGGCTCAACCAGCTCTTCCAGGCGCCCGTCCCCGCGCCTCACTCGTGAGGCAGCAAAATAAACCCCGCTGCTTTGCCCTCCGGTCTCTCCTTTATTGAGAAACCTCCGCGCCGGCGGCTTCTTCCTCTCCGTGGCGGAGTGGATGCGGCGGGGGTGGCTCCACGGAGCGGTGTTGGTTTAATACCAGTTGGTGCTGGAGATGGTGAAGCGGGGGTCGTCCAGCGGGTCCTGCGTCGGGCCTGGCCGTGGGGTGGGCTCCGGGGTGGGCTGAGCGGGTTGGGGCTCAGAAACGGTGGCACGGGGGGTGCCGGGGCCCGCGGGGGGCACGGCGTGCCCCCCGCGGGCCCCGGCACCCCCCGTGCCGCCGTGAGGCGCGGCCGAGCCCCCCGAAGCCCCCGGAGGCGGCGGCTGCGGCTCCGCCATTGCTGTCACTGAGGCCGCTTCCGGTCGCGGCGGAAGTGACGCGCCGGAGCCATGAGGGTGTGGGCAGCGCTGAGGGCGGCGGGGACGGTGCCGGGAGCGTTCCGGGAGCGCTTCGACTTCGGCGGCCGCGATGTGGCCTCGTGGTTCCCGCGACACATGGCCAAAGGTGAGGGGCGGCAGCGCGGCGGATCCAGTTCCCCCCCTCCCCTTCCTCGCCGCCGCGCCCGCTGCGCGCTCACCCCGCGCTGTGCTGTGTGCTGCAGGCCTGCGGCAGATGCGCCTGGCGCTGCGCCGCGCCGACTGCCTCGTGGAGGTGCACGACGCTCGAATATCCTCCACAGCTGCCGGAGAACCCTCTCCCCTGTCCCTCTAGACCACCCTTGCCCCTCTCCACCCCGTCTCCATCCCCGTCCCGCTACGCGCTTGCAGTCACTGTCCTTAGCGCAGCCACATTCCGCTGTCGGGCCGTAACCCCGCGCTGCAGGAGGCGCTGGGCATCCGCCCTCACGTCCTGGTGCTGAACAAGATGGATCTGGCTGATCGCCGCCGGCAGCCGGTGAGCGCCGGGGCAGGGCCGGGCGGGGGGCAGCCGTGGTGTCGCAGGCAGGTGACAGCACTGCCTCTTCCCGTCCCTTCCAGGCGGTGTTGGAGCAGCTGAGGCAGCAGGGATGCTCGCACGTGGTCTTCACTGACTGCCAGCGTGATGTCAATGTCAAGAAGGTAGTGGGGCAGCAGCCCAGCCCTGCTCCCTGGTGAACTCCCAGCCCCATGGACAGCCCTCGGTGCTCCAGCTGGCTGCTGCCTTTCCAGCTGTCCCAAGTCCTCTGCTCAGCCCCTGTTGTGCATGTCTCGCTGGCACAGTGTCACCAAGCGAGTGGCTGTGCCAGCCAGGGCACAGAGTGACAGCCCTGTCCCTGTTCCTCTGCAGATTGTCCCCATGGTTGCCAAGCTGGTGGCTGATGGCCCACGCTACCACAGGGCTGAGGTGAGACACGTGCACAGGGTGTCACAGAATATCCTGGGTTGCAAGGGACCCACAAAGACCATCCAGTCCAGTTCCTGGCCCTGCACAGACCCCCCAACAATCCCAGCCTGTGCATCCCTGGCAGCTCTGTCCAAACGCTCCTGGAGCTCTGGCAGCCTCAGGTCCATTCCCTGGGGAGCCTGGGCAGTGCCAGCACCCTCTGGGGGAAGAGCCTTTCCCTCATCATCAGCCTGCCCCTGCCCTGGCACAGCTTCAGATGTTCCCCAGGTCCTGTCCCTATCACAGAGAGCAGAGATCAGAGCTGCCCTTGGGAAGAGCTGCAGCCCCCAGGGAGGTCTGACAGTGTTCTCTGCTCCAGCTGAAGAAACCGAGTGACCTCAGCCAGCCCTTGTGTGGCCCTCCAGAGCCTTCCCCATCTTTGTGTCCCTCCTTTGGACACTCTCTGACACCTTTACATCTTTTCTACATTGTGGTTCCCCAAAACTGCCCCCAGTGCCTGAGGTGAGGCTGCCCCAGTGCAGAGCAGAGGGAGGGTCACCCCCCTCTCCAGCCAAGGGATGAGGTTGCTCCCACCTGTGCCAGAAGTGCCGGCAAACACTGGGATAGTTCCCTGTGGCAGCTGCCTGTTGCTGCAGGGGTGGGTGGTTGGTAACCAGCTGCTCCTTGCCTGCATCTCCCTGGCTTCCAGAGCTCCGAGCACAACATCCTGGTGATTGGCGTGCCCAACGTGGGCAAGTCCTCTCTCATCAACTCCCTGCGGAGGCTGCACCTCAAGAAGGGTATTTCTGCACGGTGCCAGGGCTCGGGGAGGAGGTGGGCACGGTGCCACGTGTGTCCGTGACTGTGTCTGTCCCCCCAGGCAAAGCCACTGCGGTGGGGGGCGAGCCAGGAATCACCAAGGCAGTGCTGTCCAGGATCCAGGTACCGTCCCTGCGTCCAGGAGACCTCCAAGCTCACCGAGCTGATCTTGGAGGGTCGCTCAGGTCCCCTTTGCAGCAAGACCTTAACTCAAGCTCAGTGCCTCAACTCGTTAGCCGTGTGGTGCTAATTACCAGCCCTGCCTCCCCCTGCCAGGTGTGTGAGAAGCCCCAGATGTACCTCGTGGACACCCCTGGCGTGCTGCCCCCCAGGCTGGGGGATGTGGAGACGGGCATGAAGCTGGCGCTGTGTGGTGAGCTGGAGGCTGTGGCCAGGAGCAGTCCCCAAATGCGGCCTCGGGGCTTGCTACCCAAGGCTGGGGTGACACTGCTGCTCACAGCCCCTGGGTGTGAGGGGGTGGAAGGAAGGTTGGCCAGGGCTCAGCAGGGCTTAGGGAAGCTGGGGCTTGACCCTATTTTCCAGGAGCCATCCATGACCATCTGGTAGGGGAGGACATCATGGCCGACTACCTCCTGTACACCCTGAACAAGCAGCAGCAGTTTGGGTGAGTCAGCGGGGAAGCGGGGAGGGGTCCCAAGAGAGTGATGGAGATGCCATCCCCAGGGAATTTTGGGGGGAGGCAGTGCCAGCAGGGTGTGAGCCATCTCCTCTGGCAGGTACGTGCAGCATTACGGGCTGGGCCAGCCCTGCGACCACATCGAGCCCCTGCTCAAGCACGTGGCTCTCAGCCAGGGCCAAACACAGAAGGTGAAGGTGCTGACAGGCACAGGTGGGTGATCTGGGTTGCAGGGGCTGGGATTTTGGGGGATCCCAGGGCAGCTCCACGCTGCACTGACACTCCTGTATCCGCTGCCATCTCCAGGGAACGTTAACATGATGATGCTCAACTACCCAGCTGCTGCCTACGAGTTCCTGCGGGACTTCCGAGCAGGACGCCTGGGCAGGGTGACACTGGACTGAGACCTGTCACTGGACAGGCACTGCCTGCAGCCATGTGGGCTGGGAACATCCTGGTGCCCCATGGGGCTGGGGACACCTCAGCAGGGAGCTACGGTGTGTGATTGAAGCGGCTCTGCCAGGGCTGTCCCCGGTTTTGGGGAAGAGGCAGGATGGACAGGATGCCCTGTGGTGTCGCTGTTGCGATGCTCCCGGGGAGAGCTGTGCCCGCCCCGGAGAACCTGGGGAAGGGCTGGTGCCTCCGACTGGCACTTGGAAACCGTCAGGGAGCTGTTTCCTCGCTGGGGTTTGGGCCTGCGCTGGAGCCTCCATCGCGAAATAAAGCCTGCGTGGGCAGGTGCCGGGCGCTGGCCATCCCAGGGTCCCGCCCCTCGCCCCGCATCCAGCCACACCTGCTTTCGCCCAGTTTTATTGCCGTCTCCTCGGCCTCCGGACACGGCGAGGCCGCGGACAGGGGCGCGGTGCAGAGGGGTGCCCGAGCCGGCGGGGTGTGGAGGGGCGGTGGTGGTGGTGGTGGGTCTTCCGCGGGGGTCCTGCCCCGCCGGCGGTGGGTGGCCATAGCCCCGGGAGCCGCTGCTCGCTCGGGGCATGGAGCTCAGCCCCGGCTGGGGCGGCCGGTCCTCGCGGCGCCGTGGGTGAACGGGCACAGTCAGGTCCCCCAAAATCCATCAGCGGCGGAGAAGGGCGGCCAGCGGGCACAGCCAGGGCAGCGCCCGGCCCGGCGGGGTCCCGGCCGGCGCGGCGGGGGCCCAGGCGCTGGCGCCCGCCGTCCAGTTGCCGCCGCGGTACTCGACGCCGTCTCCCGCTTGCAGCTCTCCGGGCAGCCGGGCCCGGCGCAGAGCCGCCCCCGCCGCCACTCCCGCCGCCGCTCCCGCCGCCGCCGCCCCCGCCACGCGCAGAGCCGCCCCGGCAGAGCCGTACCGGGGCACGGCCGCCCTCGGCCGGCTGCGGGCCGCCCCCCGCGCCGCGCCGCCGGCCGCCCCCCCGGCGCCGCCGCGCCCACCTTTGCCGGCCACCGTGTCGCAGAAGGAGGCGGCCAGCAGCACCAGCGCCCACCACGCCGCCCCGCTCCGCCGCATCCCGCACCTGCCGCAGGGAGGGAGGGAGAGCCCCGCCGCTCAGCCGCGCCCGGCCGCGGGCGGGGGACCGCGCACCGACGTGTCCCGCTTGCGCGGGTGCTGGGGCCGCGCACGCACCCGTGTGTCACGGCACACGCAGCCGCCCGCGCGTTGCATAAACGCGCTCCCCCCACCCCTGTGGATGATGCTCCCGCACACGCACGCTCCCGCACGCCCCTGTGGATGATGCTCCCGCACACGCACGCTCCCGCACGCCCCTGTGGATGATGCTCCCGCACACGCACGCTCCCGCACGCCCCTGTGGATGATGCTCCCGCACACGCACGCTCCCGCACGCCCCTGTGGATGATGCTCCCGCACACGCACGCTCCCGCACGCCCCTGTGGATGATGCTCCCGCACACGCTCGCACACGCGCGCTCCGCAGAGCCCTGCGGATGATGCTCCCGCGCACGCTCGCACCCACGCGTTCCCCTGGCTTCGCACACAGCCGGCCGTGGGGCACACTCACACCACCGTCCCTCCCTCCCCGCCCGCGGGGCTCACCGGGCCGGGGATGCCGCCGGCTCGTTCCGCTCCTCTCCACTCCTCCCTGGCCGCGCTCCCGCTGCCGCGCTCCCGCCGCGCCCCCTGCACTCCCCCCCAGCTCCCCGGGAGGGGGACGGCGCGGAAATCCCCCCTCCTTACCCTTTCCCCTTCCCTTCCCGTTCCCCGCGGCGCCTCCAAAGCCCCACACCCCGCCGCCCCGGCCGCGCCCGCGCCCCGCGGGGGCAGCACGGCGGGACCCCCGCTCCGGGCGGGCTTCGGGGTCCGCGCCCCCTCCCACGGCCCGGGGGTCCCGGCCCGGCCCCCCGGCCCCGCCCCGGCCAATGGGGACTGCGCCTCGCGGGGCGGGGCCGGCTGCACCAATGGGCGGCGGCGGGAGGGGCGGGGCTCGCTCCGCGCTCCGCCATGGCCGCCCCGCTGCGAGCGCTCCTGCGCCCCGCCGCCGCCGCCGCCGCCGCCGCGCTCCCCCGAGCGCCCCCCCCGCCGCCGCTCCGCGCCCCCAGCGGCGCACGGGGCTGCAGCGCCGGTGAGCACCGGGGCACCGGGGGGGGCGCCGGGAGGGCACCGCGGGTGGGTGGGCTTGGTCTCGCCGAGAGCTCAGCGCCGGGCACCGGGCACGGTCGTAGCCCCTGGCGGGCATGGGCCCATCGACCTGCACGTGGTCCCTGGGCTGCGCGCCAGGCCACGGCACCGGGTCCCTACTCCAAATACGGTCCCAGCGCCGGGCACGGAGTTCCTGGGCTGTGCACCGGGGCTACAGCACCGGGCACCGGGACCCAGCACAAGGTACGGTCCCAGCTCCGGGCCTGTGCCCAGTGAGTTGCACGTGGTTCCGGAGCTGCGCTCCAGCACCGGGCACCGGGGCCCTGCGCCATGTATGGGCAGCGGCGCTGCATACCAGGGCACCGGGGTCCAAATGCCAGCACCGGGTGCCTGGACCACGCACACTGTCCCAGCACAGGGTAGTCGCGGGGCTGCATCTTCGCGGGCTAGGGTGGCACTGGGAGCTCCCCCGAGCCAAGCTCCCGGTGACGTCCCGGCGGCTGCCGGTGACCGCTGGCATCAAGGTCGCCTTTAAATAGCTCGGAGTGGCGGTGGCCAGGCGTTGCCGAGGGTGGCCGGGGGTCTGCCCGGTGCCCGGCAGCCGGTGGGCTAACGGGCCAGTGCTGGTGCGGCGGGCAGGGGCCGCATTCCAGTACCTGCTGGTACAGAAGACGGGAGCACAGAAGAACGTGGGGCTGATCCAGCTGAACCGGCCGCAGGCGCTCAATGCGCTCTGCGAGGGGCTCATGGCAGAGTTGCGGCGGGCGCTGGAGGCCATGGAGAACGACCCGGAGGTGGGAGCCATCGTCCTCACCGGCAGCCAGAAAGCCTTTGCAGGTAGGACTGGGGCCTCTGCTCACCCCTAAGTTTTGGAGAGGGTTGGTGTCCCACTGCACTTCCCTTTGCAGCTGGCGCAGACATCAAGGAGATGCAGAATAAAACTTTCCAGGAGTGCTACAACAGTGGTTTCCTCGCCGGGTGGGACAAGGTCTCTGTTGTCCGCAAACCCATCATCGCCGCCGTCAATGGCTACGCCGTGAGTGTCCCCCACATCTCCCTGCACTCCCTGCCCCCTCCCCGGCACCCCCTGACCCATCTCGGCCTCCCCTGTCCCAGCTGGGAGGCGGGTGCGAGCTGGCCATGATGTGCGACATCATCTACGCCGGGGAGAAAGCGCAGTTCGGGCAACCCGAAATCCTGCTGGGAACCATCCCAGGTGAGCAACAGGCGCCTGCCAGGGGTTTCCATCCCAGTTGGGGTGGGGACACCCGTGTATCCCTCTCTGTACCTTCCCTAAATGCCGCAGGTGCCGGCGGAACGCAGAGGCTGACCAGGGCAGTGGGGAAGTCGCTGGCGATGGAGATGGTGCTCACCGGGGACCGGATTTCAGCAAAGGAGGCAAAGGAGGCAGGTGGGGGCATGGGACAGCCCTGGAACTGCAGGAGTCTGGCAGGGAGCCATCCCCCCACTTCCCACTGCCCGTCCTAGGTCTGGTCAGCAAGATCTACCCTGTGGAGAAGCTGCTGGACGCAGCCATCACCTGCGCTGAGAAGATTGCCAGCAACTCCAAGCTGGTGGCTGCCATGGCAAAGGAGTCAGTCAATGCTGGTAGGGGCTGGGGACCAACTGGAAACTCCCTGGGGGGCTGCCAGGCCAGGCAGAGGGGTCTCCCCAACTTCTCCCTTGCTTTCAGCCTTTGAAACGACGCTGACAGAGGGGAACAGGACAGAGAA
Source organism: Pseudopodoces humilis (assembly GCF_049639895.1). NCBI lineage: Eukaryota > Metazoa > Chordata > Aves > Passeriformes > Paridae > Pseudopodoces > Pseudopodoces humilis. The sequence continues at coordinate 2,920,979 of NC_142208.1, read as the reverse complement.
GCGCCTCTTTTACGCCACCTTTGCCACCGTGAGTAGGGGGATGATCCCTTGGCATGAGGGATAACAGGGCCGCTGCAACCCCCCCAAACCTCACCTCTCTGCTTGTCCCAGAGTGACCGCAAGGAGGGGATGACAGCATTCGTGGAGAAGCGCAAGGCCAACTTCACCGACAGCTGAGCCCAAGAGATGCAGGTCCCTGGGGTGGTGCAGGTCCCCACGGCCTCCTGCAGCCCGTCCACCCCCTGCCTTACCCCGCAGAGGGGACCGGGACCCGTCGGCGAGCAATACGTGTTTGGGGTGACAGCCAGCAGTGGGGACCACCTCTGCCTTCGCTATTAAAGGGTTTTCTAGGTGCTGCTGGGAGATGGAGCATCCTTGCTGCGAGGTCCTGCCTTAGCTGGGAAATGTTGGGCTTCACTGAGCCCACACCGCGCCTCATCCGACGCTAGGCTGGGCAAGAGCAGCCTCGTGGAGCACAGGTCCGTGTGTTCCCCGGCAAGGGGACAGCCTCTGGCACCTTCTGGGGCACAACACCGATATGCTGAGTTTGCCTGGCCTCAGCCTCACCTGGGCTGAACTGAGGCTGGGGTGAGTCTCTGTCCTGAGGCCCTGAGACTCCTGAGACATCCTCACCCTGCCTGGTGCCTTGGGGTAATCCTGAGGGAGCTCCTGCAGGTTTGGAGGCCCTGCAATTAGCAATAGGTTTCTGCCAGTAATGAGGAGCCCACCAGGATGTGCAGAGGGAAGTGGGTTTATTGGTGAGGCTCAAGGCTGGGTGGGAAGGGGCAAATTTCCCCAGGAAATCCCAGCCCTTGTTTCACAGCCTGGGCACATCTCCACTCAGCTGTGGTAGATGTGGTCACGGTCCTCCTCAGGGTCATTCTGCACCGCCACGGACAGCATCCGGAGTGGCTTGTTGATGTCATCCTCCCTGGCATCATCCTCGGGGTGGTAGAGGTGGTCACGATCCTCCTCCGGGCCATTCTGCACCTTTGGGGCCAGCATCCAGAATGGCACACGGGCACTGGCCTCCCTGGCATCATCTTGGGGGTGCTGGACTTGGGGTGGGGCCCTCTGAGCCCAGGCGCTGCTGGAGAAGACCTTTATACCAGGTTCACCCTCTGATGGCTCGTTGGCTTCTACACCCAGGATGCTGGAGGAAGGGAACAAAATCAGCTTGAAAAGGTTGCCAAATCCCACCCTGTCCCAGGGGAATCCCACCCCAGTGGAGTGCAGGGACCCTGGCGAGATTGCCCACATCCCAGGAAGCACCAGTTAGGATCTCAGGGTGCAAAGGGGCTAACTTAAACTATTTGTTCCACAAAAGGAACAGAGAAACCAGCTGGATGCTCAGGGAGTTGGCGTAATTCGGGAAGGAAGGGAGATGGAGCTGGGAGCTCCTGAATTTCAGGGGACACAAAGCACCAAGGGGGATTTATTCCCCATCCACCCCGAAACACTTTCCATTTTGGGGTGTTGTTGGTTTTTGCAAGCCAGATGCGGACTCCTCTTACATTTCCTCAGCCAAGTCCTGCTCCGTGGCCAGGTCCTTCCATCGGGAGCTGCTCAGAGCCTGTGGGGAGACAAGGGGGTTCCGAGGGGGGCACGGGTCACACATGGGTCCCCTCATCAGAGGGGGCAGCGGGAGGGCAGGCTGAGGCAGGGCTCACCTGGGTGCTGCCAGGTGCCAGCAGGAGGAGGGCGATGCCCAGCAGGATGGTCACACTGCGGAGTCCCATGGCCCTCGAGTGGAGAAGAGACAGATGGCAGAGACGTGGTGGCACGAGCCCTGTGGCTGGTGCTGGCCCACATCCTGTTCCCGTGCCCACAGCTCCTCCCTAACCCCAGCACCCCCCCTGCCCACCCCTCGTGCCCGCCGGGGCTGGCAGGGACCTACCTGTCTGTGGCTGCCTCCTGCCACACCTGCCTCACACTTTGCCCGGCCGTGGCAGCCCAGCCCACACCTCCCTGGTGGCACTGGGTGGATCCAGGTCCCTCCCTGGTGGCCCTGGGTGGATCCAGGTCCTGCTGCTCAAGGAGATGGCAGCCTGTGCACCCCACCAGGGCAGGCAGGTCCATGTCTTCATGCCAGTGCATGATCTCTGGAGAGATGGGAAATTCAAGTTTTGGCTTGAAATAAGGATTTTTGACAGCCACTGCCAGCTGGGAAATACTTTGTTGGACTCTGGGAAAAGTTGGTGGCCCAGAAGAGAGCCAGCCAGGAGCCCTGAGGCTGTAACTGCAACTTCAGTGTGTTTTCCAATAGCAAGGTGAGGCACTCAGGAACCCTGGACTCTGGGAAAAAGGTTAGGACTCGTGGACCTAAACACATAAGCAAGAGCAGACTGGGCTGCTGCCTGACCTTTGTACCATCACAGGCCTAAGCCTGCAGGCATCACCCGTAACACGGGGCCTGCTTCCCATTCCCAGATATCCCAGTGTGGGGAAAAAAAGCCTCATTCTGGGCTTTAGTGTTGGGAAGTGATTTTTGGTCCCTGGGCAATCGTGAGGCTGCAGGGTTTTCCTGCAGCACTCTCCAGAGCCCACGGAGCAGGGATTAGGGCTGGACAAGCTGGATGAGTTTTAAACAGAGCGAAGCTTTTTAAAACTCACTGGGAAATCTCCTACATCTCCGTAAACATCATTCCCTGCTCCCATTTGCAAGGATTTTTCAAAGCCCCTTTGATCTTCTATTCCTCACAGAGAGGGGGAAGGGAAAAAACGCAATTATAGATCCTAAGCTTCTTGGATAAACATTGTTCCAGAAACCTCTTTTTTTCCCCTTATGCAAAATTTTTGAGTGTCAAGATTCCCCAGAACCCCAAGACCAGTGGCTCTGTGTTTCCAGCTTTTTCCAGGAGGATGAGATTACAAAGGAAAGGAAAGGCAACAGGGAAAACAACCTCCATCCCAACCTGATTTTGTCAGTATTTGCAGCAGAGGGAGGGAGGTTCATTCCACGTATCTGACCCTGCCTGGGCTTCAAAGTAGCACTTAAATTCTTTATGAAGCAAGTTTGTAACAATTCTTTTTATTTATTCACCGGGTTGGAAGTCACTTTATTTTAACTCCCTGCGAAAACGCTTCTCCTGGCCCAGATAAACCTTCCAGAGCAGGTGCCGGGCTGCAGAGGAGACTTCATGGAGATGGAAAAAGTCAGAACCAAGGACCGATGGGGTTATTTTCCCCCATTTTCTTTTCCCAGGGATTCCAGCTTCCATACAGTCATGCTGTCGTCTTGTAACTTCTTGAATCTGTGTTTTATCCCCAAGAGGCAAAATCTAAAACACCCAGTCCTGTGCAGCCTCAGCTGCAGGACAGTTTCCTTAGCACCTCACCACACGTTCTGGGTTCCCCTTCCTAAAATCTTGAGGATTCTTAACTCAGTCAGGTGGTGCCAGTTCTGTTTGACGTCAGGAACCCGTGACCCAAATGCTGGCAGAGCTTTAATTGGTTTGAGTGGTTCATTCCATGAAGTGGGAACTGGAAATATCCCTGGTGGCGCTGGCTCCATGCCTGCTCATCTTGCACAAATCTGCTGCACTGACCTTCAGACTTTCTTCCGTGGGCCTTTAAATCCTCGGGTGGCACCTTGTCCAAAGCAAATTGTGGATGGGATCCTGGAAAGGGAGACAGGCTTTAATCCATGTTAACAGCCCAGCCCTCACAGGCTCACTGGGATGCTTAATGCTCTGTGGGGCATTGGAAGCTCCCAGAGTGGAAAGAGCAAGGTGTGGGAGGAGCAGGACATACAAATCACCAAATAGTTTAAAGAATGGGTGAAATACTGGTTGGATTTCCTGTGTACCCTGCACATTCCTGTCCTGGAGGCCTCTTTACAAGAAGATGTGTTAGCAAATGTAACACTTGGGCAGTTGCAGTTGGTTGATAATGAGGAGCAGGAGAGCAGAAGCAGCATCCTGCAATACCTTGGGAAGAGATCAGGTGGGCAGACAAACACAGCTTCCACAGCACACCCACGTTCTGCTCTTCCTCACACTTTCTTCTTTCAAAAATGGCTTTGGAAGCATACATGGGATTCCTGCCTGTTTCATCTTCAGGATGAAGAACACCCCAGTGCTGCAAAGGGCTGATAAGATGGAGTGGTCCCAGCCCCATCTGCCCCAGAGGCCAAAGAACAGACCTGGATTTGTAGAGTCGTTTCTCTGGTAGTGAGGGGCCGGAGCTGGCTGCAGGCTGAGAGATCTCCATGTTCTCCTCGGGCCCTGTTTCCATGGGATTCACCTGGAATTGTTCTGCCATGTCCACGCTCACATCCATGGGCACGCTGGCACCCTGCTCCATGGGAGAGTTCATGTGCTTGGAGCCACTGCAGAGACAAAATTTGACATCCTGGCTCAGGAGCTGCCACGTGAGCCCAGAGCCAAGGAAATCAAAGGTACTTCATGAGGAAACGAGTCCATCTAGGATGGATTTCTTCCCAATATCCCATCTAACCCTGCCCTCTAGGAATGGGAAGCCATTCCCCCTTTTCCTGGCACTCCATCCCTCGTAAAGAGTCTCTGTCTCTCCCATAGCTTCCCTCAGGCACTGGAAGGCCACAATTAGGTCACCTCAGAGCTATTCTTCTCCAGGCTGAACAATCCCAATTCCCTCACACTTTCCTTGCAGGACAGGAGGAAAGTTCTGCAGTTACCTTTTCACCTTCTTGGGCCTGTCAAACCGAAAGTCAGCAGGGTAAAGGTGCACGGTCACCAAGTGATCCTTCCTGTCCTTGCTGCTCTTGAACTTCTCCGTGCAGCCTTCCACCAGACACTGGTACTGAAAGGCAGGGAGGAGAAAGAAACAAAGACATAACTGGGAAAAAAACAAGGGCAGACCAACCACGAGGCAAGGGCTGGGCATGGCAGCTCACCATATTTTGCTTCTCGGCCATTATCTGGAAGAGGGAGTCGTGCCACTCCAAGATGTGGATATCCAAGAGATTCCCAGAGGGAAAGGAGCGCTTGCAGAAGGAGCAGACATTCCTGTGCAGGGTGTTGTAGTGGTGCTCGTAGCCCTCCAGCGTGTCAAACACCTGGCTGCACCCAGAGATGTGGCAGCTGAACTCGGACACCCTGCAGGGAAATCGGGACATCCACGCTTTAAGCTAAATTAGAGCCCTAATTTCAGCTGCAAGCATGCCCTCTAGATGACTTTATCAGAGAATCCCAGGATGGCTTGGGTTGGATTGAACCACAAAGCTCATCTGATTCCAACCCTTTATCATGAACAGGGACACCTTCCACTAGAGTCACACCTGCAGCCACAATACTCCTGGCAATTTTTGGGACTAATATTTAAAATTACTTAAATGCATTGCTCCAGGTGCAATGGAACCAAGATCATGATGGTGCTGGCAGCTGGGAACTTATTTGCCATTAGAAACTTATTAACCATTGTGGCTTCAGGATCATTTAGATCATCCTTCTGTTAAACGGTGCTTTGGTGAAGAATAAACAAGCTGCGAGGTAATAATGAGCTGTTTGACCTAAAAGTTGCAGTTGTGGATGACAACGTTATGCTAATACTTTTTTTTTAAGAAGCATCCATAGGTGAACCTCGCACAACACTCAAAAAGTACTTCCTGGATTTTAAATGCAAGAACAAGACCAAGATTCCCCCCCAGGCTTAGCCCGACTGGAGCTGTGCCAGCTGCAGCAGCCCAGAGAAGCTGTGGCTGCCCCTGCATCCCTGCAAGTGCCCAAGGCCACGTCGGACAGGGCTTGGAGCCACTTGGCCTAGCAGAAGGTGCCCCATGGCGGGGGAGAGGAATGAGATGATCTTTAAGAACCCTTCCAACCCAAACCATTCCTTGATCCCATGACAGGCGGACTCAGAGCTCGCCCGCAGCTGTGGCGACGAGACCGCCTCACTTACTTGGGTCTCTCGGCCACCTCCTCGAGGCTGGTGAGGACGCCCTGCAGGTAGAGGTGCCTGTGCACGTCCCCATCCTAGAGAGGAGCAGAGAGCGGCTGTGGGCGGGCGGGCACGGCCGCAAAGCACAGCGCAAACCCTTCAGCTCCGGGGCAAGCCGCGCTGGCAGCGGCCCCCACACAGCCCCGCGGGGCCGCCTCACCTCGAAGAGCGGGTGTTGGGGGCCGAGGCGGAGGCGGCGAGGGGCGAAGGTGAAGGGCGGCGTGGGCTGAGGAGGGTGCGGGGATGGGGGACCCTGAGGGAGCGGAGGGAGCCCCTCACGGAGCAGGAGGTGAAGGCGCGGCGGCAGCGGCAGCATGGCGCGGGCACTGCGCATGCGCGGGGCGCGCTGCCGGCTGGCCGCGCTGGGGAATTGCGCATGCGCAAACCGCGCTTCCCGCCGCCAGCGGCGGCACTTCCGGGCGGGCAGGTAGGGATGGGATGGGATGGGATGGGATGGGATGGGATGGGTAGGGTAGAATAGGATTGAATTGAGTATGGAGGGTGGGACGGGGCGGAGCAGGACGCGGCTGAGGTGCTGCCCGGGCCCCTTGGGTCATCCCGGGGATGGGGATCCCCTCGCTGTTTGCCCGGGGCCCGCCCGGGTTTCCCGGGTTGCGGCTGTGCCGGTGCCCCCTCAGGCATTTCCTTGTGTCCAGCCGAGCCAGCCCAGCTCCCGCAGCTTCTCCTCATTCCCCACACCCCTGATTCCCAGGCACTTCAGCAGCCCGCGGGAATTCCCTGTAGGATCAGGGCCCCAGGTGGGGGGGGAACCTGGGCCTTTAAAGAGATTTAAACTTGGGCTGGACCAGGCCCTGCACAGCCTGCTGTAATTTGAGTCAGTTTGGAGTGGGGAGTCGGACCAGGGTTTGCAGGGATCCCTTCCGGCTTAAGTGATTCCATGATCTTGGCAAAACGAATCCTTGTGCTTGATACATGGATCAGATACAATCTGTGCAGGGTGTCACGTGGAACTCCTTATTTATTTCCATGATTCCTGAGTCGGGGTTTTGCTTCTGATTTACAGAATCACAGGATATTCTGAGTTGGAAGGGACCCACAAGGATCATCAAGTCCAGCTCTTAAGTGAATGGCCCATTCCAGGATTGACCCCACAACCTGGGTGTTTTTAGCACCAGGCTCTGACCTGCTGAGCTCAACTCAGGGTTTTGTGTCAGTATTAAAGTTATTATTTAAATACTCTGCAGGGTTTGAGTGAAGTTAGTAAAGTGGGCAGTGGAATAGGAAGACCCTTAAACGTGGGAAAAACTGCTTTGGAGTGATTTCAGAAGCAACAGCAGTGTTCAGGCTGCCAGGACTTCTTCCAGCATTCCTTCTGAGACGAAAAAATCCTCTGCTGGCCAGCCCCGACTTAAGATTCTCCCGCAGGCTTAGTTTTCCTGGGTGGAGCTGTCTCAGCTGCAGCAGCCCACAGAAGCTGTGGCTGCCCCTGGAGCCCTGGAAGTGTCCAAGGCCAGGTTGGGGAGGGCATGGAGCACCCTGGGATGGTGGAAGAGGGTGGAATCAGATGGGCTTTGAGGTCCCTTCTAACCCAAACCCTACAAGGAGTACATTCCAGAAGCGTCTCCCTTGAGAGGGGATGTTTTCCCTCGGAGCAGTGGGATTAACCCCTCGTTCCCCGTGTCCCCAGGGCCGGTGGCCCGAGCCGGGAGCATGAGCGAGTTCCGCATCCACCACGACGTGAACGAGCTGCTGAGCCTGCTGCGGGTGCACGGCGGGGAGGGCGCCGAGGTCTACATCGAGCTGCTGCAGAAGAACCGCACGCCCTACGTCACCACCAACGTCTCCGCGCACAGCGCCAAGGTCCTGCCCGCTGCCCCCGGGAACCTCCCGCCCTCCGCCTCGCTGCCCGGGGAGAAAAGGGGAAAACAAGAGGGGGTGGTCAGATCTGGGGGTCACGGGTCTGGGTGTGAAGCGGGAAGGCTGGGAGGGAAAAGGTAGAATCCTTGAGTGTTGGTGGGAGAAGAGGAGTGTTAGGACTGGGGTGGGGGCACGTTCAAAGAAGGAGGTTATTTTGTAGGGTATTGGGAAGGAATTGTTCCCTGGGAGGGTGGCAACCTGGCACAGGGTGCCCAGAGCAGCTGTGGCTGCCCCTGGATCCCTGCAAGTGTCCAAGGCCAGGTTGGACTTTGGGGCTTGGAGCAGCCTGGGATAGTGGAAGGTGTTCCTGCCCATGGAACAAGATCACCTTGAAGTTCCTTTCCCACCCAAACCATTCTGTGATTCCGTGATGAAATGAAAATAGTATAAAATGCAATTATGTGACAAGCACCCAGCTTTTTTCTTTGAATATCTCACAAATATTAGAGATTAAAACCTGTCACTCATGACCAGACATACTTTTATTTGTTTTCATTTTTAAAAGCAATCCACCAGTCAAGCTCTAAATGCTGGGAAGTTTTTAACTCCGTCTGAAACTTTGCAGCCTGAGCTGCGTATTTGCTCTAACTCCATTTAATATTAATGTGGTGTTTTACAGGTGAAAATAGCGGAGTTTTCTCGAACTCCTGAAGATTTCTTAAAGAAGTACGATGAGCTGAAGTCTAAAAACACAAGACATCTGGATTCTTTAGTTTATCTGCTGTCCAAACTCACGGAAGACAAAGAGGTTGGTTCCTCATTTAGAACCGAACGTTGAAGAGTAGCAACAATGCAGTGATTTCAAGCACAGCTGATGGTAAAGTTCAACAAATAACCAGTTCCAGCTTTTACTGAGTTACTAAAGCCCTCCTGAGAGTTATGCTTCTCTTGATATAACTCACTAAGACATGGAAAACTGGGACAGAGATCTGTGGTTAGATTCACTACAGCCAGGGCATGGTCATGTGTTTCTTGCTTTAGATTGTGCTGCCCTGCATTCACAAAATCTCTTCTTTGTTTTTTCTGCGTACAGACACTCCACTACCTGCAACAAAATGCTAAAGAAAGGGCAGAACTCGCAGCAAACGCAGCCACCAGCAGCAGCACGAATTTTTCCATCCCCTCATCCACCTCCAAGATGTCTCTGCAGGAGCTGGAGGAGCTGCGCAAGCAGCTGGGCAGTGTCACGGCCAACTCCAGTGCACAGCAGGTACAAAGCCCTTTCCCAAGCTCTGGGCACAAAATCTTCCCTTTTGTTAGTCACCTCATATTAAATCTTGGTGCTGTTCTTAGTAGAAGTGGCCTTTTTCTATTCCAGTCAGTTAAGGTTAAATTCTTTTGAGATTATTCTAAAGTTAAATTCACAGTTAAATTCTTCCCTGTGAGGAACAGGCTGCCCAGAGCAGCCCTTGCTGTATCCCTGGACGTGTCCAAGGCCATGTTGGACAGGGCTTGGAGCCACCTGTCATCATGGGAAAGGCAGAAAGGAAGAGGAAAACCAGCTTTAGACACAGGCTTAGCAAACATTTAAACATTTCACTAGCAGCAGTAGGTTGTGGGGTCAGAGTGCAAAAGGGCAGTTTAATACTCAAATCCCAAATTCTTTTTCCTGTCATTATTTGTATAAAAAACTGTACTGTGGTGGCTTGACCTGACAAACAGGACAGAAAAGGAAAAAATATGGTGAAAATCTCATAGGTCAGGGTAAGGATATTTTGGCTGCAGAAGGCAGAGGGGCAACAATGTATGGAGAGTTCTTAGGACAGAGGGGAAAGAGGAAAAGATGTTCAGAGGTCCATAGTGCCTTCTCATGCCTGGTCAGCATAATCTAACAGGGGACAAGCCTCAGATCACTTCAGGCCCTCAATGGGAAGAGGGATGGACCTTCCACTTCCCATGCTTTGGGTCTCTGGGCTTGAAGGGCCCTACATGAATGTGGTGGTGGAGAACTCAAATCCTAAACAAAGGGTCCAAGCCCTCTCCCTGTCAGCAGTGGTGAGACCAGCCTTGTCCCACATACACTGAAGTACTGCACAGACACTGGGCCTGACTCATCCAGATCCTTCACAGACAATCTGAGTCAAGTGGGTGATTTAGATCATGAGGGGAAGATGAATTTCCAGTGAGATAAATGATCTTCTTACCAGGATTTATGTGTGAACTTGCTAAAAGAGGAAAGACCTGGAAGTGCCGTTCTCTGGGATGTGCAGTTCACAGCCAGAGGGATTGAAATGCCATTGCAAGCCAAGATTTGTGCTTCCCTGCGGCTCCATTTGTGGTCTCTTCAGACTTAAAGAGCTGGAACTGTGTTAAAAGGCCCTGATGGGCTGGTGCTCGGCACTGGTGACTCAGTAAGGGCTGGGACAGGAGGACATTGCTTGGAAGTGTTCGTTCTTCTCAGCCTCTGACACAGATCTTCTGTCTGTGAGGGTCACAAATGGAGCTGGAGGTGTTTATGGACCTCAGAGATAAACCCTTCATCTCCCTCCATGGAAGCTGGCACTGCCATTGCTCGAGGTGTCACATGCAGGTTCATAAGCATGGCAGTGGCACTCTGCCACCCTGTGCAGGAGTGAGGCTGAGGTGCCACCTGAGGGCCGTGTTCTCAGCCCTGGGAGTTTTCTCCAGGCTGTTTTCGAAGCCTGTAGTGACAGTGACCTAAATTTCGAGTTGCAGAGAGAAGGTGATTCGTGCCCCTGAGACATGTACTTTGTCACCAGTGCCACAAGTGCTGTGCCATCTGCCCTGGGATTGCTTGGCACTGTCACAGATCCTGCAGTGATTGAAGTTACAGCTTGGACCGGTTTTGGTCCAGGATTCATCAAGCTGGGGAAAGTTAAGTGTTCCCTTTCAGGTGGATGCATCCTTTATGGCCAAAATGTTGACTTTTTTGACCTCTGCCAGTTAACAAAGTCACACCAGAGCTGGTTGAACTGCAACAGAAGTGCCCTGCCTCTTGTTATAGAATGAAATCGGAGTCATCAAGTCCAGCCCTGGATTGAATATCACCATGCCCACTAAACCATGTCCCCAACTGCTATTTCTGCTTGTGATTTGAACACTTCCAGTGGTGTTGACACCACCATTTCCCTGGGGAGCTGTTTCCAGTGATTAACCACTCTCTCAGTGAAGAAAGTTTTCCTGCCTGCCATTTGGGAAGATCTACTGGTGGCTGCCCTTCTTCCAAGCAGAACATGTTCATACAGCCAACTGAGGTTTGCAGTTTCCTGTGGGGGTTTAGCCATCCTTTGAATTGCTGGCAGCTTGCTTGATGCTTCCCATTTCTCCATCTGAAAGTCCCAGTTCTGTTAGGGGAGCAGAGGAAATCGAGGTCCTTTTAGCAGATCACCCACACATGATGTAAATAAGAAAGTCAAATGAGCCTGTTCATATCCCTTTTCACACACACATCTGTGGAGTTTCAGAAATGGCCTTCATCAGCCCTGTGTTTGTGCACTTGGGGCTCCAAATGTTCATGTAGGTTGTGCATCTCACAAGCTTCCCCAGCTGATGATTGATCTTGCACTCCATTTATTTTAGTGTCAGAGCTGGGGGTGGAAAGTCTTTCAGTCTTCAAGAGCTCACTTCCTTCACCAGCTCCCACTCAGAGCAAAAAAACTCCATCATTTTCCAGCTCTCTGTGGGTGGATTTGTCTGGGTTGCATTTGGCATTGAGTTCAGAGGTGTTCAGTGCCGCTGGAATAGGATGTTGGTGCTTCTGGAAGGAGTTTCCTGCTTTCATGTGGTGCTCTCTCCAAACCTGCAGCCACTGCCTGGTGGTTGTTCATGTCACTGTTCTGCTTCCCTGGGTGTGTCCCAGCACCCAGGCCAGTGTGGACAGATGCAGAAAGGCATTGCTTGATGTAGAAAGGTCAAATGTATTAAAAAAATACGTGTTTTTTTTGCAATAATGGGGCAAATAGATGAGGTGGTACTGGGAAATTAAACCCCACACCATGCTACTGAAATAGCAGCTATTCTGCTCTCCATTCTCAAATCCATCAATCAGTTTGCAGTCAGTTTCTCCTTGAAATTAAACATTTCTTGGACTTCTGAAAGTCTCCTGGTTTTTTCCTTTCTTTCCCTCTCTTTTTTCTACAGCCTCTTGAGCTTACACGAAAAATCCTTCGGGATAAGCAGAACAAGAAGAATTCTGGTCAGCCCATTCCAGTATTTCCATCCTGGGTGTATGAGAGACCTGCACTTATTGGGGATTTCTTAATTGGCACCAGTCTAAGCACTGACACAACAGTACCAATAGGTATGTGAAACACAGGGAAAATTGTATTTATTTGTAGTGTTTTGTTCTCATTCCCAAATGCTGTTCAGATGTTCACACTCAGCAAAACTTGGCACTTTTTTTTTCTTTGTGACTGTATTTAAGCTGTTTTCTGGGTCTTTGAATATTTTGGTGGCAAGGAGATTGGGAAGTTGTTGGTGTTGGAAGTAACTGGGCCCTTTTGGGTGGAAGGATCAGCAGCAGGAGCTGTGGCCACAGGTGTTGGATGTCTGATCCCATCTACTGATTTGGGTATAAATGAGCACAGGATTCTGTTCTCCAGGTGTGCAAGGTACAAGACTGAAACAGGTGGATGATGGCACATACTGTGTATCCTTTTTTTTGTCTCCTCTTTGGAAACAGGCACTTTGCCATTAGCCTCCCAGGAATCCATGATTGTGGAGGACTTGCTGTACGTTCTGATTGGTGTGGATGGAAGGTACATCACAGCACAGGCCCTCGTGGGCAGGCAGAACCGAGCCTTTTCACTCGACCCAAACCTGGACTTGTCCATCAAGGAGCTGGTGACCAGGATTCTTCCTGTGGCAGCAAGTTACTCTGCTGTCACCAGGTAGAGAGCTGGCTTTTGTCAGGGGAGGAGGCTCTCCTGTGAGAACAGAGAATCTGCCATTGTGCAAGTGTTAACTTCCATGCTTAATTTAAACTATGGGGGTATAAAATGAGTGACAATTTATTTGGGTCAGTTCTAGCTACATTTCCTTTGCTGGGTTTGTCCTCTGTGCTGCCAGTTCGCTTTTCCATTCACACACCTTTGTTCTTTCCAGTCTTGGCCTTGGTAACTTCAGGTAAAATGCAGTTAGGATATATCTGCCTTTGCTGCCTTCTCTTCCCACTCTGCTTTGAATTTCTCCATATTTCCTGCTTTTTGCTCCCCTCTGGGCATCCAGTTGTGTGCTGGTTCAGTTTCTACACACTGCTTATACAAATGGTTCTAGTTCCCTCATGGCTGGAGAGGAAACATCTTCCCACAGCTTTCGCTTCTAGGAAATGTGGGGTGGGAAATAAGGGGGAGGGACTGGTGTGCTTTTCAGCATGGGATCCACTGGTGTGCCTGCACAGTGTACTGAAGCCACAAGTTCCTGAAAATTATGCAAGTTACATTGCCTGAAAGAGTTTTCATTTTGCTTTTTACAGGTTTATAGAGGAGAAGTCTTCCTTTGAGTATGGACAGGTAAATCATGCTCTGGCTGCGGCCATGCGGACTCTAATCAAGGAATACATGATATTAATTACCCAGCTGGAGCATCTTCAGAGGCAGGGCCTTCTGTCACTGCAGAAGCTGTGGTTTTACATCCAGCCCACAATGAGGACCCTGGAGATTCTGGCTTCACTTGGTAAATGTCCAAAATACAATCCTTACATTTTGACAGCTTGTGAGGGTAGCCAAACAGGCAGGGCATGACTCATTTTGATTTCCTGTTGTATTAAAGAAGAAAGCTTAGGGGAATTGTACTCATGAGGGCACTGTACTTCTTCTGGAGAAGAGCATTCAGGTTCTAGGGCTGAATGTGCCTTTGAATCCTTCACAGCCCTTGCCCTTCCCATCAGCTGTATCCACCACTGCTGCCTCTCCTCAGCTCTTTTCCAAACTCCTCTCCAGTTCTGTGTGGGTGTATAACCAGAAGGAATCCCTAGTCCAGCCCCTTGCTTACAGCTACACAGGCTGCTCAGGGAGCCATGTCCAGTCTGGGGACCATGTAGGGTTTTGTCTGGGGACTTTTCAGGATGTAGGTGTCTTATATTGGTATTTTTAAATTCCAGCTACTTCTGTGGATAAGGGTGAATGTATGGGAGGATCAACCCTGAGTTTGCTCCATGACAAGACTTTCAATTACACAGGGGACAGCCAGGCCCAGGAGCTGTGCCTGTATTTAACCAAGGCAGCCAGCGTGCCTTACTTTGAAATCCTGGAAAAGTGGATATATAGAGGCATCATTAATGATCCGTACAGGTAAAGAACAGTTAAGCAATGAAAATGAAATGCAAAACTTCAGAATTACTGATGTGCTTTGCCAAGTCTGCATCTCCCAGGGGCCTGAAACAACCCTCTCAAAGTGTTTTGACTTTTGTAGTCTTTTGAAGCACTTTGCTGTATTTGATAGTTAGTGCAGCATTTCTGTTTCCCACATTTTCAGAATCCTAAGGTGAGGGCAAAGCTGAGGATAAAATATCTGAAATTAGCGCCTTTCTGCTGGTGAGAGGTGGACAAAGGCCAGTTTCCTCACCCCTGCACTGACAGACAGATAATGTTTAGCCTTGGTTTATGAACCCTGTAAAATTCTGCTTCTCATTGCAGATCAGAGACACTGGATAGTGCTTTTCCTCTTGCTCCACAGACAGACTAATTTCAGTTCTAGATTGGTTGTGTCCTTATGAGACCTTATTTCTGATAGATCACATTACCAGTTTGCAGGTCAAAAAAAAAGTAATCCTCATTGTTCCACTTCCTGCCCCTAAACATCTGCTTTAACTGTTCAGTGAGTTCATGGTGGAGGAGCATGAGCTGCAGAAGGAGAAGATTCAAGAGGACTATAATGACAAGTACTGGGATCAGAGATACACTGTTGTCCAGCAGCAGATTCCCTCCTTCTTGCAGAAGATGGCTGACAAAATCCTAAGCACAGGTAGGTGCTTCTGCTGTGAGAGGAACCTCAAGACCTTGTGTAAAGAGAAAGGAAATGTTACTGTGCCTTGCCACTTTATGGGGTTGTCCAGCTGAATTGAGAGCAACAGAAGGATCAGATTTAAGAAGAATCCTAAATCTTATAAATAAAACAACACAGGAGCCCAGCAGCAAGGGGAGCTGTCTGTCTCACTGCTGTTTTGTGGGTAGGTTTTCTAGCTGGATGGAGCTGGGCACCTGAGGTTTGACTATCTCAGTGTTAATTTAAGTATACAATCTCTTATCCTTGTGCAAAGCCCTCCAAAAGTGACTTGTGAAGCAGAGCAACAGATCTGCAGAGCTTCAGGCCACCTGCAGAGATGTTTTGTCACCACTGGGAAACGAAACCATTTCTAAATCCCCTTAAATGTGATACCAGGTGCTTATTTTAAAATTCTGTATCATCTTTTGAAAGGTGCCTAAATCCTTTCCAACTTCCAGCACAACGTAGTGTAAACATTTCTCAGCATATCTTCCTCTTGAAGGGAATGGTGTGGAAGTTTCCCTGTTGGCTATACAGCAGGGGTGAGTGTAGGACATTCTTTCTTTTTAATTTCAGGGAAATATTTAAATGTTGTGCGGGAATGTGGGCGAGATGTCACCTGCCCTGTGGCCAAAGAGGTCATCTACACTTTAAAAGAGAGAGCCTATGTGGAACAAATAGAAAAAGCATATAACTATGCCAGCAAAGTTCTTCTGGACTTCCTGATGGAGGAGAAAGAGCTGGTGGCTCACCTAAGGTTGGATTTATTTTACCAAATGCGTGATAAATAGATTGGTTCTGCTAAGGGACATACGTTTTTGAAGTTAGCTCTGTTCTCTTGGGATATTACCAAGGTGTTCTCTGTATTTCCACTTAGAAAGGTTGACCTAAAAAAACAAGATTTGGGCTTTTTTCCCTGAAGAGGGGAAAAAAAAAAGTAAAATGATAGAAATGTTGAGTGGGAAAGGTGTCTGGGGGTTTCTGGTCCAGCTTCCTTGGAAGGCTGTTGCCAAAACTAGGTCAGGGCTTTGTCTAGATCAGGAGTCTGGAGCCACACTGTGTTATGGCTGTGCTCCTATTTTTGGTCCAAAGCCTGCAGTTATCATGTGTGATCTCTGTGCCCACTGCACATAACTCTCCCTGGTGCCAGGTGAAAAATCAAATTTAAAAAATTTTAAATTTAAAAAAAAATCAGCACAGATATTTGTCCATTGAGAGGAGTCCAGGATTCTGCTCAGAATCGGCAGCTGCCCTTCAACTGGAGGAGATTTGAGAGAAGAAACACCAGCACACCAAGAGGTTTCTTTGCATTTTTATAGGCAAAAAGAAAAAGAAATAGCAGCAGCAGCCCTGATCTGACTGCACAGAAGTGTCCTGACTGAGGAGGTAGGGAGGAGGAGACATCCATAAAAGACTAGTCTCCAAACTGGTTATTTATGGCTTCCTGCTCTCCAGAAAGAGAAACATTTTGGGATCAAACCCCGCAGGCTCGTTGAATTGATTTCCTTTGTTCCTTCAGGTTTGATATGGATTAACCCAGTCTTTCAGAAAGGTAATCAATTGTCCCTTTGTTTTCTTGAGCAGATCTATAAAACACTATTTCCTGATGGATCAAGGGGACTTCTTTGTTCACTTCATGGATCTGACAGAGGAGGAACTTAAGAAGCCTGTAGATGACATCATAACGACGAGGCTGGAGGCTCTGCTGGAATTAGCCCTGAGAATGAGCACAGCCAACACTGATCCCTTCAAGGATGATTTAAAGGTGAGAATGGGTGGAAGCAGAAGATAATTGACTTTGAGCAGCAGGCCTGCCTTGGTTTGGGGAGGTCTGTGTGCCTGTGAGAACCTGCTGTGTCCTAGGTCGGTGTGACAACTCGAGAGTGACTTTAACCACGGGCATCTTGCCTGTTGTTCCTCAGTAGTTGTGGGTATCCTGTGGCTTCATTTTTTCCTGCTCTTCCCTTACAGATTGACTTGATGCCCCATGACCTCATCACGCAGCTCCTGAGGGTGTTGGCCATAGAAACAAAGCAGGAGAAGGCCATCATCAGTGCAGACCCCACGGAGCTCACCCTCAGCGGCCTGGAGGCCTTTTCCTTCGACTACATTGTGAAGTGGCCCCTGTCCCTCATCATAAACAGGTAAGGCATCAATCCACTGAGGGAAAAACAGGCATGTACTCTCACAAAGAGGTTTTCCATGCAAGAATCAAACATTCCTCAAGCCTGGAGAGCAGAAAAAACCTGCACTTTCTGGTGCCTCTGATTGCAGACTCAAAGGATACAGGCTGTTGCTACTGTAACAGGTTATTTTGCACTTAACTGAGTCCTGAGGGACCAAATGGTTCGTTTTTCTGCAGGAATTTGCCTCTTGTTTCCCTGGAGAAACACTGCTGTGAGCCACAATCAAATGGGACAAGCAGAGTGGCAGATTTGAAATTGCTGAATGCCAGCAATTAACTCCTCCCTTAATTTCCCCTCTAAAAATTCCATTGAATCGGTGAGACTTTCCTAACGACGCCGCGATGCTTTTGGAATTTTGTCTCTTCCTTCCCAGCAGAGTGTGCTAGCTCTGGTGGTAGCTATGGAAGTGAAAATAGGATTTGGTAAGGTTTCCTGAACTGTATCGACTGGAGCTCTGCAGACACCTACGCCCAAGTGTCTGAGCACAGACCTGAATCCAGTCCTGGAGCTATAAATAAGCAGCCCCATCTGCTTGTGACAGCGCGTTGCTGGTGGGGTAATGCTGCCTGTAGCTTGGTTACAGCTTTTCCTCCCCTTTTCTTGGAAAATTCTTGGGTGAATTCTAAACTCCTGGTGAATTCTTGGGTGACCATCGCAGCCTTAGCGCGGTGGGTACAAGAGCACACTCTCTGAACCCTCCCTCCCAGCCCCTGTGTGAGTGACCCCTGCATGGAGCTGGAGGGAACTAAGGAGCCTGGTGATGTACCCACTGGCAGGAAATACGGAGGAGGGTCTCCTTGGAGAGGAATTCTTTGGGATGGTTGCAAATGTGACTCTCTTGCTTCGGTTCAGCGCAGATCCGCGCACGTCTGAAGGCGTGAGGAACATGTTGTGTAAAGTCTCTTTACCTCTGAGCAGCCTCAGCCTTCACAGCTTAGTCTGTCAATCAGAACAGGCCTTCATCTGGATGGGCTTCTCATTTCTTTCCAGGAAAGCACTGACAAGGTACCAGATGCTTTTCAGACACATGTTCTACTGCAAGCACGTGGAAAGGCAGCTGTGCAACGTTTGGATCAGCAATAAGACAGCCAAGCAATTCTCCCTGCATTCAGCTAAGTGGTACAGCCTTTTTTTGTTTGTTTGTTTTCAGTTTTGGGTCTCCTTCTTGCTCATTAGGTATTTCATGACATAGCTCAGACAACACTGAAGTCAAAAAGATCCTCACAAATGTCTTACAGGCTCAGAGACGTCAATTTGTAACATTTTAGGTTTCACTCAATACTTGCTTGTAAAGTTGCTTTAATATTTAATATCAAAACTTTGGTTTTATATAAGCATATACTTAGTCTGTGACAGGTTCAAAACTCAACTAATTGAGGAAAAGCCATGGAAAATAATCAGAGATGGTTTGCAATGACTTTATAATCCCTCTCACACTGCAGCAAGGCATTTGCTAGGACAGAAATATTTAGCTCTGCTTGGCTGTGCAAGCCTGGTGATAGTTCTCCGTGGCATTTGCTAGCTCTGAGCTGTGTGGGTGTGATTTCTCCCCTAGGTTTGCTGGTGCTTTCACACTGCGGCAGCGGATGCTGAATTTTGTGCAGAATATCCAGTATTACATGATGTTTGAAGTGATGGAGCCAACATGGCACATTCTGGAGAAGAACCTGAAGCTGGTGAGTGAAGTTGGAATGGAAATCTTAACAAATATAATGCCTAAGCCCAGTGGCTGCAGGTGTCTGTTGATTTTGCTGGAAGTATTTAAATATCTGGGAGCTGCTGTTCCTGCCACGTTGCAGAGTGCTGCTGTTCTGCACCACCTTTCTGCTTGATTAGTCACACATCCCTTTCCTGTGCTGCATCCCCCTGGCTCTGCCCAGCTCACACTCCCTGTTATGCTCAGGCAGGTTCTCCTCAACATTCCCTACACAGGAGAAAGAGCTGTGGAAAAGGAGGGTGGATGCAGAGTGCAAAGATCATAAAGCAGTCCAGGCATCTCCAGCTGATTCCTTGGCCGAGTTACAGTGCTCTTAGAAGTAGAGCCTGTGCTTTCTCTTCCATGAAACTGCCAAGGACTGGCATGCTGGGAATGTTTGGTAAAAGAGGCCACTATTATTATCATTATTATCATTATTAGTATTATTATTATTCCCTCTAGTTGTCACTCTGTGATCAGACACTTCTGGGTTGCACATCGCTCTTAAACCCTGAAAACCACTCATCTGAGGTACCAAACAACACAACACCCCTGCAATCAGCTCTCTTGGCAGCTGTCTGATGACCCTTGTGGATCTTCAGCATCAACTGATTCTGCCCTAGTTCTTACTGTGCCCTGAGGAGCTGTTTTGGGGTCAGCTAACCAACATTTTTTGATGCCCTGTCATATTTTTTTTCTGGAGAATTCACAGGAGGGAGCAGGTCTAGGATTGTGAGTGTCTCTGTATGTTAATGACAAGAACTTCTGAATGAGAAGAGTTCATATGTCAACCTCCTGGATAATCTAGGAATTGTACATATTTTTTAATTTTATTGCAAGTTTAGGCGTGCAATATAAATCACTCCATTTACTTTACTCGCATGGAGGCCATTGTTGAAGTTATCCTGTGCCTGTTTTCTCCTTTCATTTGTATTTTTTGGGGGGGGGGGGGAAGGGATGATCCTCACTGGTCTCATGTAGTGTCTTATGGTGCATTTTATTTGTCACACTTCTCTCTTGTGCATTTTCACTTAAAGATAAGGTGCTCTCTTCCTAAAATTGTAGCTGGGATCTTCATCTTCACGTCGTCATTGTCTCCATCAACACAACTTCATCATCATCTTCTTTGCATTAGAAAGCTGCATTTATGCCTGTTCTGCAGTAGCTTAAAGGGTTGTGGGAGGGGTTTCTTAAACTCAAGAATGAAACAGCCTGTTGGAATAGCAGAGATGAACAAAAATCTTACAGAATCCTCGCAATGCGGCATGTCCCAACTCCTTATTGGCTCCTAAAGCAAATTTCTGGATTATTTCTGCATAGCCAGTATGTTGTAATGATAAGTTTATTGACATTTAAGATTCTTCAATTTGTGTTTCTCTATTCCTCTTGTTTTCACTGACTTTACTGAGGTTCTGGAGGTGGGAGTGCCCATGACAAGCAGATTTAAAAACAAAGGAAATGCAAGTTCATAAAGCAAATAGCTCCATCCTTTCCAGGGGAGGGCTTGGGTGACGAAAGCAAGCGCAGTTTGTGGGGAGGTGAAGTGACAGATCAAAGGTTTAAAGCCTGTGAGAGGCTGTTGAAGGCAATGATGCAGGTGCAGTCTCCATCTCAGGATGTTTCTGGGAGGTACACGAGGAGTTTCTCACCCTGAGAGGTCCCTGGCAGAGGCAGGCTGCTGGGATGGAGCTTTGGGACGGAGCAGCACAGCAGCCCTGGTTTGGTTTGTCATTGTTGGGCTCTCCTGTCACAGGCATCCAACATTGACGATGTCCTGAGCCACCACACGAGCTTCCTAGACAACTGCCTGAAGGACTGCATGCTCACCAACCCAGAGCTGCTCAAGATCTTCTCCAAGCTGATGTCTGTGTGTGTCATGTTCACCAACTGCATGCAGGTGTGTGCAGCCCCCCCGTGCCACAGTCCCTTTGCCAGCCCCACGTGGACTTGCCTCTGTTCCCCCTGTCAGCAGCTTTAGGGCTTGACAGCTCACACCCTCTCCCAAATGGTTTCTGTGGCTTCTTACTCCACAAAATCCTCATTTTTCCATGTTGAGGTGAGGTTCCTCTGGACCAAATTCCCTCTCTTGAGGCGTAAGTTGTAGTGCTCTGTAGAGACCCTCTCTTGAGGGTGAGCTGATGGGCACATTGCAGCCAGCATCAGGGAGCCCACAGCTTTTCTAAAACCCACTTTTCAGTGGCTTTGGGGAGATCTGTGTATCAGCTTGCTGAATTCAGTCTCAGAGCTAGCTTTCCTGGGAGTCAGGGGGTGGCCAGAGCAGAGCCCACTGTGGAGCACAGAAGAAACGGGCTGTAACCATGTCCCCAACATGTCTGTGTCCTCACCAGAGGTTCACCCAGAGCATGAAGCTGGACAAGGAGATGGAGAGGCTCACCCTGGAGCATGGCACCATGCTGGGCCCGCCCACCGAGGAGGAGCGTGCTGAGGAGGCTGCCAAGAAGAAGCTGACCAACAAGGTGGGACACGGGGAGACAGCTGGGCTGGCACTCTGGCCAGGGTGGCCACTTGCAGAGAGCCCTTCCTGGTTTCTAGACCACCTCTGACCCCAAAAGTACAATCTTTGTGTGATTGTGGGCAGTGTGGAGCGCTGCTGGGGTTCTCAAAGTCTGCTTTGAAGACCCTGTCTCCCACAGCAGTCCCTGTACAGAGCCACATCCAGGCTTTCTGAAGTGCCAGCACCTTCCCATTCCCAGAGTGTGAGCGGGGCTCTTTGCAGCCCATGGGTTTCATAGCTGGGGGAGCTGTCTTGTCCATATTTCTCTGTCCAGATGCACAGGGGATTTGCTCTGTGGTTAGCAGATCCTCCTGTCCCTCTGGAAGCCCCTCTGGCACACATCTGCAGCACCACTGCAGTCACAGAGCTGCAGAGGTCACAGCCTGCCTTAGGCAACACACATTTTCTGCCTTCTGGCTTTTCCTCCTGCTTGAAAATGAGCAGTGGCAGTATGTGTTTGTGGATAACTCAGCTGGGATCTACTCTGGACTTCTCCCAGGATGAGCACCACAGGGCTTTTAACTACCAAGGACTTGGAAAGATTTTATTTCAGAGGCTGAGCAGCTGTGAAGTTCGATGGCAGTATTTCTGAGCAGGTTAGGGAATGGAGGGAGTAATTGCAGCCCCTTGGCAAGTGCAGCTCAGCAAACACATGGGGCCACTCTGCCTTTGTCTTGGCAGCTTTTAGCAGAGCATGCTGACAACCTGCACCTCACATCTGGCTTTGAAGCCACCATCAACAAGTTTGACAGCAATTTCTCCACACATCTGCTGGACCTGCTGGACAAACTGAGCGTGTACAGCACCAATGATTGCGAGCACAGCATGCTCAACATCATCTACAGGTAAGCCAGGCCTTTTCTATCTGTGACTTCCCCTCCTGTGGGGAAATCCCTGAGGAAATGCTCATTAGTGACTGAGAAATGTGTGTGTTTAGGAGCTCTGAGCAACCTGGGCTAGAGGAAGGTGTCCCTGCCCATGGCAGGGCGTTGGAATGCGATGGTCTTTGAGGTCCCTTCCAACCCAGACCATTCTGCTTTGCATTTCGAACCAAGGCTGTGGAAAAACCCCAAAACACCTTCCTTTCAATTAAGTGAAATAATATTGTAAATGTGGTGTTAGTTTTCCTGAGGATTGTCTCGCTGTGGAGACTGAACAAACCAATTTCCAAATACAGCGTAAGTATTCCAAGATGAGAAAATCACACGAAGGTTTGATCATAAAGTGTCTATTTTAAGTTTCCATATTGCATTTATTTAAATAAGCAGCTTCTTGGAAATCAAAATTACTTTAGAAATACATAAAGGTCAGGTACACAGGATAGGGGGGGGAGAGAGAGAGCAGATGGAAGTTTTGCTGCTGGGTTTTTAACCACTGTGTTGTTTTTTGAATATAAAAAACCCTCCTGGAAGTTCTGCTCCCTGTCCATCTCTACTGGATATCTTTTATGGCTGGCTGATAACCCTCACACCTCTGTTGAGATGTGCTACACCTGAAAGCAGAGAGGAAATGTTTCACAAATGCATTTTTAAGGAGATTGTTGTCCCCTCCCAGTGCCGTTTCTGACAGCATCTGACAAGGCTGTCAGGATTCCTGGTACTTTGCAAACACTGTTAGGTGAAGTATTCCCACAGGAGACTGTGCTTCCAGTTGTCCTTTTCTTCTGGGAACTGCTTGTCCAGCAGCTGCCACAGGTTTACACAGGCAGGCCCTGGCAGTGCCCCAGGGCTGCTTGGTGTTCTGAGCTCTCCGGTTCCCTGTCAGGGGAGGAGCTCCCAGCCACCAGAGCTGCCCCTGTGGGCAGTGCTGAGTCCCTGAATTGGGAATGTAGGTGAGGACCCCTTCTCCACAGCCCTAGGAACTCTGGTTTGCTCCATTTCTGAAGATACTAGAGTCAGAGATCATCTTCTCATCTTGAAATTTCTCCAAACAACTTCTTGTGGCTGTGAGTGCAGGCCCCAGCTGTACAATTGGTTGTTGTTCCTTTCAGGACTAACCAGGGCAGCCAAGTCTCTCTTGGACCTTTTGGGAAAGGCTGGTGTGGCTTCTCAACATTTTATGTCACCCTTCATCTGCCTGGACATGCCAGTTCATCATCATCAGGCTGTTGTAGGTTACAGGCAAGATCCATCTGTAGGAAAAGGCTGGAAGGATTAAACTCTTCCCTGGCTGCTATCACTCCTGGGTGTCACAGGAACATCCAGACTCAGCTTAGATCCAGGGATTGGGACCACAAGCAGTTCAGACACCCAGGCAGGAGCATTTACTGCTCCTCAGTGCTCCAGCTCTGCTTCCTGCTTTATCCTTTTTTTAACATTTTTACCCCCTCCAGTACAAGTTCTAACAGAGGGGCTTGCTCATGGTGCTTCATCCAGGAGATCTCAATGGCAGCTCACTCCATGATCCCAGGCCACACAGGACATGGCCAGCACAGTGCTGAAAACCAAATTACCTGTTCTTGTCGTGGTGTCAATGTCACACACGTGCCAGGACAGGGGGACAAGCTGGTGCTGCACCCCACAGCCTGGCTGTGTGTCCTGCCCAGGGTGCCACAGCCAGGAACTGCTCCACCAGTGTCACAGCCCACATGGGGAGTCAGCTGGGGCCAGCAAGTGACTCCTGAGCTGTGAAACCTCTGCAGCTGGTTCTTCCAAATACAGAGAGGTTGGCTTTTGCAACCAGCACTTCCTGCTTCAGGGGAAAGGAGAAGTGTGGTGATACAGATGATGCAGTGCTTCTCTCCATGGTTTGTGCTGTGGACAGTGACCTCAGCTGTATCCAGAGGCTCAGAGGAGAGCCTGGGTGCTTTGCCCTGCCTTATTACCGTGCCCCAGTCCTTGTGCCACCAGGACTGTTCTCATCATCACTTACCCCCCCAGTTCTCTGGACTCTCTGGGACCGCTTGAGTCTTCACCAAGTCATTGGCCCTGCTGCCCTGCCCCATTTCCTTAGCAGAAATACTGGATGTTAACAGCCCATGGGACCTGCCTTTCCAACCCCACAGGCAGCTCAGGGGTGGTTTGAAGGGTGGGAGCCCCACAGTGAATGCCCAGAGGTGACATTTAGCTCCCATTCAGGTTGGAGGGATTGTTGGCTCGAGGCCTGGGCTCTATGGCAACAGGAACCCGAGAAGCAGAGTGGAGACAGTTGCCATCTGAAATAACATATCTGACTGAGAGAGTTTATAAGGAAGAGTTTATAAGACATACCACTCTTCTCTTCTAATTTATAACCTTTCTATGGGGCTGCTTTCCAACAGGGATCGTCAACATGTCAGATAGATAACAAAATTCACAGTTCTGGTACTTGCTCATCATTTCTTTGATCCTGGTTAACACTTTTTCATTTTGTAGTACTGAGTAACTGAGGCATTTTATTTGTGGCATCAGACAATAGGAGATGGAGATGAAGAGGGTTTCCTACAGAGCTCACAGGTGACAGATCTCTGGTGTGCCCAAGTCCTCCTCAGGTGTGTCGTAGAATCAGAAAATACCCTGAGATGGAAGGGACCCACAAGGATCATCCAGTCCCTGCCCAGACACCCCAGCAATCCCAGCCTGTGCATCCCTGAGAGCATTGTTCAAATGCTGCTGGAGCTCTGGCAGCCTCGAGGCCGTGCCCATTCCCTGGGGAGCCTGGGCAGTGCCAGCACCCTCTGGGGGAAGCACCTTCCCCTGGTATCCAGCCTAAACCTCTCCTGACACAGCTCCAGCCATTTCCTTGGGAGTGCTGACAGAGGGCTGGCAACTGCAGGAACTCTTCAGTCACATTCTAAGAAATCTGATAGATCAGTGTGGTTATCAGGCATCCTTCCTTTACCAGTTTGGAGGAAACTGAGCTCAGAGTAGGTCACCAGGATGTGGTGCAAACCTCACTGAATCCAGCCACAAAGCAAGAAACTGCTGTGTAAGCACGTGCTGAGGAAGCACCACATGAATTCTGAAGAAATGGTTATGGGGGATCACTTAAAACTAAAAACGGCCAAAAAAGAAGCCAAGCAAAACCTGCAGGTCACTGAGCTGGGAATGAAGCAACTTTAGAAATGGAGCAGGTCCTCAAAGCAACGAGTCCTGGCCTTGTGTTTGAATCAAAACTTGGTCAGTGCTCTCACCTCAGTGTCAGGTTTCCCTGTCACAACTCCTCGAGGACGAAAGCAATGTAAAGCTTCTCAGCCAGGAGAGAGCAACAGACAAATTCCATCTGTCGAGGCTCTGTTTTCTCCAGGCACCAAAAAATGTCAAGGAACAATTTGTTGCCATTTGTGTGAGGTTGTTAAGCAACATGAAACTCAAATATTGTGCCCATTCAGTTGGTACTGGAGCAGCCTAATTTGAGAAAGGGAGAGAGTAACTTTTGTGTGATTCATGGGTTTGCACTGACTGCTCAGCGATCCGGGGCACACGAGTGTGCAGGCTGCGGGTGCTTTGGGATCTGCCACGGGGAGGTTGCAGCAGGCTTGGGGCTGGGGGGCATTACTCTGGATTATCAGGGAGGTGGGATTGTGGTATCCCTGGTGTGGAGTGCTTTGGAGAGGCTTTTCCACGTGTCACTTGTGGTTGTGGCTGAGCATCTCCTGACCGGTTGCTCATGCTGGTGAACTGTGGATCTGTGGGAAACATTCTGGTGTTAGCCAGGAGATGGTGGGGATGGAGACGCCAGGAGATGGTGGGGATGGAGACCCCAGGAGATGGTGGGGATGGAGACCCCAGGAGATGGTGGGGATGGAGACCCCAGGAGATGGTGGGGATGGAGACCCCAGGAGATGGTGGGGATGGAGACCCCAGGAGATGGTGGGGACGGAGACCTCAGCATTTTGTGGTGCTGTGTGGATTTGGTTTGTACCAGAGCTCAGTGCTGGTGAACTCTGAGGTTTCAAGAGTGCTGGGAAGGTGCAGACACTGAGGAACCCTTGTCCACACAAGACACCTCTGTGTGGTCTGGAGAAGAGCTGTGAGCATTTGGTCCTTCCTGTTGTCTTTGGGACGCGCTCCTGACACATTTCCCTGCAAAAGGCCTGCTGTCCAGGAATGGGCACGGAAAAGGTGTCAGCAACACCTGTGGCACAGCACAGACATCCCATGAGGGGCCAGAACTCGCTGTGGGTGTCCTGGGGGAGTTTCCTGCTCACGCCTCTCTGTGTTTTATCCCTCAGGTTGGACTTCAACGGGTTCTACACGGAGCGCCTGGAGCACATGTCAGCCGAGCGCAGCCAGAAGGCCCCGCCGCTGCTGCCCTGCCTGGCCGTGCCTGCCCAGTGACCCTGACCCCCATCCAAGGCAGCTCAGCCCTCCACACCCACCCCACAACCTGCAAACAAAGCCTGCAGGGTGGCCCAGAGACTCAGGGGAATGTTCACTCTCCTGAGATGTTTGTAATGTTTTGGGGTTTTGTTGGCGTTTTGTTCGTTTTTTTATTTTACTCTGTTGTACAATGATGTGTTTGTGTGTTGTAAAATAAATTAAATAACAACAAAAACAAACAAAAAAAAAATCAGGGTTATTTTGTCTGTGTTAACAGAACTTGGGGTGCAAATTATTTTGGATGCTCCATCCCTGGAAGTGTCCAAGGCCAGGCTGGACAGGGCTTGGAGCGGCCTGGGATAGTGGAAGGGGGTTGGAGCGGGATGAGCTTTAAGTTCCTTTCCAACCCCAAGTCCCCAGCAGAGGAGTTCCAGGGAATCCAAACTTTGCCTGAGGCAGTTTGAGAGCAGGTGCATAGAGGGAGGAAGAGAAATGTGTCCCAGGGACAAGGGATAACCGAGGCACATGCCAGGGACAGAGGCCTCGGGGCCAGGAGTGGGGACCTGGGGACTTGTGTGAGCGCTGTGGACACAGCACTGAGTGCTCCTGTCCTTCCTCACTCCTCGGCAGGGACATCCCGGAGCTCTCTGGAGGGAAGAGCCAGGATTTGTGTGCTCCATTGCCTACAGCTGGTCCTCCAGCTTGGCAGAGGGAAAGAGACCCCGGGAGAGGGTGGGGACCACCAGCAAGCATTGAGTCCCACTAGGAGTCACGGGGAGTTCATTTTTTAAATCAACAGCAAACTTGTAAGCACCCGCTGATGACTAATCCCTAATCCTGTTCACACCCACGTGCCCGTGTCCGTTTCCTGGTCGGCCTGGCCTGAAACACCCAGAAATACGAACGTGCCCGGCTTATCTGCCCTGACATCCCAGCTGCAGAGCCTCCCGTGACAGTGCAGCCACCCCAGCGCCCTGATTCCCCCTGCAGGGCCGCAGGACATGTCCCACGGGGCCGGGGACCCACCTCCGTGCCCCTTGGACACCCCCCAAGGCCATACACACAGTCCCCGATGCCACTTGGAGCGTCCCCCCACCCCAATGTCCTGTGGGCAGCCTCCACTGATCCAGTCCCCCCGTGCCCCAGAGCCTCACAGCCAGCCGCGATGCCCCACGATGTCCCCATTGTCCCACCCACTGGTGTCCTGCCGACCTTCCCTGCGTGTGCCCTGTGTGTCCTCCCCCAGTGCCCCCTGCCCAGTACCCCGCGGACCCTCCAGGTGCCCCCGTGTGCCCTTCTCAATTGCCCGCGGGACAGTCCCCAGCGCCCCACAGAGCCCCACGACACCCCACACACCCTCCCTCCGGGGACAGCCCCCATCTCCCTACGGACACCACCCGGTGGCCGCGGAGCCTCCTGGATGCGCCACCGACTGCCCCCGGTGCCCCGTGGACTCTCGTGATGTCCCCTGGCCGGTCCCCAGCACCGCAGGGCCCCCACCCCACTGTCCGGGGGACACTCCCCAGCGCCCCACATCCCCCCCCGGTACCCGGTGCCCCCCGTGCTGCCGCCGTCCCCCCGCCGTGGGCGGCCCGTC
The DNA here is from genome assembly GCF_049639895.1 of Pseudopodoces humilis. Classification (NCBI taxonomy): domain Eukaryota; kingdom Metazoa; phylum Chordata; class Aves; order Passeriformes; family Paridae; genus Pseudopodoces; species Pseudopodoces humilis. The sequence continues at coordinate 2,893,003 of NC_142208.1, read as the reverse complement.
CCGGCGCGCCCCGCCCCGTCCCGTCCGCGGCTGTGGGTGAGTCACGGCGGGCGGGGGCTGCCGGCGGGGCGGGGGGGGGGGGGACGGCGGGACCTCCGGGCCCTGGCCCCGCCGCTCCTGCCGCCGCTCCTGCCGCTCCTGCCGCTGCTGCTGCTGCCGGCCCGCGGTGAGCGAGGGGTCCCGGGGGTCCTGGGGGGGGTGGCGGGGAGTTTGGGGGGCGTGCGGCAGGACCCCGGCGTGGGGCAGGGATGGAGGCGCCGGGATGCAGGCACCGCGGGATGGGGATGATTCCTCCCTCCGCGGGAAAGTCCCGGGGAGCGCCTCTGTTCTCGCCACCCGCGGGGGAGGATGATGGAGAGGGGACGCCCGGGGCCAGGCTCGCTCCCTCGGGGCTGCTCCCGGGCACCCCGGCAAGGCGAGAGGAGGGTCGCAAGCGGTGGCCCGCGGCGAGCCGGGGGTCCCCCATCACTCAGCCGCCCGTGACTCATCTGGCTCCCGGCAGTGGCCCCTGGGCACCCCCAGCCCCAGCACCCAGCCCCGTCCGAGCCCGGCGTTTGGGGCTCCCGGGAAAAGCAAAGGGTTTATGGCAGAAATTCTCCGTTCCGACATCCAAGGAAGGCTGGGAGGGGGCTGAGCCACCCAGGCACCAGCCGCTCTCCCAAACAGCCCCCACAGCCGCCAGACGCCGAGTCACACGCGGTGGCATCACCATGGGGAGCTGGAAAACCTCTCTGTGTTGCTGCACCAGGGGCTCGGCGCGGGTTTCCAGCCCCAGAGGGACTCGCTGTGATGCTGAGCGCTCTGTGGGCGCCGGGCTGGGGGGGCTGCAGCTCCCCGGAGCCCGCCAGGGAGTTGCGTTCCCAGCGGGTATTTCAGGACTTGCTCCTCGGGCTCAGCCCCTGTCTCCTCACGCTGGATGCTCTCGTTGCCTCCTGGCTTCAGACCCGAGGGAGCGGCGTGAAGCTGTGTCGGACGGGGAGGGGAGGGTTTGGGGTGGGTGTCAGGGAAAGGCTCTTCCCCCAGAAGGTTCTGGGCACTGCCCAGGCTCCCCAGGGAATGGGGTCCGAGGCTGCCGGAGCTCCAGGAGCGTTCGGACAGCGCAGCCAGGGATGCACAGGCTGCGATTGTTGGGGTGTCTGTGGGGGCCCGAGAGCTGGATCAGTGATCCCTGTGGGACCCTCCCAACTCTGGATATTCTATGACTCGGTTGTACCCCGGCATTTGTCTCAAAGCCCTTCGGCTTTTCCCAGGCTCCGGTGCCGGGCTGGAGGAGAAGCTCCCGCACGTCGAGAGGTACGAGACGGTGCTGCCGCGGGAGCTGCCGCTGCCCCGGGGGAAGAGGGACCTCTCTGCGCCTCCGGTGAGTCACAGCTCGGCACAGCCGGGGGCTTGCAGCCAGCAGGGATCTTGTCCCACCACCAGGCTCAGAGCTGGACCCCTTGACCAAGCATTTGGCCAGACCCCCTCAGCCCCACACCAAGAGAACGACGAGCAGCCCATTTCCTTGCCTTGCTTCCACCCCAGAGCATGGAGATGCTGAAGCAGTTGAGTCAGATCAGCTTTTCTGGGCTGTTTTGGGACTAATTAGGACCTGCAGACAGCAGGGTGCACTCCTGGAGAGAGGGGCTGCTTTCTCCAGTGCTTTCTTTGGAGACGTGACCCAGCGGTGCCACCTCTTGCAGCCGTGCCGTGATCTTGTGACATCTGGTCTTTCTTTAAGGAGGGGTTTGAGAAGCCTCGTGGAGCTGTAAGCACTTTTCTTGCTGTGTTTGCTGAAGTTGGGGCTTTTTTTGTCCTTTGGGACAGAGAAATAAGAATCAGAAAGTTGCAGAAATCCACATGAAAGCAAGCCCTTTTTTTTTTGTGCTGTTTTTCTTGGGAAACCTGGCAATTTGGGGGAAGGAATGGGGTTTGAGTCAGGAGTTTGGAGTGCTTGATGTCGACGTCTGTAGGATGCCTTGACCTCAAAGACACTTTCCTCATTGCCTTACAGTGAAATTCAGCCTTTTTTTTTTTTTTTTTTTTTTTACTCCTTTTCTAGACCCAAAAAGCGCCGATTTTAGCGCCTGGAGGGATGGAGGGAGCGGGGACACGCATTCCCTAGTGCCATACAGCACGTTCCTCTGTGATTCAAACCCTTCCTGATAAGCTAGCTTCAAAAACACTCCCCGAAAGCATCTGTTTTCCCTGCTCTAGAAACCTAAACTTGTCCACGAGACAAACATTCCCCAGGCTATTTAGAGACGCCATCTGTGCCGGGTGTGCGCCGGGCGACTCGGCACCGATCCCCCCGGAACGGGGAGCTCACCCACCTCGGGATCCCTCTGGAGAAGACATCTGCCACGAGCTGTGCGCCTCGGGGCTGCCACGGGGGCTGTCTGATGGGGATTTGGTCTTGGCTTGCGTGGTCCTTGGACATCCCAAACCTGCCTTGCTGAGGGTGGGGAGTCTCCCGCTTTCCAAGCCCTTTTCATTTCCTCTTGGAGAGAGGTTAGGTTTGCTCTCCTGGTCATCGGGGTGGGGAAGAAGCTCTCAGCAAGGTTTGACCACCACCAAGCCCCTCTGAGAGAGACATGGGTGGTCTCCATGCTGGCTCCTCCATGGGCCAGCAGGAGCTGGTTCTGGGACACCTGGGATTGGTCCAGCAGGGCCACCCGCCAGGAGAGGCTTGAAGCAGACCCTGGCTTTGCTTAAATCCAGAAGTTCATCCCTGCAGGCGGGGTGGAGCCCTGGGTCCTGCAGCACAGGATCTCCTGGGTGCCAGCCTTGCCACCAGCACAGCAGGGAGAGTGGCACACCTGGGTTCTTCGTGGAAAGGGGTCTGGAAAAGTGAGCCCCGTCCCCACTGCAGGGCCTTTCGCCTCTTCCCACCCAGGGAAGAAACACCCAGGGAAGAACACGGGACGGGACATCCCGTGCCCATCCTCTGCAAGCTCTCTGGGTCTCTTACTGAGACCAGCTGGAAGAAATCCCTCCTGTCCCTGCGCTCTGGCTGTGGCTGTGCTGGCTCAGCACGGCCACGGGGCTCGCAGAGCTGCTCCCAAAGCCTTCCCATCTGGAGCCCTTGCACAGCCCATGCTAATGAGGAAAGGGGTGATTCAGAGAAGCTTTATCAGGACTTCTTATTTTAAACTTGCCCTGCGGTCGTCTCCAAGAGACGCTCCCTGACCCAGCACCCCCTTCCAAGTGCTTTCCTGCCATTCCTTAAGACCTCTTCTGGCCTTGGCCTTGCCAACAATAACAAAGGATGGCTTTGTTGGCGAACAGGGGTCAGGACAGGCGGGAGACGCTGTTCATAAGAGAAGAATTTTCCAGGGACCCGCGAGGGCCCTGGCACGCCGGCCTGGAATTGCAAAGCGGGGAGAATCGGGGCAGCTGAGTGACAGGCAAACCCTCTCACCTGGCCCCGCTGGCACAGCATCAGCAGGGCTTTCTGCTCAGCCTGGCTCCTTCCAGGGTGCAGCTCATCCCCTTGGGAATGCTGAGCCGTGGTGTGACAGCCGGTGCTGTCATCCTCCCCAGGGAGAGGCAGCACACCTCATCCCTGAGGAATGCTGGCCCCGTGGGAAAGGTTTGCTCTGCCTTTGGCTCAGCTCCCTCCACACCTGGATTCTGCAAGGGCCGAGGATGTGCCCTCAGGAGGCATCTCAGATCCCTCGTGGCAAGGGCACAGCCTGACAAGGGACCACCAGTCTCTCCCAGTGATCCCAGTGGGATGAGGCCTCTGGAGGTGGAGATCACAAGATAGCCCAGAGGGAAACACTTTTCCTGTAGGAACATCTCCATCCTGAGGGCTCAGCTGGTTGAGCCACAGCCACCCTGGCTCCCTCCCACCGGCCAAGGGCACCTGGGACACAGTGACACCAAAATGTGCTCTGGGAGGCCGAGGAGAGCCAGGGGAAGGCTGTTCCCCAAACGTGATGTGGCGTGTCAGATCAGTCTCTGCTGATAAGAGCCATAGGGATCTTTGTGGTTCAGCTGATGAGTAAGTGCTGAACTCAGGCCCCAAAAAAGGAGCTCTGTGACTGATGAGTAGGAAACCTCAGTCCCTGGCACGGCCATCTGCAGCCATGTGTCAGACACGGGAAACCAGACTTTGCTGACTCTGTCTCCTCGCTGGTGACCTGTTCTTCATCTCAGGATGTGCCGGGGATTTGTGTTATTGCCCACATGCTTTCTTCCTTCTCTTCTGATTTCCTGTGTCTTTGCTGGCTGCCCCCAGGGTGAGCGGCCAGGCTCTCAGCAGGGTACACACAGACCCTGTCCCCTTTCTGGTGCAGCTCTGGCTCCTGCTGGCAGCAGGTCTCTGATGGCACCCCTCTTTTCTCTGCAGAGCACCTACCCAGGCCACGTCCTCTACGGCATCCATGCCGAAGGCAGGGAATATCTCCTGTGGCTGGAGAAGAACAGGTGAGTGCGGGAGGGGTGGCCCGAGGTGGGGTTTGCATCCCACCCTTGCGTCCCTTCTCCAAGGCCTGGTGTCACCACACCGGTGACCAAACCCTCAGCCCAGAGCACTTTATTCCCTCCTTGCCAAGCCCACCTGAGGGGTCACAGTCCCCACATGCTGTCCCCCAAAGCAGGGTGGTGCTGACACCCCTTCCCCACCCCGCAGGGCCCTGCTGGGGCAGCACTACACCGAGACTCACTACTCGGCTAATGGCACGGAGATCACGGAGAAGCCGGACACCCAGGTAGGGACTGGCTCCTTGGGGAGCAGCTTTCCCACCCCTGTGGGGCCCCACCACGCTTGGGGTGCAGCCCCCACACCTCTGCCCTCTCTCTCGGCAGGATCACTGCTTCTACCAGGGCCGCGTGCGGGGACACCCCGACTCGGCAGCGAGCATCAGCACCTGCAGCGGGCTCAGGTAGGGCCCGGTGAGCTGGAGCCCTGCCCCTGGCTGGGGAACAGCAGCCAGCCTCGGCACGTGTCCCGGTGAGCCGGTGTGACCGAGCCCCGGTGACCCGGAGTGACCGAGCCCTGGTGACCTGGAGTGACCGAGCCCCGGTGACCCGGTGTGACCGAGCCCCGGTGACCCGGTGTGACCGAGCCCCGGTGACCCGGAGTGACCGAGCCCCGGTGACCCGGTGTGACCGAGCCCCGGTGAGCCGGTGTGACCGAGCCCCGGTGACCCGGAGTGACCGAGCCCCGGTGAGCCGGAGTGACCGAGCCCCGGTGAGCCGGTGTGACCGAGCCCCGGTGAGCCGTGCTGGCGGAGTGAGAGCTCAGCTTTCCCCAGCAGGAAGGGAAGATGACATCCCTCTTCCTGCTGGAGGTGCTGACCCCGGCTGGGTGCCCGGCAGGAAAAGCGCAGGGCGCTTTTGGGGGGCTGACTCATGGCAATGGGGTGACAGGAGTGCCCTCTCTGGATCCATCCTGAATGGACCAGCTGTTGAATCCTGGCACATTCCTGCTGCCTGAAGCACCGGATCCTCCCCGTGCTGTGGTGCCGTGCCAAAGCTTGTCCCCTCCCAGCCCAGCAGCCAGTTTGGCAGCTGTATTCATACAGAATCTCAGAATCCCGGAATGGTTTGGGATGGAAGGGACTTTAAAGCCCATTAAATCCCACCCCATGCCACGGGCAGGGCCACCTTCCACTAGACCGGGGTGCTCCAACCTGGCCTTGAACACTTCCAGGGATGGGGCACACATCACAGGGGTGTGTGTAGGGTCTGATGCCTGACCCCTCTCTCTCTCTCTCTCTCTCTCCAGTGGGTTTTTCCGGGTGAATGAGACCACCTTCCTGCTGGAGCCGCTGGAGGGGGCGGTGGCCGGCCGGCACGCCGTGTACCGAGCAGCTCACCTGCGGGGGAAACGCGGCACCTGCCGGGAGCCCGGCACCACCCTGGAGTACGACCGCGAGCCCAAAATCCCCGCGGCCATGAAGCTCTACCGCTGGGTAGGGATTGCGTTGCTGCTCCTTCCTGAGCCGGGCTCCCGAGAAGCCCCGGGGAGGATGGGGGCGTTCTGTGCCTCCTGGCGATGCCCCACGAGTTGTTGGTGGGGTGCCCCAGCACAGGCAGCTTCTGGTGGGAACAGCCCCTCGGATCCTGCGCCGTTAGCAGGAGCATCCTCCCACCCCACGGGCTCTGCTGCGTTATCCCAGCAGCAGGCTTGGGTCCTGTCTGAAACCCAGCGAAACCACATCCCAGAGCCGAGCTAGGAGACCTGCTAGCCTTGGGAGGTCATCCAGGACCCCACACATCCCATGGGAGGGTCGGCTGCCTGGCTTGGCAAGCTGCAAGCCGAACCCTCTTTGCTCTTCCCTTTCAGAGGTCGGGTCCGATACAAAAGGGTCCCCGGTACGTGGAGCTGGTCCTGGTGGCGGACAACCAGGAGGTAAAGTGGGGAGAACCGGTGCCTGTGGGCTTGCTGTCACTCCCTGCAAGTGAGGAGCTCAAAGCCACCCTGGAAATGTCTCTGTGTCCTTCCCATAGTTCAGGAAGCACAAGGATCTCCGCACCGTGCAGAACCGCATGAAGGAAATCGTGAACCACGTGGACAAGGTGAGCCCGGGCCTCTGGACCCAGCTCCAGTGGGCACAGAGGAGGTGGCACAGAGTTTGTGGAGTGGAGGAGCTGGAGCCAATCTCAGGCTGCAGGGTGACAGCATCCCTCGGCCAACCCCGTGTGCAGCGTGGACATGACAAGTGTCTCAGCTCTGTCCATCAGGGAAGGGAATTTTTTGTCCTGTAACTCCTGGGAGCACATCCCGTGGCCACTCTCAGGCTGGAGTGGCTGCTAAGAAAGGGAGGGATGCATCAGACCATGGTGGGTTTCCTGATGGCTTTGCTTCAGCCTCAGTTGTTGGTTAGCAGCGTGGGAGCAGCAGCCCAGCCTGCACCAGCCAAGAGGGAGCCCAGAGGTTTGGGGGGAAATCCTGTCACCCCAGCTTGTGTTATTTATTGAGGGTGACAGAGCTGACATTGCCAGTGAGGAGTTCCCCAGGGCACCTGGGGTGGGACCTCCCCTCTGCTGCCACAGCCCAAATCCAGGCTCTCTCTATGTCCCACCCCAGCTCTACCAGCCCCTTCGCCTGCGGGTGGCCTTGATTGGCCTGGAGGTGTGGAACCACAGGGACAAAATCACAGTCAGCCCCAACCCCGAGGTGACACTGGACAACTTCCTGCACTGGCGGGAGTCGGAGCTGCTGCGGAAGAAGCCCCACGACAATGCCCAGCTGATCACGTAAGGACAGGGCCACCTCGCCACCCTCCCGGCCCTGCCGCCACCCAGGGTGGCCATTGTGGCATCTCAATCCCACAGGGGCGTCGATTTCCACGGCAACACCGTGGGGCTGGCCAAGAAGCTGGTGATGTGCACCAGAGACTCGGGCGGCGTCAACCAGGTGGGTCCTGTGCTCTGCCCTCCCTGCCCTGCGTCTTCCAGAGCCACTCCCTCCTCCACCGGTCCCCACCTTTCCCCGTCAGCAGCCTTAAGGCTGGATTTGGTATCTCTGCCCCCTAAGTGGCTGACCCCCAGAGAAGTGCTGTGGACACCCAGCTGGGTACCTGGGGTACGCTTGGAAAGCCTCCCAGAGAAACTCCATGGACACAGGAGCTGGGATTTTAGGAGGCTATCGGTGGCTGGGACTGGCTGTGCTCCTCATTCCTCCCCAGGAGCAGGAGAGGTTGGCTGTGGGACCTGTGGCCTCCCAGAGCCACCACAAAACATCATTTTTGGAGCAGACACTTTGTCTAAGCTCACTGACAGCCCTGAGAGACCAATCTGGGCGTCTTGAGGGGCCACGGGACCGTGTCCAGCTTGTGTCTTCCCTTACCTGAGCACGGCAGCGTGAGGAGACACCTTGCAGAGCCCCTGAAGCTGTGGAGAAACCACAGGGGCACTGAACCCACGCTGGGCTCCTCATCCCAACAGGATCACAGCACGAACCCCATCGGCGCCGCATCCACCATGGCTCACGAGATGGGGCACAACCTGGGCATGTCTCACGACGAAGACGTCGCCGGCTGCCGCTGCCCCATCCCCAAAGCTGACGGGGGGTGTGTCATGGCAGGGAGCGTTGGGTGAGTGAAGGAGCCAGGGGGACATCCCTGGCCACCAAACACACAGAGGTGTCCTGGGACGGGGTGCCCTGATGGGGTGAAGCCGGTGAGACGGTCAGGTCTGGGCAGACTTTCCACCCCACCCCAGCCCACTGCAGGTGCTTCTGAGCCTGTGGGCTCCCCCTGGCTCTCTGCTCATGCCCGCTGGGTTTTGTGCCCCTCCAGGCTGGTTTACCCCAAGCTCTTCAGCCGGTGCAGCGAGCAGGACATGTGGCAGTTCCTGGGGGACCCTCGCACCAGCTGCCTGCTGAACGCGCCGCGGGCGGACGAGCTGTACGGGGGGCCAGTGTGTGGGAACCAGTTTGTGGAGCGGGGAGAGCAGTGTGACTGCGGCACTCCAGAGGTGGGAATGCTCCCCAAAGGGCTGGGGAGGAGGGTGGGCAGCAGGGACCTGAGATGTCCCTTTGTGCTCCTGGTGCTTCTGCCAAAAAACAACTGGTGGAGGATATTCACGTGTGCCCCCCTTCATGTGGCTGGCTGTGATTTTAGCCTAGGAAAGATGGACATCCTGCCATGTCCTCCAAAGAGGTGACCCAGGAGGGGACATCAGGGCATTGCTCTTTCAAGAGCTGTGCTCTGCTGTTTCTCATCCCTACCAGCACGGGGATGGGGGCTGGAATTGAGACAGACAGGCAATGCCTCTGGGATAAATCCCAGCCCTGTGCTGGGACCTGAAGGAATGTTCCCCTGACCCAGGGAGCACAGAAATCCTCAGGTTTTCTCCTTCCTGGAGATATGCAAAGGGGCTCAGCTCAGGCTCCCTCTTCTGAAAAAATCCTTTCTGGTCCTTTGGTTTGTTGTTGGTAACGGGGATAAAGAGGCAGCAGGAATGGTCCCACCTGGGATGTTGCTGTGGTTTTGGCCCGTGGTTCAGCCCATGGCAGCTACACCACAGTGGGCACCTGGTCCCCTCAGAAAGGAAGGGAAAGGTCCTTCAGGGGGCTTCCAGGAGGGTTTCATCCCATCCCTGTCTTGCAGGAGTGCTCGGACCGCTGCTGCAATGCCACCACGTGCCAGCTGAGAGAGGGAGCCGAGTGTGCCCGAGGGGAATGCTGCCAGGATTGCAAGGTACTGCCGTCAGCAGGGACGCAGCTCTGGCAGGTTTTGAAGTAGGGGAAGAGCCGGTCCGAGCCCTGGAGGAGTCTCCGTGCTGTGCAGTAGCTCAGCCAGCAGCAGAGTGTCGGAGTCTGGATCCATAGGGCGCCGGGAGAGGTTTCCCAGACCAGGGTTTTGCCGCGCTGTGGTGCCTGGAGAAGTGAGAGCATCCGGACAGTGCCGACATCCCCGTTCTCCGTGCAGGTGAAGGCTGCAGGAGCGCTCTGCCGGGCCAGCAAGAACGACTGCGATCTTGCCGAGCACTGCAGCGGCCTCAGCGCCGAGTGTCCGGAGGATGTGTTCCAGGAGAACGGCATCTCCTGCCAGCACGGCAATGGCTACTGCTACAACGGGGCCTGCCCTTCGCACGGCGAGCAGTGCCGGGCGCTCTGGGGCGCAGGTAGGGCCCCCTCCCTGCCCATCCTCCTGCTGCGGGATGCGCCCGGAGCCCCCCGGGCCAGCGCATCGCCCGGCTGCGGTCCCTTCCCGCATCCCGAGCTGCGGCGCTGCCGATCCCAAAGCTCCGCCTGACCCTTTCCATGTGTCCCGCAGAGGCGCAGGTGGCTCCTGACGTCTGCTTCAAGCACAACAGCGAGCAGCACGTTCACCTGCACTGCCTCACCGAGTACGGGAAGCAGCCCTGCAGCCCCAAGTAAGGACGGGGGGCTCGGGGGGGATGTCCCAGCCCTGCCGAGCTGCCGCCCGCCGGCGCTCACGGCCCCGTGTCCCGCAGGGATGTCAAGTGCGGCACGCTGCTGTGCCTGAGCGACAGCGCCCAGCCCATCCTCGGCAGCGGCTACTACTCCTTCGGCTACTTCTTCGGCCGCTTCAAGTGCAAGGCGGTGATCGCGGGCAGCGACGCCGGCGAGGCGGCCGAGCTGCGGCTGGTGCCCACCGGAGCCAAGTGCGGGGAGGAGATGGTGAGAGCTGGGCCGGGGCCGGGCCGGGCCGGGGGAGGGTGAGCGCCGGTCCCGGGGCAGCCTCAGAGCCCCCCCCCCCCGCTTGTCCCCAGGTCTGCTACGCCGGGCGCTGCCAGAACCTCCTGGTCTACGGCGACAAGAACTGCTCGGCCAAGTGCAACAACCACGGGGTAGGCGATGCCATCGCCCCTCCCGGAGCTGCGGCGGGGCCCCGGCGGCTCGGCCACCGCCCTGACCTCTCCCCGCTCCTCCCAGGTGTGCAACCACAGGCGGGAGTGTCACTGCGACCCCGGCTGGGCAGCGCCCTACTGCGAGCAGGAGATTTCGGGGATAGCCGCGGGTACGTCCCGAGGAGGGGGAGCCTGGGGAAGGGGCTGGCCCCGGCGGGGAGGCGCAGCTCCGTCCCCAAGCGCCCGGGTTTGTCCCCACAGGGAGCGGCAGCGTGGTGCTGGCGGCCGTGCTGGCCGTGCTGGCCCTGGCCGGCATCGGGCTGGGCAGCGGCGTGGTGCTCCTCAGAGCCAGGGCGGCGCGGCGCTCCCACAAAGGGTAATTCCCGTCTCCGCTGCCCCGCCGAGCTCGAGGGGTGCCCGGAGCAGCCCCACATGGTCCCTGTGTCCCACAGGAGCTCCGGCGGGACTCCCTCGGGCCTCGCCAACCCGCTGTTCCAGGAGGGAGGCCGGACGCGGCCGGGCCGCCGCCAGCTGTCCGGCCGGGACATCGGCCAGCCCAGCCTGGTCAGCAGCACCGCGGCCCCGCGGGCTGCCCGGGCACACAGCCCCCTGCCCACCCTGCAGCCGGCGGCACCCGGCCCGCAGGGGAGCCCTCCGGGATGGTCCCCGCAGGTAAGCAGCGCTCCCGATGACCCCAGCCCGAGCTGTGCGGCCACATCCGTGCGGTGGCCCCGGCTGGTGGCCTGGGGGAGCCCTTCCCTCCCTCCGCTCGCTGCCCCGCCCCGGCTCCCTCCCGGGGGCCCGGCTGAGGCACCCGGGTCTCTCCTCCCGCCAGGCGAAGCCGAAGCCGCCCAGCAAACCTCTCCCAGCGCTGAAGGGCAAAGTGCCGAGCAGCGGCGAGGGACCGGCCCTGCCACCGCCAGCCTTTCAGCGGTGTCCCCCGCCGAAGGTGGCCCTGAAGCCTCCCCCAGGCAGGAGGTGACCAAGGATGCTCCATCCGCCACGGCGGCCGGCACAGGAGCGGCACAGCTGGGTGGGTGGCACAGCTGGGCAGTCACCGTCTCGCTTCCACCCTTACTTGAATTGCTGGCCGGACCCTCGGACCCTGCCCGGGGTGGGCACCAGTGTTTACAGATCCTCCAGTTGTGCCTTAATGGACTCGGCAGCCTCACGGCTGTCCCCGGGGGAGCCGTCAGCAGGAGACCAGCAGCGGGGACAGTGGCTGCTCCGGTTTGGAGGGCTGCCCCACGTTGGCCCAGGCTCTCCTGCGCCCTGGGAGCTGCTGCCTTCTCTCCCGACATCCTGAATGTGTCCTGCTCCTCCTGCCCTTCCCTGCTGGGGCTGCGGAGAGGAGCTCCTGGCATCAGGGGGCAGGAAGAGCCCCGGGAACACAGCCCTGGCCTGGGGACATCACACGGGGGGAATGTCACCAGGGGCTGCGGCAGGTCCAAGCTGGGCTTGGCCTCCCCACGGGGCTTTCATCTCTGGAGTTATTCCTTGAGTTATTGTTCGAAAGGGAATTCCCTGGGAGCCTTTTTACCGCAGCCATTTATTTATGACCCTTATGTGACCATTTTGAGCCACTTGCTGTAAAACCAGGCTTCCCATTTTTTGATATAATTTAGGTTCAAGGCTTTTATACTAATAAAGAATGAAGGTAGAGGTGTCATGGGGTGTGTCTGGGCAGGAGGGGACAGCGGGGTGGCAGCAGGCAGGGAGCTGTGCGGGGATCACGGAAGGGGGTAAAGGGTCGGAGCTGAACTCCAGTGCTGCAGCCACGGGGGCCGAACTGCAGCACGTTTTGCCAGCCAGGCAGAGCCAGGCTGCCCCAGGATGCTGCACCCCTCATGCTCAGCACCATCCTGGCACAGGCTCCCCACGGGGCTCGCAGCGTGGCAGTCACTGCGGCTGAGGACATCCACACCATGCAGTGCTGCTCTAGGGGGAGAGGTAGAGGGGTCCTCCGCATCACGTGCCACCAGCCCTAGGACACACAAAAACCATCCCAAAAAATGGTAACAAAATAATTTTATTCTGCTTTATCAAAAGAACAGTGTGAATGTAAACCTGACCGTATGTATCGTGTTTCCTTAAGGAGATGCGCATCCAGGGGCAGACCCCTTTAGTCACAGGCCCACGCAGGCCGTGGGAGCGGAGAGAAAAGCCAGTTCAATCCCAAAATCCTGGCTGCAGCCACGTCCCTGCCCACAGCTGGGGCTCAGAGGGCAGCACAGCCCAAGCCAGGGAGCCAAAGCCGCGGCCAGCCCCTCCTGCACACGCTGGGGCTGCTGCAGCGGGGCCGGGGAGGCAGGGGAGGGTAGAGGAGGCTGCTGCAGAAGGCACTGGGCATCACACATGCAGCTGCAGGACCCGGGACAGCGGGAGCAGCCCCTGGGGTCCCTCACACCACACAGGCAGGTGGCTGACGCATACAGAGGGACACTGAGCCACCGACAGCCACTTAAGGCAGTCATGCACCCACCCAGGGAGGCACAGCAAGGCTCGGATCCAAAGGGAAGCAGCTCTTCCTGCACTGGCCTGGAAGGCTTTCCTGCTCCCTGCGTGGACATCTCGCTCCGATCACTGCAGGAGAGGTGTGAACTGCCTGGTTATTGCTCCCAGCAGTTCCCCTCGTGCCCTTGTCACTTCCAGGCTGGCAGAACCTGCTCTGTCCAGCCGTTCCTGATGCCCAGAGTGTCCAACCCCAGTGACACACAAAGAAAATCAGAGTCTACATCCCTGCCACCATTCCCTCCAGCCGTGCTTCTAGCCTATAAAGTCTGCCCTCATCCCAAAATCTGACCAAAGCAGGTGCTGCTGGGGTGAGGAGAATGGGTCTGTGCCAAGGGCCTGCTGCAACACTGAGGAGGTGGCAGGGCAGAGATGAGACTACACTCCTTCCTCAAAGCCCATCCCACAGGAAAAATGGGGACCCTGCAAGCCAAGGAGCATTTCCAGGAGACATTTCAAACATTAAGAAACACACTGCCACTGCCTCTCTGCCCTGGTGCCCTGTTCCCTGGCTCCTGCCATGGCTGGGTTCCTGGGGCAGAGCATTGACTGAGCCCTGAGAGTTTGCAGGCAGATGGAGGACAAGAAAGACCACCCAAAACTGCTGCAAAGTCCCACAGTTATGTTTTACACCCTGCAGAAGGGACAGGGCCAACACAAGCCTGCTCTGCCCCAGAGATGGAGGAGAGGCAGGCAGGGCAGGGACAGCAGGAGGCACTGTGTGCTCCTGAACTTCCCTGTGGAGGGACACTGCCATCCCTTAAGCCCAGCCACACAGGCTGGGGATGCAGCACTGCAAAACCCACACACCTCCTCTGGGGACATCACTAGCACAGGTAAAGCTGGTTTGGGTTGAATGTTTCTCAATAGCAGAAGTTAAACACACCCTTCCCCTTGCTGTGAGGCTGCAGATGGAGCCAGGGACAGAGGATCTCAACAGGTCGAGTGCCTGGAGCATCACCACCCCCCAGCCCCTCCAAGGGTGGCACAGCTGCTCTGAGGGGATGGGACAGCAGGAGGGATGCACAGGGAGAGGTCTCTGAACATGCAGCAGGCAGTGCTGGGGTGCTCCCAGCTGGAGAACAGCATTCCAGCTCTTGCCAGCTGCTTCCCCAGGCACTGCACCCCGGATCCCCACAGAACACAACGAGGGGCAGGTGCTAAAAGCAAGCACATCCTCACAAGCAGAGGGAACAAGGAGGAAAAACGGAAAGCAGGTTTTCCCAGCAGATTCCCCCCTCCCCGAGCACCCCTCCCTCACCCTGCCACGGCACACCAGGAGCAGGGTCAGATATATCACAGCACAAATCAGGACTGAAGATCCATCTGCCAGCAAGCCTGGCCAGGGGTGAGAGGACCAGGGACACACTCCTTGCCATGGCTGTTCAAGGACATACAAAGCAGGCCCCACTTCCTGGAGCAGTGGATTTTGCATGGAAGAGCAGCAATGCCTCACCCACTTTGCAGCTGAAGCGTCAAACATCTGATCTGCTGCACAGCAGGGTCCTTTCACTCTCCTCTTCACTTTGCCAGCACGGCAGAGCAGTGGAAATTCAGCCCCCTTTCCCTGGTGAATGACTTCCAGGGAGGCTGGAATCTGAGCAAAGACTTGCCAGACTCTGTTCCCAACCAGCTGCTCCGAGGTGCTCCTGGTATCTGCTTCAGGAGGCAATGACACTCACCCAGTGGGAGCTCCACAGTCAGTCCCAGGCAGCCAGTGCGAGGCTCTTGCTTGGAGAGGGGGGTTGCAGAATCCCGTCAGAGGTTGCTTCCTCCGAGTTGTCATCTAGCACTGCTGTCTACAGGAATACTATGGCTGTGCAGATCCTACTCCAATAACCTATTCCACAGCAAACCACTCCTTGCCCTGAGCAGGAACACGCTGGCCAAGGAGAGTCCACTCCACTGGAGTCCTTGAGGAGAGTGAGACAGCATCAGCAGAAACCTTCACCAAGCCAAGCTTCAGTGGCGGGACGAGGGGAACCTCCTCTTCACTCAGCCTCAGGCAGGAGTGCTGAGCAATGACCAGTGTGCAGTGACACAGCACTCAAAGCCACATCTTCCTGCAGAGCAGTGCCTGCTAAATAACTGCACCTACCCTGGGAGGCTTTCCTGCTGTCTGCTGTTTAATATTCCAGTATAGGTATGTTAGTACAGGATTATCCCTCCTTTGGAAGCACCAATTTAACAGGGGGAGAAACAGAAGAGGCAGAGCCCTTGCAATCTGTTGCTAGAAGAAAATCAACCCAACTGCCACCTATACACAAGATGTCCAGGCATGTGCTGCATCCGCCCCACCGACACAGGGCCTCGTCCCCGGTCACAGCCGGGCTCGCTGCTGAGCTACACCGGGTTCCCTTCTGCCTCCCTCAGCCAGTGCTCTCCTCGCCTCTGAGGGGGCTTTCTCCAGAGGTCTCTGGGGCTCCCTGTGCAGGAAGGCTGCTTTCATGGGCAGTCCTCAGGTTGGCCTGCTGGAAGGCACAGGAATCCAGGAACACGCCGGGGATGCGGTCGCCGAAGTACAGCTTGCTGTTGGCAGCTATCGCCTGGTACTTCATCAGCTCCAGATACTCAGGGGTCAGCTTCAGCTGCAAAAAACAGAAACCAGAGACTCTAAGAGACAACTTTCTGAGCCCTGCAGCGCTAGGTTTCATGTCAGGCAGCCACCTCCTGTGTTAGATCAAGTGTTTATCCAGCACTGCCCGGCTGAAGCTGATCTCCGGTGCGGAGGAAGAGTGAGTGACCACCTTCCCAGTGCTCACCTTGTTGGAGTCAGCCAGCTTCCGGGCAGTGTAGTACTCTGCATCAGCTTTTGCCTTCTCCCTTGCCAGGAATGCAGCATCTAACACAGCAGCAGAGGAGGGACAGGAAAGAAAGCATTAGGAAGTGAACAGCCCCATCACACTGGGGCTCAGTGAGCCCTCATCCCATGGACACCCGTGACAGCCTGGCTGGCCCTGTTCCTGTCCTGCAGCTTCCTGGAGAGCTCCATGCACAGGGCAGGAACAATCCCAGGGCACAGCACCCTGCAGCACCCTCAATGACTTTAGCAGGCCTGAGGTTCCTCCACCTGCCACCAGCCCCAGCCAGCAAATGGCCCCAGCGGGCTGGTTACCTTCAATCTCAGAAATTCGCTTCTCCGTTTCCTTCTCCATGATCTTCTGTTGGTAGTGAATCCTGGCCACCTGTGCAGCCTTCTCTGCCTCTGCAATCACAACAGGCTCAGCTGGGAAATTTGCTTCTCAGGGCTTGAGACCAGCACCCTGAGCCCAGCAGCTGGCTGCAGGGTCTGCCACAGCAGGAGCTGGTTCCCTGCTCCCTCCCTTCCCTCTCAGTGCCAGTCTGTACTCTGAGCAGCAGAGTTACAGGAAGAAAACACAGTGCTGATGTCTGCAGAGCTGACATCCCGTTTACAAGCATGATCCCTCTGGCACAGGGACATGGAGCTTCAAGCTCAAGCAGTCTTTCCAGCAGAGTGATTTCCTCTGTCCCTGCTGCAGGACAGAGGTGCTCCCTGCTCTGCTGCTTTGGGATTTTCACTCAGATATTCAAAACAACTGCTTGTGCAGCCTGGCTGTGCCTCCTCCCTCGGGGAGCTGTCAGTGATGGAAATGTCCAGCCCCAGCTTAGCAGGGAAGGCAGGAATGGAGGCTCAGCCTGTGCTGGTGACATTACCAATGAGCGCTTTCTTCCGGTCTGTCTCTGCCTCCTTCTCCACCACCTTCTGCCTCTGGGCTGCAATCAGCAGCTTGGTCTTCTCAGCCTCCCTGCAAGGGGAGAAGTGTTATCCTGGGTAAAGGGAACGAGGAGCAGCTCTGCATGCCAGGAGAGGCCATGGGGACAAGGGGCCAGCCAGCTGCCAGCTCCCTGCTCACAGCTGTGGGGACTGGCTCTGTCTGCAGCTGTATGAGCACGTGCACAGCCCAAAGGAAGGGATCAACCCCCTCTCCATCTGCTAAGGCCACATCTGGATACAAGTCCAGTCTGAGGCCCTCAGGACGAGGAGAAGGGCAACATGGGCTGGGAGCTGGGCTTACTCAACCAAAGGTGAAGGGAGATCCAACAGCATCTCCTTCGTCCCAAGGGCATCCCAGAGATCCTGGAGGGGAGCTTATGGGCAAGACATTGAGACCCCTGAGCCCTGATTTCAGTATGAAAATGGAAAACAGAAGGCACAAGTGCACCTGGGCCAAGCACACACTGCCTAGAGCTGACCTCTCACTCCCCAAGCATCAGGAAAGAGCTTTCCAACAGCACTGTGCCTTGTGCAGGACCCTCAAAACTAATTAATGCAATTTTATGTCCAGCTACTCACATTAGTTCAAAGTTTCTTCGGATGGCCTCTGGAATTTTGGGTTTTGTAACACGCACAGCCTGTGAAAGGAGAAAAAGGGAGCACGTTTTGAATGCAACATTTTGACGCAATCCGAAGATTAAGACATCTCTTTGCAAAACCAGCTGCAGTGCTGTGGACAGTGGTGTCTCACCCTCCTGTGTAACACAGCTGAGCGTGGCCACGCTCCCAGAGGTGTCCTACATTTTTGTTTCCTGCCATTCGTTCCCACACTCCCACCAGGGGCAGAGCTCGTCCAGCCTGGCCTTGGACACTTGCAGGGATCCAGGGGCAGCCACAGCTCCTCTGGGCACCCTGTGCCAGGGCCTGCCCACCCTTAGCATAAAACATTCATCTCTCAGTTTAAAACTGCTGTCCCTTGTCCTGTCACTGCGGGCTTTGGCAAAAAGTCTTTCTCCACCTTTTTAAATATTTCCTTATTGAAAGGCCACAACCCACCTGGATAGTGAGACCTGGTGCCATGACATTGAGGTCTTTCTGCAGGGCCAACTTCAAGTTCTCATCTATCTGATCTGTTTTTGGAGGACAAAAGAGAGACTGATTGGTTCATCATATTTTCCCCCACAGCTTGTGTGGCAGAGTCAGCAGGCCTTGAAGTCATGTGCTAGTGACTAGAAAAGTTCAGCTGTTGATGATTTTGTATTTTCTGAAATAAATGCAAATGGCTTTCAGTATCTCAGCAAGAAAGAATGCTCACAGCCTATGGTAGAAGTCTATCCCTTCTCAGCACTCAGACTTGGAGTACATTTTTATTAAAATTCTGACAACCTTTTATCTTCCATAAGCCATTTTTCCCCTGCTCAGCCACTCAAGAAGGAACAGAAACTGTTCTGTCTTTAGAGCACAGATCCACCAGGGAGAATATGACCTGTGCTAATTCCTGAAGCACTGTGAAAAACCCTCCAGCTCTCACTTGTTAGAGACAGCCAGAAGGAAGCTGTAAAAGTACAAAAGTGAATCCAGCAACAGAGAAAGGCAGAAACAGAACAAGACAAATCCACTGTCACAGTGAAGGCCACAGGCATCGATCGCTGCACGTACAAGAGCAGAGTGGCTGCTGTCTGCATCCAGAATAGGTGGAAAAAGACTGAGATCAAATTCCCACATGCAGATGGGGAAAGACAAAGACACCTGAGTCACTGAAGTTACAGGGGAAGTGGCACATGGATGTTAAAGGAGCTGGATTCTCGGAGCACAGGGACAGCGTGGTTCAAGGGGCCGGCTGTTAGATATTCCAGGAAGATTGCAGTGGGATCCCAGCTGGGATCACCCAGCTGCCATCCACTTACCAAAGAGCTCGATGTACACCTCCTGCAGGGTGTGGGCACTGCAGAACTGATTCAGCTCGTGGTGGATTTTGTTGAAGATCAAGGTCTTGTCGTAGTCTGCGGTGTAATTCCTCACGATGTCGTACACTGGGGAAGGGAGAGAATCACCACAGGTCACCACTGGCACGTGTCAGGATGCCAGGGAAGCAGTGCAGCACTGGGAAAACACTGGTTTTCAGGACTTGGGCAGCCAAAGCCACAGCTGCCCTGCCCAGCTGTCAGGGAGAAGCCTGCTGCACATGCACTAGTGCTGCATGGATTACACAACTTCAAGGAGCAGTCATGGAAAGATGTACTGCCTGGTCCTGTTTTATCACCTGCATAAACAAATGAAACAGCAAAGCCTCACCAGGACCTGCATGCATAGGAACAGGTACTCCTGTAAAGTGAAAACAAGGATCATTCCTACAATTTAAGCCAACCAGATCCTGCATCAAAAGGAGCGTGGCCAGCAGGTCAAGGGAGGGAATTCTCTCCCTCTGCTCCTGCTGAGGCCCCAGCTGGAATCCTGTGCTCAGGTCTGGCCTGCTCCCCCCCAACATAAGAAGGACATGGAAGTGTTGGAGCAGGTCCAGAGGAGGCCAAGGAGTTGCTGAGGGGACTGGAGCCGCTTCCCTCTGGAGCCAGGCTGGGAGAGCTGGGGCTGCTCAGCCTGGAGAAGGGAAGGGGGTGTGGAGACCTCACAGCTCCTTCCAGGGCCTGAAGAGATACAGGGAAGCTGGAGAGGGGCTCTGCATTGGGAACTGGGGTGACAGGACACAGGGAATGGGTTCAAACAGACACAGGGGAAATTTAGTTGAGATATATGGAAGAAATTCTTTATGGACAAGTTGGTGAGACCTGGCATTAGGTTGCCCAGAGAAGCTGTGGCTGCCCCTGGATCCCTGGAAGTGTCCAAGGCCAGGCTGGATGGGGCTTGGAACAACCACTTGGGATAGTGGAAGGTGTCACTGCCCATGGCAGGAGGTGGAACAAGATGATCTTGAAGGTCCCTTCCAGCCCACACCCCTCCATGACTATAAATTACAACAGGAATTCATCCTCCAGTGCCCCAGCAATGCTGGAGTTTTGCATGAAGCTGTGCAGCTGAACAAAACAAGCTGTCTGTGTCTTTGGCTAGGTGAAATAAAAAGGCAAGAGGCTCCTACACAGGTTTTGTCTCTGCAGTTTTCTCAGGAGCCGAGCTGGAAACACCTGGGATCAACACTACAGGGCTGGGAGCCATAAAGGTAACAAGAAATGGAAAACAGAAAGGGAAGTTTTCCTGGCATGGAAAAAGGAAGACCTGAAAACCAAGACAGAGCTGCCACAGGGTGAGTGAAGACAGTCCCAGCTCTGCCTGTTGAACCAGGATGGGAAATACCTGCATATGGAGCCAGCTTATTCACAACTTCTATTCGGTCAATGTAGATCATAACACCACCACTGCAAGGAAAAGAGAGTTCATCAGTTACCACTGCAGCTGTTAACAGTTAACATATTTAAAGCAAAGGCACCTTTATCTCTCTTGTACTACATTCTGAGCATCTTGCAACGAGATGGCAGCAAATCCCTGTTCCCTGCATAAACCACAAGCATGCTCCAGCAAGCCTGAAAGCACTTTCCTTCCCCTCTGTGATTTCCTACTCAACCAGCCAAAGGAAAACATTTCTGAACAGGAATGCAGCTGCAGCTATCAGGAAAACAGAGGGAAAGGCAGCAAGGACAGCAGGTGACACAAAAGGCAGACGCACCTCCGCTCTTCTAGGCAGCAACACATTAAACAGAACAATTAAACAGAAAAAACTCTTGGTTTGATTCACGCAATCACTAACTCCAGCAGGAGCTTGGCAAGGCCCAGGAGAAAGGAAGGAACAAAGCCCATGGCAGACTTCAATCCGTGTTCCCAGCTCCAGTGTCACAGTGCACGTGGCTCTCCAGGAACACCACAAGCACTTTAGCAGAGGCAGCCTGCAGGCAATCCTCTCCCTGAGGGAGGGTGTGCTGCCAAACTGGCAGGGAAAAGGGGGGGAAATCAGGGGTCAGGCTTGTCCCCAGCCTCTGCTCTTATCTGGTGTGACTTTCAGAAAGTCATGCCCACCCCTGGGTACCTGTAACACCAGAGAAGAGCACAAACTCTACACTGGAGAAAAAAAACCAAAACCTTAACTTTCAACAGCTCTAAGTCTCTTGAGAGCCTAATTTTAAAGCAGAATACTCTTGTGATGATGTCCTTGGGTCAAAGGCATATCACAGAGCAGAAGCTTCAGCAGGAACTGTTTAGAGACAGCTCATTCCTGGCAGTGGAACTCCCACATTTCCAAACTCAGTCTCTGTGATGCTTTAACTCAAACATATCCCCCACGACAAACTCCAGTTCCTATTTTGCAGATCTTGATCTCTGGCAGCTCCAAGCCAAGTCTGCAGGAAAACAACCTGAACTTGCCTGTGTCTGCTCTTTTGGAAAAGGCTTCCCAAGCCCAGCCCGTGCTTGCTCCAAACCTGCTTCATGACAACTATGAGCTAAAAACACTGGTGATGGATGACTTTATCTGCTGCAAACCTGGCATTTCAATTTTAAAGGGATGGCAGAAAGAAAAAGAGAGTGTCTGCAACACCCTGGATCCTCTCAGGACTCATCCACAGCCCCGAATCACCTCTCTGGCAGGAAAGGGTCTGAAATGGCACCTCAGACCACTGAGGATTGTCTGACTCTACCACCACCTTCCACAACAACCCTGCCGAGGATCTCAGCCAGTCTGGGATAATAAGTGGGATATTATCCACTGTTATTCCATTATTATGACTAATTCATAATAATGTGGTGTGGTGGGGGATAAGTAAATTTTATCAGTCCTGCTGGTCATGCCATTTGAGGAAACAGGTGCCACTCAGACCCCAAAGTCTGCATGGAAGAGAGGAACAGGAAGAAATCCACGTTGAAAAGAGAAATCCATAAAAGGAGGATCAACACATAGACTGGTAGAAATTTAAGCATAATTAGGCAGCTAGTGCTAATTATGGCAGCAGTTAATGCTGCCAGGTACAAACAGGTAAGGCAAAAATTGGGGATGGGACACCCACACAGACACTCAAAAGCTTCCCAATATAGATAAGTACACAGGGAACAGGAACATAAAGATGGTGGAAGATAAACCCAGCCTTTAAAATCTGATGGTTTAATATGTAAATACAAAACCTTGAACTCTTTAGGATCTATTCTGGTAACAGACTTTGAACTGGGACAGTGACACTCCAGGTGTGCTCCACTTGCTATTTATAAGCTCATGTTTTACTATGGAAATGTGGATGCAAAGCTTTGGCATCGAGCAGCCACAGACTTTGGACTCCAAATGCAGTGAACTGAAAGGCTCCAGCAGCAACACCTGAAATATGGACAGGGCTACTGGGGCCTTTGGTCAGGAGTGTATTCAATTATTAACTGAGAGCTGTTTTCACCAGCTGTCTGGTGGTTTAAAGCCCATTTTTACTGCCTGCACCTTCCCAACCACCTGCATTGCACAGCTGAACCCCACAATGCTGAAATTCAACGGGAACTTAATTTTCAGCTCCTAAATCATAGGAGCACAGAATGGTTGAGGCTGGCTCTGGCCTCAACCTTTGTCCTTTTGCTTGGCCTAAGGACTGTCCACCTCACCACAAAAGGACTCTGGACAAGGCCCTGAAGTGACAGGACCAAGGGGAATGAGTTCAGACTAAGAGATGGGAAATTCCGGTGAGATCTATGAAAGGAATTCTCGGCTGTGAGGGTGGGCAGGCCCTGGCACAGGGTGCCCAGAGCAGCTGGGGCTGCCCCTGGATCCCTGGAAGTGTCCAAGGCCAGGTTGGATGAGGCTTAGAGCAGCCTGGGATAGTGGAAGGTGTCCCTGCCCATGGCAGGGATGGGACTGAATGGGCTTCAAGGTCCCTTCCAACCTAAACCATTTTGTGATTCTGTGAAAGCTGCAGCAGTGAACACTAACATTATTTACAGACACTCTTGAAAAACCTTTAAGACCTAAAATTAAATTCATGAGACCTTTATCAAGCCCAAGAGATGTCTGATACTGAACAACTCCAAAAAAGTTAATATGGGTTAAACCTGATCAAAATTAACTCTTGTTTTATTAACGTTGCCACTAATGCCCACCTTTTAATTTCAATGTGGTCACTGTGTGCCACCACTCCAGTCACTGCTGATTTGTTTTTTTAAAACAGGAATTTTGTTGAGGACCCTGAATGTTAAAGGCAAGGAAAATCATCAGGTTTTTTTTTTACCCTGAAGAGTCATCAGTTTAACTTGTGGATGAACCAACACAACAGGATCCGTAACCCAACTCAACCAGCCCTCTCCTCCTTCTTGCTGCAACTCAAGCAGGTCTGTGCTGACAGAAAAATCAGCCTAATTACACAGCAGAGATTTCATTTGGAAATTAACTCCCCCCTCATCAGGAGGATTCCCATTCCCTGTTTACTTCTGCCCACTGCTGGGGTCAGCACTTGTACGAGCCATAAGACTCAGAGTGGAAATAACCAGGGCAGAGCAAAGCACAAGCAACAAGGGGAGAAACCCAGAAAAATTCAGGATAACATCACAATAAATACAAACATCCTCTGAAGAAGCAATTTCAGCGAGAGCCAACGCCCCCTCCTGTGCCTCCCATTCTGTTACGGTGGGATAGACGTGTGTACATGGATTAATTTTATGGCCTTTACTTCCCACTCCCTGTGTCCCAGCACTGCAAATGGCCCCACAGAGTGCACCTAGAAGAAATACAAATGGAAGCCATACCTTGTCCCACAAGGCACATTCTTCACTTCATCAGTCTGCAGCGTGGTCTGCAACACAAACACAGCCAGCGCTCACAAACCGCTCCCTTCTCTGGCACGGCCCTGCTGTGCCCAGACTCCCACAGTGGGGGCACAGAGCCAAAAGTGCATCCTCTGCCTCCCCTGTGATGCCTGCAGGTGTGGGCAGAAGGCAAAGCTTCTCCTCACCTGCCTTTTGGGGGAGGCACAAGCAGCTGTGCCTGTTTCCCTGCTTCGGGAACGCTCAGGAATGTGGCGCTCCTGGGGAACAGCGACAGCCACAAACAGGGACTGTCCCCCTTGAGCAGCGCACTGCCAGGCCCAGCAACACACACACACCTTCCAAGCTCTCCAAGAGGACAAATCCTGGCTCCCCAGGGGAGGGAGAGGGCACTGACCTGCACGGATTTAAAGGTGGTGATGAACGGGAGCATGATGTGGTAGCCAGGGCCGCTCGGGCTGGTCAGCAGCGCACCGCCCCTGCGGAGAGGGAGGAAAACAGGGAAAGGCTCAGGGAGGTGGGAAACGCCAAGGACTGGCTTTGAGGGCGAGCAGGGACACTTCAAACTACCAGGGGTCACAGAGAATTGCATCAGCGCCCTACATTTACCAGCAATTCCCCAACAAAAGGGCCGAGTGCACTGATCTTTGCCTCCTAAACTTTGCGTGAGGCCGGCGAGCCATTAACTCCTGGAGCAGGCAGCTATTGCTAAACCCTCCCAGCATTGCAACACTGCTCAGAGCTGCAAGAACGCAGATTTCTCCTCTCTAAATAGTTCGCTGGTAACCATGGAAAAATCCAGCCGTGGATGTGATACTGCCAGTCTGGATTTGGGCTCAGCCCCTCGCCCAAAGCACAAAGAAAAATCCCCCGGGATCTCACGTTCAACACGTTTGTGATTAAAGGGAAACGGCCCACGGTGCTGAGAGGGAAGGGCAGGGAAAACATTCCAAAGCACCGACACAGAGGGAGCCCCGGCTGGGGAACAGCCTGGGACAAAGGTGATGGCTCTTGCTGGCACAGGGCGAGATCAACAGATGTGAGAAGGCAGGACAGTCCCAGAGCTCTAAGCTCTGAAATCCAGCTTGTGAAAAGAGCAGGGAGGAAGGAGAAGGAGGAAAAGCAAGCTAAGGGTTCAGAGACCCAAACACACGAGGGCTCTGCGTGGGGCCAGGGTGTCTGGGACTCACCAGCACGGGTGGAAGGGAGCACAAACAACAAGGGCTGCCCACCCAGGGGGAAAACACCGGAGGGAAGTGCAGGACAGCGCATTCCCTGGGGCCGGGGATGAATCCCAGCTCCGGGAGGGCTCCCGGGGACACCGTACCTGTAGTACACGGCCAGGTGTCCCTCCTCGACCCTGTGGATGGCGGAGTACAGCAGGAAGACGAGGAGCCCCGTGGCAGCCGCGGCCGCGGCCCCCGCCTGGGCCATGGCCATGCTCGCATCCCCTCCCGGCGCCGGGGGCTCCGCGGGCCCTGCCCTGCCACAGCAACACCGTCAGCGCCGGGCGGGACCGGCCCGGCACCGCCCCCGAGGGCGAGGAGACACCCGCGGCAAAGGGGACGGGCCGGGACGGGAACGCGGCCGGGACAGGGACGCGGCCCGGCCGCGGAGGGCGGCACCGCCCGCCCTGCACCGGGGGCTGTGCCCAGGGACCTCCCGCCCCGCCCCGGCCCCGTGGGGCCCTGCCCCCGTCACCGCCCAGCCCCGGCCCGTCCCTGTCCAGTCCCCGTACGCTCCCTGTCCCATCCCTATCCCGCCGCCCATGTCCCGATCCTGCACCTGCCCCTACCCCGTACGTATCGCAGTCGCTATCTCGGTCCCTATCCTGCAGCTGTCCGCTGCCCCTGTCCCGTGGCTGTCCCTATCCGTTATCCCAATCCCGGTCCCGTACCTGTCCCGTTCCCCACGTGCTGCCGAGGCCGCGCTACCCGCCCCCGCCGCGCACGCGCCGCCGGCGCGCGGCACCATGGGCGCGCCGCGTCGGCGCGGGGTGATGACGTCACCACCAACCCCCCGCCGGTTGCCAGGTAACGGCGCGATGGCGATGGCCGCGCGGGAGTGACCAGGCCTCAGTGTGTGTGTGTGTCTCACCATAGAGTTTATTATATATACACGCGCTATACATTCATGGGGCTCACGGCAGCGGCGGGCCCTGCCCGCACCCCCTGGCCCTGAGGAGGCTCCACGGGCCGGGCCCAGGCCACTCCCTGAGGGGACAGCGGGTGGGTGACATGGTGATGTCAACAGAACACCGCAGTGTCCCACAGGGAAGGCGGCCGAGCCCACGCTCAGCACACAGAAGGCACTTGGGTGATGCAGCACTTCAGCTCCTGGGGCTACTTCAGCCAGCTCCAGTCGAAACTCTGCAAGAGTAGCAAAAAATGCAACAGAGCACAGGGCCTGGCTCTTGGATGTGTGTCTTGTCTGATGAAAAATCAGTAATTTCCTATAGAAAGGAAGCTCCCAGGAGTTAATACAATGCAGCACAGCACAGGAGCCAGGCTCACTGAGCCCTGTGAGTGCATTCTAGTTTGGGAGATCGTGGGATTTTCCAAACTGGTGGCCAAAGGATGAGCGCCTCTCTCCTCTGAGGAAAGGCTGAGAGAATTGGGATTGTTCAGCCTGGAGAGGAGAAGCTTCAGAGTGACCTAACTGTGGCCTTCCAGTGCCTGACGGGGCTACAGGAAAGTTGCAAAGAGACTATTTCCATGGGCCTGGAGTGCCAGGACAAGGGGGAATGGTTTCACACTGCCAGAGGGCAGGCCTAGATGGGATTTTGAGAATGAACACATATCCATGCACATTGGCACAGGTTGCCCACAGAAGCTGTGGCTGTCCCTGAATCCCTGGAAGTGTCCAAGGCCAGGCTGGATGGGGTTTGGAGCATCTTTTCCCATTCAAGGAGTTCTTCACATCCCCAAGACACCCTTGGGTGTCTCTTGAAAGCCAGGTCCTGGCAGATGCACCAGCACTTACCATCATGCTGTTCTGCTCCTGCCTGACCTCCTGCAGAATGCTGCTGAAGAGCTTGAGGTAATTCACATTCTCCTGGATCATGTCGGCAAAATTTTCCCTGCAGGAAGCAAAAAGCCCTAAGGTGATGGATTTCAAGCACCAAAAGTAACATCCCCATCAAAAGGTGCCCCCTCACCCCCCCTCTTTCTGGGGGGAGAAAAAAAAAAAACAAACCAACAACAAAACTGAAACCAAACAACCCAAAAAAGGTGATTTGTAGTTTGTGCAGTGGTAGGTGACACAAAAACCTGCCTGGAGGTGGCAAGACAAAGGGGAATGGCTTCACACTGACAGAACACACTGGAAGTAAAATTGTTACTGAAGCCTCAGCTCCAGACAACTCAGCAGGGACTGAGGGAGCTTAAGAACCAGCTCCAGGCCCAAGGAAGAACGTGACATGCATTAAATGGATGGCACAATCCTTTAGCAGTGCATGTGGAACTGGCTCAGAAATAGAGAGGAGAGGTTTCTGAATAAAGAGTTCAACCAAATCCCTGACTTTTTAGAGCATTAGTGACACACAAACTCCCAAAAGTTGTCTGGGAAGGAGAAATCCCCTGACATCCTGAACCAGCCAGGCTGAGCTCCCTGCAGTGGCTGCTCCCCCAGCAGCTCATACCCATCTTCAGGAGCTGCCAGCGAGGACAGAGGGTGAGGAGCTGAATTCCCTGAGGAGCTCTGGGGGAGCCACGTGGCTGCTGGAGTTGAGGCTGTTCCTTCCAGGCTAGAGCTGACCAACGATCGAGAGGAGCTCTGAGTCTGGAATAAAGAAATTCAGAAGAATCTAGGTGTAAATGTTACATAAGCAAGATTTGGGATTACACATGAGCACTGTTGGTAACACAGACACAGATATGGGAACCAGGAGATGGCTTCAGGCACTGTAATTAATGCAAAAAAAGCAGAGTACTCTTTAAAACACTTTAAACTAACCAGGAAAGCACCTATTTAGTTTCTGCTTTTACCATCTCAGACTGCCCTTCTCTGCAGGAAATAAAGCAAACAACCATGGTGTGGCAGCTACCCCTTTTTGCTGAGTTTATTTTGACGTCTTCTGGCTCGTGCAGTGGAAGGAAGTACAAACAAATAGCCCAGCAGCTACTCACACAAGCAATTTTCAGCAAATGCCATATTTCCCTTTGTCTTTTTCCCTGCATCTGCATCACTGAGTTGTCAGCTTCCTTGATGTTATTTAGAGCCACTTCAATCTCAGGGAGCAGGTCAATGATCTTCTGCTTGCAGCCCAAGAGCTTGCTGGAATAAAAAAAACAAACACAAAGTCACTTCCCAACACATTCTGGCAAAATCAAAAGCCCCACCTTGGGATTCAAGATACTTGAAAAGTTAATGTACAAATCACTGTGGTATCTTCTCAGCTCTGTAACATTACTGCTTTTTTTTTCCTGAAGATTTGAATTCCAACTTCCAACTGGTAGAATTTGCCTCATTTTTAAGTGAACTCTTGGATGCTAACAGTCATGGTTTTTAAAAATTCAGTGGAAACTCAACACAGAGGAGCAGAATTAATACTATGAGAAATGTGGATGGAGCTTTTCAGGCTCTGACCTCTATGATTTTCCCTATCCTTTCCTACTACAAAGCTCCAAATGCTGCAAGCTGGATCTGTTTGGGTTTTTTGTCTGCACCAATTACCTGAGGTGTCCAAAGAGCTCCTTGAGGACTCGGTCCTGGCTCTGTACTGTCTGCACAATGATCTTCACCATGTCTGTGCTGTCACTGTAGGCATGATCTGCAAGGGCCAGCAACCACCATGTTAGTAAATCCTAACAGCATTTTCTGAGTTTCAGTTCAGAACAATTAATCACGGGGTAAAAGTTTGAATCAGCCTTTAAATCATCTTCTCCCATACCTGGAGGTCGTGTTTTCAACTGCTTGTACAGGTCTATGGCTCTCTGTTCCCTTTAAAAAGAAGAATATGATTCAGGCAGGTGTCAGCAGCCAGGCAACTTAAGCAAAAAAGCACTGCAGTAAACTCAGACACTGAACCTTCTCCTACAGCTAGTACACAAGCATGACCTTTGGAACACAGGGATGCTCTTTCTGTGATGGAATGAAACACTTTCCCCAAAGTTGTCTCTCATTTTCTCCTATTATGCAATTTATTCTCAGAAAACCACACCAAGTGGAGCTTATTTTCAGTTTCAAATCTTCACATGGCTCAGCTGTGTTTTCTTTCCCCTGTATCCTTAATTATCCAATTTCATTTCTGAAACTGTGACTGCACAGCTGCCTGAGATATTCTTGTTGCTGTTCTGCATTTTTTGCCTGAATTTTAGTGATATTCTGTAAATGGAAAGAGACAGCTGCAGCACAAGCAAGACGACTGTGCTTCTCTTCTTCCCATGAAATGTTACTTCTTCCAAGTATTTCAAAAGCAGCCAAACTGAAAACTTCCAGCCTTGAACAAAATCCTCCCTGTTCTAAATCCCAGTCTGTCAGAAACAAGCAGCAGTTTCCCAGCTCTGACCCTGGTCTGCAGTGGTGGAATTGCTTAAAAATAACATTTAAAGAGGCATGATCCTGATTAGTTTGAGCTGCTGCTGCAGGAGGTGGCTTCTCCTTTGCACCACTTCCTCCCCTGTGCACCAGTTCTGCTGCAACTAACTAGGATGAAAAGCAACTTAGCAAAGAGGGGGGAGAACATGCCAGAAGCAGGCACATTTCCTCCCTGAACAGTCAGAGTCGCTCTGAAGAGCTCTTATTAACAGATTTAATGGCTGTTCAATACCTCTCTCTTAGAATTGTCACTTGTGCTCTCAGCAGCAGCCCAGTAACTGCTTCCTATGTCCTCTCAAGATCAGAAATGCCATTAAGCTCTTTCATATTTTAATACTTTCAAAAAAAAAAAAAGGAATCAGCTTTCCAAATATTCAAGTACCCATGAGATATTCACCCCTTGATCTGAAAATACTGCAGGTATTGAACAGGGTTTTACAACAAATCACGTAGTTTTCTCACTCAACAGTAAGAAAGTCACTCCTCTCCAACACAGAAGGTAATCCTCAGCTGAGACCAAGATTTATCTTAGCCTTGGCTCTTGTAAAATGAGGTTTCAAAGTTCAGTGACAGGCAAGCATCCCACAAGTGGTGAGATCTTTCCTTTCACAAGCAAAATGATCTCAAATCAACCGTACACTGCTCTGTACTTGCAGTTTGCATTTCAAAATCACCAAGGGAACCAGCAACAGGGAGGGGAGAAAACCCCTGAGACACTGAAATACACAAAATCCGATTATATGCAGTAAAAATGAGAAGAACAGAACTTACAAACTCTCCATGACCTCTCCTTGGCGCCTTGCATACGGACTCTTCTGCAGTTCCACGATTTCGGTGTGCAGAGCCATGATCTGCTCATCCAGGTAGCCAATATCTTCAGCCTGAGGTGAAAAGTGGGCACAGATCAGACTGAAGTAGAGCAATCAAGGAGATAAAAATCCGCAGAACACTTGTTTGGATAATGGGCTTACTGCCTGGAGAGTTTAGGAGACAAAAAAGCTCTTTGACACAACACTTCTACAATAATTGAGGTTTTTGTTCTCAGTGCATGGTATTACCCACAATCAAACCTCTGACCACCAACACTGGCTGAGAAAAATCAGTTTCTTCATAAATCATCTCTCTGGATTTCCTCCTAGACAGACTAAGATATCCCTGTGTATAGAGTGAAACATTTTCCATTCCTGACAAAGAGGCAGGGCAGGTGGAATAACAGAACATAATTCTCATGGTCTGCCAGGTACTGGGTGAGGTTTCTGGTTGTCTGGAAAAATCTGGAGACAGCCTTGGATGATTGTGCTAGAAGCAGCCACTCTTTTATCCATTCCTTAGGTAATAAAAAAAGAGATGACTCTAATTTAAAACTCATTTGCATATTTGCTTGCAGCATGCCAGTAATTTATGTCTGTACTCCTCAGTGAGGTCCTGCAATTTTGAAATCGCTGCATGGCAAGTGATTGGTTTTCAGCCTCAGCAATGGGAATTTCTGTGTGCAGGAAGACTCCTGGTCCATAGCAACACCATTTCTTTTGGGCAACAAGTAACTCGTCTCTGCGTTCCACTTTCCTTTTTAGAGAACTGAGTCTGGTGACTTTTGTTGTTTTTGTCCAAATCTATTTCAACAACTCGGTGACAAGACACTGTGTCTTTTTTAATGCACCTGCAATGATATTCCCATTCCCACAGCAGGCAGGATATGAAGCACTGAAGGGACACAGCAGTGGCACAAACAACACATTAAATTCCTGTCACAGTCTCCTTCACACAGAAATAATTCAGCTTCTTTAGCATCCCCTACCTGTGCACACTGAGAGGCTTTCTCTTCCATCTCCTTCCAGGCTTTGAGCATCTTCTCCGAAGCTTAAGAAAACAGTGTTGTTAATTTAAAAAAAAAAAAGACATTAAGACACAAAAATAAAGCAAGACCTGGACTTTACCTATATTGGTGTACTTTGAACACAAAGAACATGATGCTGAACCTCCCAGCAGGAGTCATGACCCAGAGATCCCAGAGCAAAGCTGCATCTCTGTGCTCAACCTTAACTCACACACAAACCCTTTGGTAGGATTTCACTGCTTGAAATGACTGGCCTAAAACAACTCTGAGTCCTCAAACTCCACCATTAAGCTCAACAACTGCCACTTTTGATTGAACACAGACTGTCCAAATCCAGTTCAGAGTGTCTTTCCATTTTCCATCATCATCCTTCAGCCCAGTCATCATTTTTGACTCAGGTTGCATTTTTTAGCCATATATATTCAAACTATGTGTAAATCTTGCTATTCTCTCCTCAACACTGTTTCTGGGACATGAAACTGCAGCTGGTGCTTTTTCAGCCCATCTCTCATCCTGACAAATGGTTTCTCCTGACAACAAGCACAGCAGCTTGTTAGCACTGTCAGCAAGTGCAGCAGCTCTGCCCTCCACTTAGTGCCCAGTCACAACTCCAAACGAATCAGACTCTGAATGAATAAATAGCAAATATTTACATCACCAGTACTATTAATGCTTCTGTTTTCTGCTCTCAGTGGAGAACAGCTGACCACCTGTCTCACTGTCATTGAAGGTCTCCAAAAACATTCTGTTTTTTATCCTCCTGCCTTTGCTCCTGACAAACTCTTCTCCTGCACCTCCCCTAGGTAAAATATACCCACATAAAGATGCTGAGCTCCTTTACAGGATCACAGGAGACACCCAGACAAAGTATTCCCCAATACCTACATATGCCATAAGCCATCTGGTCACTGTATCTCTCCAGGTCGAGGCGAATGCTCTGGTGGAAGAACTCCAGCTTTGCTTTCAGCTGCTGGGATGCTGACACCATGTTGTTCTTCATTTTGATCAGGTTGGCATTATACCGAAGGAGGCTGAGCCTAACAGATGGAACAAGGACAGCACACATTAGCTGGAAAGCCCACCTGGACTTAAAAAAGAGGAAATTCTGTTACTCTAAGGGTGACTGAGCACTGGCACAAGCTGCCCAGAGAGGTCATGGAGTCTCCACCCTTGGAGATATTTGAGAGCTGTCTGGATGTGGTTCTTTTTGAGCAAGGATTGGGCTGGAGGACTTCCAGAAGTCTCCATCAACCTCAGCCATGCTGTGGGACTCTGAATATTCAAGTGTATTTTGGTTATTATCAATGTCAGGCATTACCCAGTACAATTCCTGGAGTGGAGTAAGCTCCCATCCCAAATACATTTTATAATATAAAGGCACAGAACAGCAGAGGGCTGTAAAATTTTGGGGAACCAAAACTCCCCAAGATGCACAATTCCAGGCAAACAGACCCCGTGCTGGCATAGCACTGATCCCTCTGAATGAGAGACAACTCACATGGCAGCTCTCTGTCCCTGGAAAAGCCTGCTGTAATCCTCCTTCAGCCCAATGACGTAGTGAACCGCTTCTGCCCACACCTTGCGCAGCTGAGGGATCGGCAGCTGGATTTTGCTGTCCTGGACTGAACACAGGAGAAACACAGTACAGTGACAACTCTGGCAAAGGACAACATTCCTAATTCCTGTTTCAGGTGCCTAGGAAGCCAGGTAAGTTCTGCTCAATTTCTAGGTGATGCTGCTGAAGCATGCATGAGCTTCTCATGTCACAGCTCCCCAGGTATGTGACAACCTGTGACCGAGCAGTTAAAACCTCGTGAGGGGTTTTGACCAATAAAACTCTAAAGCCCAAGGTAGCAAATTTAGTTGCTCCACTTAATCCATTGATACTGGTCACTGTCCCTGATCTGTTTCATCTGAAAATGTCTTCAAACCTTTTGTAGGTTTCCTCTCAGATTTCCTGATGTAGATGTTTAAGAGGAAAAGATGTGTTCTCACAGAGATGGGAACTGTCAGTACACTGGGGTATCAATAAACATGGTGCAAAAAGCCTTTGCTACAAGAGATTCAGCACAATGGTGCCATGCAATGAGATTCACCAGAATAAAACAGCCCAGAGCACAGAAAAACCTGAGTGACACTAGAAGATGAGGAAAACCAGTGGAGACAGGCCAAAGAAAATTAAGTTACTGAACATGCTGTAACTGCATGTCACAAGCTATTTTCTTTACAAGCAGTATCCCAGCAGACATCTCCTGTCCCCTGACACTACTTTTCTTTCCTAGAGGTACACAGTCAGTCACACAGATAGAGATTTATGATAAATAGACCTTCAGAGACGTCTATTAGGTCGTGCAATGACTGCTGTCATCTCTGGAGACAAGCAGGGCAAGCAGAGAAGCAGCTAAACACAGCCCAAAAGCACAAACTGTTGATGCCAGGGCTATGTCATCAGGACAAGGTGTTAGGCTGCTTCAGGTTCTTAAATGGTTCTCTTTGAATCAGACAGAACCCTTCAAGACAACACACAGGGGTTTATAAAGCAAATTTCATTTCATTTTGCATGAGAACAGCACTTCTCCAGCACACTCACCAATGTAGTTGACACAGTCAGACAGACTCCGAGAAGCAAAGGGGCCATCATAGACAGTTTTGCTTTTATCAAACAAATAGACCATGTAGCTGTCCCAGCCTCTCTGGGAAGAAAAGAGAATATAAGCTAGAGAAACCCCAAGCAGCTCCTATTAACCCAGTACATCATGAACTAATTATTGTGGGCACTCCCTCTTACCAAGAGCCTTAAAAAACTTACTTTGATAGATCACACAGGAAGACAGAACTCTTTGCCAGCAATTAATTAAATATTCAGGCATAATTAATATTTAATATTAAATATTTATTCTGTACAACTACAGAAACCTGCTTACATTACCCAATAAAAGATCTTTAGAGTTCCTACATTTACAGAGCAAACTGTCTCCTGTGGGAGAAGATTTAAGCAATTTATCTTCCCTAAGATTTTAAATTCTCTGAGAACACAAAAGATATGAACAGAATCCTTCTTACCACGCCATCAATAACACACTGGGAAGCAGGTTTCCGAGGGTCCAGGCAAATCCCTGTTTCCAACAGCAGCTCCTGATTTCCAGTGCTTATTCCAGTTTCAAACTCAATGCGATTCTGAAGGGAATGAAGGCTTTCCTCAGGATGCAAAAGGAAAGACACAATCTTGGCAGAGGTCATGTTTAGGATGTGTACTATCTGTAAAAAGAGGACATATAGATTACAAATCCTTGGATATCAAAGACAAAGGCACACAAGCCTGGGACGGAGCACAGAGCAGAATGAGAGCATCATTGGGTTTTACTAACCAAAATAATCAATTCAGGAGTAAAGCCCCACATAAAAAACTCAAAGCCTGGGCCTGTAACTTTTGATGTCAGAGAAAACCACAATCCAACATACTAACACCCTTCACAAGCCCTCCTGCAGCTTATCACATCAAAATTATCCTCCTAATTCTAAACAGGCTTGCCTTGGCTAGTCTGCCTCCAGCAAAGCTCAAGTAATTATCTGAAGAGGAAAAATCAGGTGAATATCACCTCTGTTCTCCTACAGGCATTACTATTATAGTACATGAATACAACTGTAGTGAACAGCATCCCAGGGAAGTCTGGGAAAACTTATTAGCAAATAATAAACCTTTATTTGATCCTGGCAAGCCCTTTCCAGGATAACAAACAGTAATACAGGGTTATCCTTCTACTCCAAATGTAAAGCTAGAGATTAATATTGCAGGAGATGTTTTCATCTCCAATATGTACTGGACTGGCTGTAAATGCACTCACTTCCTGATACCAAGAAAAACAATTTCTCCTGACCCTGGAAGCTGGGTGATGTCAGGATTACAGCTTTGCTCTGCTGAACACACTCTCTGACCTCTGGGATGCTTTCAGAAGGCCTTTAAACCCAGTAACAGCCCCCACTCACCTTCAGATTCAGTATGTGATCCATTATTAGGAAACACCTTGGACGACTGGTCTCAGGATCTGAACCTCCACCCCTCTGCTGTGGATCCCAATTCAGCATCAGCTGCAACCAGTTCTCCATGGGTTCTACAATCAAACTAAAGCAGAAAGGCTGTAAGGAAGGGGAGGGCTTCACCAGGCTGAAGCAGCCCAGCTTCCTGGGCCTCTCCTTTTGTGTTCTATTCAACAGGCTCTGACCATCTATGTGGGCAACGGGCACCATAGAGCCCAAAAAAAGGGCCACTGGCTACAGGCTATCCCTTAACAGTAGCTTGCTAGGAGAAAGAAGAAGGAGCTCTCAGTGCTTGGGATAAAGGAGGAAGAGCCCTCAGTTTAGCAGACCAGAGCTGTCCCCTGTAATGAGGACACACGTACCTGCAGAGGCTGTGAGGCTGCGGCAGGTGGGTGCTGAAGCGAACCTCCCCGTTCATCTCCTCAGAGGCAAAGATGTGCTTTGGGTCCTTCTTCTTGATTTTTTCATGCCTGGAAAATAAAACCCTTTGTGTATATACTGAGGAGCGTTACTTTTGTAAGGGAGCAACCAAAGACAGCAAGGAAGTGCCAGTGTTCATCAGCTTTAGAAAACAAACTCATCTTTCAGGACAAAGATGCCATTTTCAATCCACCCAGAACATTCCCATGTGGAAGACAGGAGCCCTTCCAATTAACTCTGCCTCTGGAAAGGTTTACCTCTTCTCTTGTTCTAACAGAAACCCAAGTTTCCTATTTTTTTCTGTTTCAGAACCACCCTTTAAAAAGCCATACACTCCAGGCACAGCAAGACAAGAAGAAACCTCCATATGCAGCTTGAAGTCTTTCTGCACAGTTTTAAATGTTAGCACTTCCAAGCACCTCTTCCAGGAAAAGTGTCTTACCAGGCAAATGGCTGTAGATTATGTAAGAAAGGTCTAAATCCTGCGATGCATTCAAACACCATTGTCCCAAAGCTCCAGTAATCAACAGTAACCGAGTAGGATTTGTTCTCAAAGAGTTCTGGAGCCTGAAAACAATCATAAAAAGACACTTGGACTTTTCTGCAGAGACAAAGCTGTGTCCAGGTGTGGCTCCCTGAGAGGGGACACCATTGGGACAGGTCCCCAGGATCTCCATTTTTGGAGGTTTCAGCCCTTGCCAGTGCCAAGCCAAAGCTGCCCTGCCCCAGTGCTGGTGACACTAAAAAAAGTCTTACCAGATATTGCAATGTTCCAACAAATGAAGTGCATAAACTTCCTTGATCCAGATCCTTTGCATATCCCAGGTCTATTATTTTGTGAACAATCTGCAAACAGTTTAAACAGTTCATCAGAAGAGCAAATGCTGAGTGAAAAAAACACCAAACAACCCAAAATCTGCTCAGTGACAGCCACAGAATACTCTCAAGAGGAAATCCAGAACGGAAATTCTGGAGAAAATCCATGACAAAGCTTTGGCAACAGTGTTAAAAGCTTTTAATAAATGTACAGTTGAGTTTTCAGTCCAGTTCAATGTGACAACTTCCAGAAATGACAGTGGAAACACACTGACCACCTGACTTACCTTCCCACCTTCATCCTGAAGAACAATATTTTCAGGCTTTAAATCTCTGTGTATAATTCTGTTCTCATGCAAATACTGGATACCAGACCCTGAAAGACATGTGCTTGGTTTAACAGAAAATAAAATTCACATTGATTAAACATACATATGATAAAAACCTAATGCTGGGGGGCAAGCTCCCAGCCTTCCACGATTTACCACCACTCACTTCTACATTTAACACCTTCCAAACCTCTGTTTCTCCTCCACTGTGTTTTCACATCTTTGCAAAGACATGCCAAAGACAGCCAACTTATTATGAAAAATAAACAAAAAAACATTCTGGAAGGGGAACAGGGATAAAGCAAGCAGAGTTGCTCTTTATTTTAAGGAATTCAGCTGGAAGCCCTCAAGAGCACTGAAAGGCCAGAAGTCCAGGCCAGTATTCTAAAATACTTTCTCATGCCAAAACTAGCTCTTCCTACAAGCAGTGACAGGTTATCTGTAAGTTAATTAAGAATACAAGGAGCTTTCCTAGAAAATCTTTTTCCTAGAGAAAAATTTCCACTGCCCTTTATCAGACAGCACATCCCTCCCACAGTGCCCAAAAAACAGGTACTTTCCAATGGGCCTGATTTTTTTTTAATACCCTGTTCACTTTAGTTCCCTTTTCATGGTCAGCTGAAAAAGGAAAATACCACTACACTTAAAAAAAAAAAACAAACCACCAAACAAAGGAAAGCATTAACTACATACCAATGTCACTAAGCAGAGAAAGGATCTGACTTTCCTTCAGCCCACAGCAGTTTTCTGGTTTGTTCAGCAGCTACCAAAAAAAGCAAAAGATGTTCAGATCCACACTTGCAACAGTTAACAGCAAAAACCAACATTTTCCATCCCCTGTTGAAACTATCCAGCACAGTTCAAGGATCATTCCAGCTGAATGGGACAGTTGACTTTGTACAGTAAAATCATGGCAAGGAAACAACTCAAGCAAACCAAAAATTCAGCAAGCACAGGGGTAGGAGACAAAGGCAGGGCCACAGGTCTGCAGGCAGGGGAGACTCCCCCTCAGCACTGCATTAATGAGCTGTCAACAAAAGCAGCTTCAGCAATTTCTGACTTTTACTGCAAACAAGACTTTATGAGATGACTGAGGTGCTTCAGCCCTCACAATGGATTCACAAGGAGAAATTAATAATGAAGTGAAACTCAAATGATGCCAAACAAAAGAAAGATTTTAAAAATACAATCAGAAATAAAAAATTATGTTTTTTTCTTTCCTTTAAGGAACAAAGCAGTACAGAACATCAGATGGAATGAAGCATGTTACTTCCTAAATTGTTTCAGCATCTATGCCACCACACCTAAAGATTCATCAGAAATGAAGTGACCAAACACTGCACTGCAAGTAGAGCTAATTTCTCAGCCAGAATCTCTGATCTACCTTCAGGAAGCCTTCAAACTTTTACTGCAATAATCCAACAGCTAGATAGCTCTGAGAACATGGCCAGATGCCTGTGTCTGCAACTCCCAGATGCTTTTTCACATATGCCCCTTCTTTTACTGTGACTTAAAACCTGAAAGTGTCTCTTGGATTGTTTCTAACAACTCAAAACCATATAATGAGATGGGGTTACTGCATTCACCCGCTGCTCACATTCCCCAGGCCTGTTTAACACCAGTAACAAAAACTACAGAAAGTGAGTTTCCTGATCCCATAGATGAGGTGATTTCTAAGCAAATCCTGACAGGGATTTGCTGTTTCACCCCTACAGAAGTTGCTGCTTCCTGAATCCACGTGTAATGGAAAGGGAGCATAAACTCTATCAGGTTATGAAGCCACTGCCTGGGGAACTACTGAAAGGCTCCTTTATTTTTGGGTGTTGCCAGTGTTCAGACTGGCAGTTCCCAGGAATAGCGAAGGTTTAGAATCCCTGGAGGCCCCAGTCCAGGCTCATTCCCTGTGCTGAGAGCAACACTGGATACATGTGAATCCAAACCAGTCACACTGAACAGAGAGAGACACAGCAGCTGCACTAATGCTAAAGCAGCTTCATGAAAGGACACACTCTGCCAGGATGAAAGAGTATCTGCCCTTGGGTTGCCCTCTGGTTTCAAAAACACAAGCCTCATTTCCCACACGTGGCTTTTTCCCACTCTACATTTACTTCCTCACACCTGTACCCAAAAAGAGAAGCACCACGGAGCAGACCTGGTTACAGGAGCAGCACTAACACAGCTTTGGGTTGTTTTATTGAAAGCAAAGCAGGCGTTACCTTGCGGAGGTCACCCCCTGAGCAATATTCCATGGCCAGGAGAGGGACATCGTTAACCAGGAAATTCATCTCCTCGGGAACCTCACAGGCTCTGACCACGTTGGGATGGTTCAGCCTAAGCACATGGAGAGCTGGATGAAAACTCTGACTCCTCTCTTGGGAGAATGAGACAACAGATTGCCATGCAATCATGTTTTATGTTCCAGAGACAGCTTCTGTTCCCCACAGGAATCCTTGCTCACTCGTCAGGTGGTACCTACCAGTTCCCAAATGTATAAAAATCCATACCTCGGGAATACACAAACCACTGATGAACAGAAATGATGTCTCAAAGCCAAGGTACAGGACTTTGATGATGAGGATCCAGACTCAAGTTCTGAATGTTTGCACAGTCCTGGCAAAGTCATTACGTGTGTGTGTGTGTGTGCTGCTGTATGTAGGAATCGACTCCCCCTGGCCCAAGCCAGGCAGGTGAAAGCCACATTCAGAGGAAAAAAATTACCTCTGCAGCTAAATTCAAACAGCTGCTTCCTGACTGTCTCTAATACACGCTACTCTTGGGAATAAATGACATATCCAGAAGGAAAAGAAGGCTAATTATTTCTCTCTACACCTTCCAAAGCCTCTGGACACCAATGCAAGAGCAGCTTGTGACTCAGTGGTTGTTTTCAGCAACCAAATCAGACATCACCAAGCCTTTACTTACAAATTCATGTTCCCTGCAAATGGTTTCCCCCCATGTCATAGCACACGGTGAACAGGGTAACAAAGTAACAGCAGGAGCTCAGAAAAGTCCTGAACAGGGTCACTACAGGCCTCAGGGAGGACAACTCAGAGCATTAGTGCTCCCACCAGTGGGACAGAGGATTTTCTGCTCCAGGATCACTGTCTCTCTCTCTCAAGAACAGTTCTGTGAGACCCAAACACCCAGCGGTACCCCCCACATTCACGAGACCAAAGCTGTCCGGGCCTGTTTCACCTGCTGGAGAGGGAGGGCGGGCAGCACAGAGTATGGACTTTCTCACGAGGAAATGTAAGGAGAATTTATTCTTTGGATTCGGCAGCGTAACAGAAAAAAAGCAATTTCAGGATCCCCCGGTTGCTAAATCAAAAACAAAGGTACCGCAGGGTACTGGAACATGTGGGTGTTCCCAAGTCACAACATCAAAACTCAACCCACAGGGTGGTGTGAGTTTGGAGGAATTTCGGATGAGTGAACGGCCCAGGCAGCACAGCAGGGCAGGGGGCTTTGAAGTCACCAACTCCCGAGCCAAGGCATGAGCTGGGACATCGGGATGAGAGATAAACCAGCACAGGCATGCCAGGTGACAAGAGATCCAGGGGCTGACCCCCGGCGGTTCCCACTCTCAAGCTGGTCCAGCAGCCGAGGCACCAGCTGTCCCCACAACATCTCCCAGCCGGTCCAGGGGCTGACTCCCCGCACTCCCCTCTCCCGGCCAGTCCAGGGGCTGACCCCCGGCTGCCCCCTCTCCCCGTCTGTCCGGTGCCGGGCGGGGCCGAGCCGTGCCCGCACTCACTTCTTCATGATGTCGATCTCATGACACCAGCGGTCCTTGTTCTTGACGCTGAGCTCCAGCCGGCACGACTTGATGGCCACGCGGTCGCCCGAGTCCTGCGGGACACAGCGCCGTCAGCCGCCCCGGCCCGGCCGTGCCCTCCCCGCCGCCCGGCCCGGCCCCACCTGGTGCTGGTACAGGCACACGTTGCCGAAGCCGCCGGTGCCCAGGCGGTCGCGCATCTCCCAGGGCCCGCAGCCGCCGGCCGGGTGCCCGCGCAGCGCAGCGCCGCCGGGGGCCCGCTCGCCGGCGGCGGGGGCGGGGGGGCCGCCCCGCTCCATGGTTCAGCCGCTCGCTCCGGCACTCCGCCTTTATTGCCGCGTCACCGCCCGGCGCCGCCCGCGCCCGCCCGGGGCCGCCGCCGGCAGCGCCGCCTCAGTCCCGGAGGGAGAAGTCGAAGGGCTCGAACTCGCGGCGGAAGGCGCGGGCCTGCGCCGCCTCCTCGGGCCGCTGGGCGGCGCACTGCCGCCAGTCCGCGCGCTGCGGCTGCGCCAGCAGCGCCTCGCTCGCCAGCACCTCCCTGCGGGAACACCGCCGTGACGTCAGCGCGGCGCCGCGATGACGTCACGGCGCGGGGGGCGGGGCCGGCACCCACCTGCCGAACTGCAGCGGGAAGCGGCCGCGGATGCGGTGGAACAGCTTCTCCCCCGTGTCCAGCTCCACGTAGAAATATGGCACCCCCGGCTGGGCCACCTGCGCGTCGGGAATCGCGGAAACACAGAATCACTTCGGCTGGAAAACACCTCCCACAGCATCAAGTCCAACACACGACCGATCACCGCCTTGTTAACTAGACATGGCACTAAATGCCACGTCCCGTCTGTACCCTAAACACCTCCACCACATCCCTGGGCAGCCCCTCAAATGCCTAATCACCCTTCCTGGGAAGAAAGGCTCTGAGAAGAGCCACCGGGTGACAGGCACACTCTCCTCCCAGCCAGTTCAGGGGCTGGGGATCCAGCTGTCCCCATGCCATGGTCCTCTTTCCTGGGAGGAAACTTGGAAAAATAACTCCACAAACTGCCTGAGGTCAGTGCCTGCCATCAAACAATACCTTCCATGGGAGGAAGGAGCAGTGGGTCACTTCCTGCTGGGATCACCTCTGATACTTTGTGGTTTAATTCTGCCCTGAGTGACTAAACAAGAGAAGAAGCCAGCTCTGATCATTCCTAACCTCATCTAGGTCACCCCGGCCTAGTACAGCACATTTTTGGAGGACGAGGCCACGCTCACATTTCTCAGCTGAGAAATCATCTGTTGTTCATGGGAACTTGTCCCAGAGCAGAACACCTCTGGCACATCCCCAAATCAAGTCCATTAGGTTCTGCCTCCAACAGCTTAACCCCAGCCCACAGAGTGACCTCAGAGGGAAGCAGCAGCTTGGGCAGGACAGAGGGGAAGTGAAGAGGTGAAATCTGGCCCCATACTTGTGCAATATCCGAGTGCTCTGGGATTTCTAACAGCTCAATCTGCTGTTCCTGTGCCTGTGCAATAAAAGCCTCCTTGATGTCTTCAGAAGTACAGAGGTCCAGTGGGACAGGAATCACCTGCAGAGGGAGGACATTTCCATAAAAGAAGACAATGCATTTGCAGAAAGCCATCACTCCATCACTGGAGCTCGTGGGCTCCTCAGTACAGCTCAGCCTCATCACACAAGACAGGTGAGCACCCATCTCTACAGGCTTAAACTTATGAGACTTTTTTTCCTGTAGGAGCTGGACAGAGAGCTGAAAACTCAAAGCTTGAAAGTTCTCAGCACAGCCCGCTCCTTTCTCATCTCTGTGGTAGTTCTGCTGCAGCTCTGATACACTTACAGACCTGCCACACACAGCAACCACCATGACAAACCCCAAAATGACCCTTTCAATTCATTTGGAGTTTATATTCAGTGCAAGTTTATGTTTTCCCTGGGCAACACCCAAACCATACCTGTAGCTGCAGATGCTGACTCCTATAGTTTCTTTCAAATAGGACATATCTCTTTCCCTTGCTTCTGAAAAATTCCTTTAGGGCAGCCTTGTACTTGGTCACTTCTTCCAGCACCTCTGAAGACAAGTCCACCACTGATTGATAGTGCCCAATTGGCAAAATCAGGACGTGGTCAGGTGACAAACCCCCTTTGGCCAGGGCAAGGTAGCACTAGAGCGAAACAACACACACCAGTTACTCACTGAGCTGTAGGAATTTACTCTCTGACTACTCACTGTGAGTAGCCCTCAGCCTCAGGAACAGGAGAGTCTTCTGTGTTGCTTATCGGGGATTGTTTATTACCCATTTTATTTGAATTTATTTTTATACTGAATTTCTTAATCACGAGAGGAATGAGAAAGAGACGAAGGGACTACCAAAGGACAAACAATATAGTATCTTTTGAATGCCAGAGAATGCCTTGTCTGCAGGGCAGCTGCTGAGTGAACTTCACCACTGAGACAGGAATTTCTTATTCTGACACAAAAA
Organism: Pseudopodoces humilis; assembly: GCF_049639895.1. NCBI lineage: Eukaryota > Metazoa > Chordata > Aves > Passeriformes > Paridae > Pseudopodoces > Pseudopodoces humilis. The sequence continues at coordinate 2,850,542 of NC_142208.1, read as the reverse complement.
TACACCTAAAAATTTAAACTAAGCCTGTGGACAAACCTGTCCCTCTAAGTGGATTATGCTATACAGGAGCAGTATCTTTAAGCAAAGTGCATAAAACAACGGACTGAGCTTCAAAGTCAACATCTTGAAGTACATCTTGGAGATACCCTCTTTTTTATCTCTATGGAACAAAACTGTAACCAGCCACCCCACAGAGATCTGGCACTGGTGCATCCTGCAGCCAAAGCAGGTTTCCAGCTGGAAAAGTTTTGCCAGATGGTTACAGCGGGCTGGCACAGCAAAAAGTGTTCTGGCACTGGAATCCAGCTCTGCTGCTGGAGCAAAACTGGGCCATGCTTCACTTTTTAAGAGTTTATGTGTTTGTAGAAGAGATGCAAAGAAACTGAAAGCAAACCTAAGAGCCAGCTGCAAATAAAGTTCATTTGTTTTAAATTTAAAACTGGAGATTGGCATTTTGTTTTGCCATGTCTTAGTGTGATTCTGACCTAGCAAAGCCCAAGCTGCTGGTACTTACATGTGTGCCAATACTGACAACCAAGTGCTTCTCCACCTCTGGGCTGGCCAGGCAGAACCAGCAGGGCCCTGTGGGCTGAGCTTTGTTGGGAAAGAAAACAAGGATTAGCAGAAGGTATATTTGTCAGAAGACAGACAACCTGGTATTTTCCAGCCACCCTTCCCAGTTTATAAAGTGCTGAAGGCATCAGAAAGACACAGCTCTGGCCAGGGAAACTCCAGCAAGAGAGGAGGTGGTGGCAGTCACACCCTGCTGACTGCCATTCTCCTGGAATGCCCTAACCTAATGAAGGAGGAGTTTAGTAGTTCCAGGAGTTAGTAGCTGCAGCTCACTAGTAAGAAAACACCAGCAAATTTAAGCAAACAAATATGAGGTAAAATTACTGCACAGATAAAGACAGGGGCAGATGCTGTCAAACACACTTGTCAGTTCTGGCCTATCCATCACACCCAAAACACCTGGATTCACACCCAAACTGTGATACCTGAGCTGAGCTTCTTTGGAAGTGCCATGTCTGGTTCAGAGGGTAAATGCCATCAGCCCAACCACAACCACAGACCCAAAGGGCTTTGAAACTATGCTCTTGACCCTTCTTTCACCTACTGAAGCCTATCCTCCCTTGGAAACAAGGGACCCTTGATTCTCCTGCATTGCCCCAGCAGCTGGCAGTGACAGCTCTCTGGCTAGATGACACCTACAGCTCAACAGCTTGACAAACAGCTTGAAGTGATGTGGTCCATCCAATGCCTCGAGGGAAGAGCTCAGGAAAAAAGCATCCTCACACTTACGGGGTTTCTTGGCTTGCTTAGGTTGGGAGTCCCCTCTCTCTTTCCCCTCTGAGGGACGTTTCTTTCCCTGATGCTTGTTCAAGTCAAAGAAAAACTGACAAGCTGGTTCTTCCTGTTTAGGAAATGAAAAGTGAACAGGATGTTCAGTTAGAAATGTACCATGGAAAGTGACAGGATATCCAAGAATTTGGTTTTTCCTGAAGAGCTGTGAACCACTTCTGAAAAGCACCAATATCACAGAATCTCTGAGGCTGGAAAATCCCTCCCAGCCCATGGAGTCCAAGCTGTGCCTCATCCCCACCTTGTCCCCAGCCCAGAGCACTGAGTGCCACGTCCAGCCCTTCCCTGGACACCTCCAGGCATGGGGACTCCAAACCTCCCTGGGTGGCCCCTGCCAAGGCCTGAGCTCCCTTTCCAGGAAGAAATTCCTTCTGAATATCCTGGAACAGAATTACCTGTTTTCCTAATAATGCAGCAGACTTTGCCTGCTTCAGTCAGGGAAAAACTTCTGGGAGAGCTGCCCCAAATCATTGTGCTCTCCTATTCAGCCTTATGCTGAACATTCAGAATTGCCTGATTTTATGGATTATTCAGATATTTTCACTTACCAGCCAGTGCCTAAAGAATGGCTTCATTTCTTAGAGATGTTAACCTCTCACAGACTCACCAGAGGTTGAAAACATTTGACTGAGTTACCCCACACAGCCAAATGCCATTAAAAGGCTTTAATGCTGAAGGGGAAAAAACTCTGTCCCCATCTTTCTTACAGTTCTCCTTTAAGAAGTGGAAGGCCATAATAAGATCTCCCTGGAACCTTCTCCAGGCTGAACACCCCCAGCTCTCCCAGCCTGTCTCTACAGCAGAGTTTTGGAGAGATATCCCAAAGGGAAAGCCAAGCAGTGTTGTGAGCACAGAGAGTGAACCAGGAATGTGGAGGAGCACAGGGTGGTACCTCAGCAGAGAGTGGGGCTTTGCTCTTGGGAGCCTCCTTCCTCAGTTTCCGGTAGGGATTTTCAGTGACATCCTGAGGCTGCTTCACCAGCTCTGTGGGGTCCATTGAGCTCATGGGCACGATGCTGAAGGCATAGAGGTACTGCAACAAACACAGGGGCTCAGGGGCAAGCAGCTCCTGCCATGGCTGCACCTCTGAGGAGATCTTATGAACTAAGACACGCCAGAACAGTTCCACACCGCTCAGCACATCAGTGTTTGTGCCAAGGCAGGGCATGGAGAAATACACCTCCTGTGTCAGTGTCCCACACAGGAGTTTATGGAGTGCATCCTTGATCCCTGCCTGTTTCCAGGCCTTCTTTCTGGCCTTTTTTTGTTACCAGGCCTGGATCCTGTGCATCCCTTAACAACCAACCAATATTCTGTAACTTTCTTAAGGAGAGAAGAGAAATGGGTTAAAAACCTCCTAGCAGAAGTTTGTTGTTTTTAGTGGTTTGTGCCTCAGAACACAATGTGCACCCCATACCCCTCTCACAAAAAAGACAAGTGGTACCTCTTACTCAAGTGAGACAGATCCCTCCACTCCAGCCAAGCTTTTAAGTGCCTGATGTTGTCATCTAACTGGTCTCACTGCCCTTTTATTGTACTTGAGAAAAGAAGAAAGATTCAAGGGTATTCAGTACCTTTTTCTTGCTTGTATTGCCAACATCAGCAAGTGCAATAAACCTGGTCACGTGCTGTGGAGTCTCCTGTAGCACCACGTGATTCCTGTAAGGAAGCAAAACTTGGCTGTACTGGCACATAAAGTACTGAAAGGACAGTGGGAGAACTCTTGTCTGCCATGAAGATATACAGACAGCACATCAATCCTCCTGTGTTCCTTAAAAACTGAACCCCTACTTGAAAAGAAGTGAGATTTCACATGATTTTACAAACCTGTAAGGAAGTCTTTCGTAATAGGCCTTCTCCAGGGCAGCAAAATGGTACCTTGGTTTGAGACTTGCAGCTAGCTCTGATACTAACTTTGAGCCACACTTCTTGGTATCTATTTCTCCCTACAAAACACAAACCAAGCTTTATTCACACCTCTCAAAGAGCAGGGAAAAGAAAGGTTTAATATACTTCTCTGTAACCCCAAGTGAGTACACTTCCAGAAAATTCATGCCAAGGGAAGTCCAACATAGAATGACATATTAAACAACTACAGAGAATGGCCAAGGGAATTTCTGACATCTGAGTTTTCTTTTTATGCCAGAACATCCCAACAAATTGTTTCTCTACAACCTCCAAGGGCAGCAGGGTTGGTTATTATGATGTGAGGGAAGGTTTCTCATGCATTTAAACTGAGGATTGTATCTCTTTCTGGATGTTGGAAGAAACTGAGAGGAAGCAAAAAAAGTTCTTTTGCCACATGTGCGTGGCCTTGCTGTCCAGATAGATTTCAAATCATCTGAAAATCACTTCTGCTGAGGAACATCAACACAACAAAACTGGACACAAATGAAACAACGCCCTCAAAATCCAGACTGAGGAAGAACCAGACCACCTGGCTGATGCTTAAGGAAATAAACACCAAAACACTCAAAAAGCACCAGGGAGAGATAAAATGCCCTGAAGTCTCACAAATTCCCCTCCCTTCAGTCCTTCCTTCTCTGAGAAGAACCAGAGCATCTGCTTTCCCTGCCAGCTTTGTCAAGCACTCAGAGAGGGTGAACTGCCAAAGGAAGGAGAAAGGCAACCCTTTGTGAAATCCCCCAGAACTGAACACTCACCGCGCTGTTGGCGAAAGTCCCCACCTCTCTGGGCCAGGGGGATGTCAGCAAGATATCCACACCCCTGAAGTTTGGGGTTGACAGCAGAGACGTTTTCAGCTCGGCCACGTCCTTGGCGCTGAAGCTGTGGGCGGGCGCCGGCTGCTGCTGCGCCTCGGTGCCGCTCAGGTACGCGATCTGCAGCCCCGAGCAGCCGCTGTACACGCCCCTGCGGCCTGCAGCAACACACACAGCCCTGAGCTGCAGGCAGGGCAGGGAATCCCCTGGGACAGGGCAGCAGCAGACTTGTTGCCGCTGCAGCTGTCCTCACAGGCAGTCATTTTCTGTGCCCAGAGTAATGGCATCGCTCGGTGGCACAGCCCAAACCCAACCCTGCCCACAACAGAGCTATTCAAACAAGCCCCAGTCTTCCCCCTCCTCCCTGACACCTTGTTTCCCAAAAACTCATCCACAGCAATATGAAGTCTCAGCAAAAAAAGCCAAGTACCTCTACTTTGTTATATTTTTGGCCTGGAGGCAATTCTGGAGAGAAACTGGTTTTTCCTTTTAGCTTTGCTGCACTTCACTTGTTACCTCTGCTACTCTAGAACAGCCACACAGCAAAATCATATCGAAACATTCTCCTACAGAGACAGGAATGCTCTGGGAGTAAGATTCCCTCAAGGAACAGCCTCTTCTAACCTCTATTCCTTCTGGTTAGCAAGTTCAGTATCAGAGAAATGAAAAAAAAAAACCCAAACAAATCACAAAAGCAAGGTTTTCTTTCACATTTTACAGAGATTGTACCAACATCAAATTCAACTCCAGTCTGAACCACTGGATAAAAAAATGCCGCTTACAACTCCCAGAAAAAGAAAGGTGGGAGATGAGAGAACGTTCATGAAAGCCCCAGCAGGCAAAGGCAGCTCCCTGACCCCAAATCCCCTGCAGCCTTACCCAGGTAAGTGATGTTCTCGGCTAACTCACAGCCGCTGACATCCGGGAAATAGCTCAGGGTGTCCTGGTTGTTAGCACCAAGCACGTAGGTTGGGATTGGAGCTGTGGGAGAAAACCTCATGAACTCAGTGAGCTTTAATTCCAATGCACCAGCCCACATTGCCCAGGAATCACAGCAGGAAATCCCATCCCAGTCAGACCCTCCACCACACTTCGGGAGCAACAAGCACAGGACAAGAAACCTTCCTGCAGAGTGAGTCCCCAGCCTGGTGATCCCAGAGCTGCAGGTGGGGAACAACCTCCACTCCACCCAATTGCCCTCCCCTAATTGTGTAAGATTAGCCCCAAAATGATGCACAGCCCTAAAGCCAAGGGTGTTCCAAACCAACCCATCTTTCCCTCCTGTGTGGGGTTTCCCTGCTGGACTATAATTGCTTTAAACTCCACAGTGCCCAGCCGTGGCTCCTGAATTCCAAGGTGGGCTGTGAAGCGGTGCCAGCCTCCTTCCTTACCTTTCTTGGTCCCTGAGCGGTACTCGGCCCATTCTGCCTCAGAAGTAGAGCCAAAGAAATTCCCGACACATAGAAGCATCTAAAAACACCGGATAAAGCGGGGGTTGCCATTTCACAAAACACATACGAGAGCTTTGCTTGCACCACTTCAGCAGCATTTGGTTTACTGAAGTGAAGATATTCCTTACACCCACCGAGCACCGCCGGCACAGCTCCCACACAGGAACCCCACCTCGGCCGTCTCGGGACGGGAATGGGAACCCTGCGGGAAGGGCACCACGTCCACCTCCCCCACAAGCCCCACAAGCCTTACGTCGAAGCGGCCGCTCTTGGCCTGGATGGCGCGGACCCGCCCGAAGATCGCCTCCAGCCGACCCTCCACGTCGCCACACGCCAGCCTACGGGACACCGCGCGGTCAGAGCGGCCGGCACAGCACCGTCCGGTCTGCTCCGGCCCCAGCCCCGCCGCAACCTCAGCAGGCCCTGCCCCCATCCCGCGTCGCGTCCCGTCCCGTCCCACTCACACGCGCAGCGGCGCCGCCGCCGCCATCACGACGATGCTCGAGCCGAACCTCCCGCCACTTCCGGGTGCGCCGCTCAAAGCGCTCCGCCACTTCCGGGTGCGCCGCTCAAAGCGCTCCGCCACTTCCGGGTGCGCCGCTCAAAGCGCTCCGCCACTTCCGGGTGCGCCGCTCAAAGCGCTCCGCCACTTCCGGGTGCGCCGCTCAAAGCGCTCCGCCACTTCCGGGTGGGCCGCTCAAAGCGGTCCGCCGGCTGCCGGGTGAGCGGTGCCCGAAGCCTGACAAAACGAGCTGGAATCGCCGGAAGTTTAAATCCCGGTGTCCGCAGGAATCGCCGATATTCCCTATGCGCGTTATCTTCATCGTGCTGCGTTAGTGCTCCAGTCAGTGTTGGCACTAAATTTGGAAAGCCCGTGAAGAAGATCGGGTAAGAGAGGAGTCGTTGTCTCAGAAGTGGCTGAAATAATCACTGCAGGTGACTATTTACACCGATAAATTATTCTAATGTTCATTATATATGTTAATATATGTATTTCGATGTTTATTTATAACTATTACGCTGAGCTGTACCAAAAAGAGCACTTAGGCTGTAAACACCAGACAAGTTCTCCAGTAGTTACCAGCTTTTATATTTTACTATAATAATTCCTTATGAATAAACAATACCTTATCAATAGCTTTTATAGGGGATTTTTAAATGAAATGCTTCTACATTTTTATTAAGGTTTTACAATGTTACCATCTGAATTCTGTAACCAGGAGCTGAAATTTGTGTTGATGCTGTTGGGTTTTGTTCCTCCTGTGGTATTGGGACCGAACCCTTCCACATTTCAACAACAGGCAGGAGAAATGTAAAGTAGTAACTTTTATTTTCTGCATCTCACCTGGCCTGAATGAGCCACAAAATAATCACGGAATGGTTTGGGTGGGAAGGGACCTTAAAGCCCATCCAGTTCCACCCCGTGCCATGATCTGGGACTCCTTCCACTATCCCGGGTTGCTCCGAGCCCCAAAGTCCAACCTGGCTTTGGACACTGCCAGGGATCCAGGGGCGGCCACAGCTGCTCTGGGCACCCTGTGCCAGGCCCACATCACTCCCGAAAGCCAGCAAAGCCGGTTGTTTACCGGCGGGCAGTGGGAAGCCGAGGAGGAGTCCATTTATTTTACTGACGGTAACTGGACCGAAGCGCACGGGGCGGTCGCGGGCAGGAGGCCGCGGTCACCGGCGGCTCCAGCGCGTCAGAGTCAGCAAGGACACCCCGATGCGCTCCTGCCTCGCTCCCGGCTCGATCCCATCAACTCCAGCAGGTCATGGACAACACCCGACGAAGAGCTCCCCGCCGTCCCGAGCTCTCCAAGGGGCGGAGAGACCGCCGCCCCTCCGCCGTCACCGCCCCTCAGCGGAGCCGTCCCTCAGCTTCCCGTCATCACGGCAGGTCCCCCAGCTCCCCTCAGCGGCGCCGCCGCCGCATCGCCACCGCTTCCCCCCAGCGGCGCCGGCCCTCAGCCTCCCGTCGCCATGGCGGCTCCTCCACCGCCTCTTCTCAGCGGCGCCGCCCCTCAGCCTCCGGTCATCATGGGGGGCCCCCATCCTCTTCTCAGCGGCGCTGCCCCTCAGCCTCCCGTCGCCATGGCCGCTCTTCCATTGCCTCCCCTCAGCGCCGCCGCCCCTCAGCCTCCGGTCATCATGGCGGGCCCCCCGCCTCCCCACAGCGGCGCCGCGCCCCCACCTCTCCTCAGCGGCGCCGCCCCTCAGCCTCCCGTCGCCATGGCGGTTCCTCCACCGCCTCTTCTCAGCGGCGCCGCCCCTCAGCCTCCCGTCGCCATGGCGGCTCCTCCACCGCCTCTTCTCAGCGGCACCGCCCCTCAGCTTCCCCCCAACATGGCCGCCCCCCCGCCTCCCCTCAGCGGCGCCGCCCCTCAGCCTCCCCCCAGCATGGCGGCCCCTCCTCTTCCCTTCAGCATCGGTCCCTCCCCTCAGCTTCTCGCACGGGCTCTTCCCGCCCAGCGCAGCCGCGGAGCCGCAGCCCGGGCGCGGGAAGGGCGGGCAGGCCGGGGCGGCGTCGGTCCCGGCGGGGTAGGATGGCGCTGTCGGAGCAGTGCGAGGCCGCGTTCGGCACCGCGGATCTGTACGGCGTGCTGGGCGTGCGGCGCGGCGCGACCCCGCAGGAGATCCGCCGCGGCTACCACCGCGTCTCGCTGCGCCTGCACCCCGACCGCGTCCCGCCCGAGCAGAAGGAGGAGGCCACGCGCCGCTTCCAGGTGAGGAGAGACCGAGGGAGAACGGGAGGGAGGGAGGAAAAGACAGAGCGAGGGAGGGGGGCGGTGGCGGCTACGAGGGAGACCGACCCAGCACCCCACAAGTGACCCCTCTGCCCCCCCGAGTGACTGAACCCCGAGCAGCCGACCCTCAGTGACCAACCCCGACCCTGAGTGCCCAACCCAGTGCCCCCCAGGTGACTGACTGTGGGTCACTGACTCCCAAGTGACCGCTCCCCGAGTAACCTCTGCGTCCCGCAGATCCTGGGCAAGGTGTACGCCGTGCTGAGCGACGAGAATCAGCGCGCAGCGTACGATGAGACGGGCGTGGTGGACGAGGACGCCGAGGCGCTGCAGGACGGGCGGGACTGGCTGGAGTACTGGCACCTGCTCTTCAAGGTGGGAGTGGGATGGGGCTGGGAAACACAAGAACCCTGTTTTGTTCGGTTTTATGTGTTTTCGCTTCAATCCTCCTGCTGAGTAAGTCCTGGTACTCATAGACAATCGCCTCCTTGCTCCAGGTCACCGTGAAAGACATCGAAGACTTCCAGAATAACTACAAAAACTCGGAGGAAGAGCTGGCTGATGTAAAGGCAGCATATGTGAATTTCAAGGGTGACATGGATCGGATCATGGAGTCCGTGATGTGCGTGGACTACACGGATGAGCCCAGGATACGGGAAATGATCAAGCAAGGCATCGACTCCGGGGAGCTCCCATCCTTCAAGGCTTTTGTAAAGGAGTCAAAGCAGAAGATGATGTCCAGAAGAAGACGGGTAGGTTGCAGCAATTGATTCCCATAACCTTGTTCCCTTGGCAGAAAGAAGTTCCCGAGATGTTTGTCACGGGATTGCTGGGTTACACGCCTTTGCTGTTCACATCTGGTCACCTATGGTCATCACCCCCCCACCCCAAATCACTGTGAAAGGCTTTTCTACTTCTTTATTTCCTTTTTATATGCAACAGCTTATTACAGTTTATTACACTGTGCCTGCATTTATCTACAAAGCTGTGGGTTGCTGGAGTTAACAAAAACAAGTGGTGAAAATACATTTTGGTTGACTTCTGGCAGGTGTGACACTGCTCTGGCCTAAATGGACTTTTGTGTACTTTTGGACACTTTGTAGAATGTTATATGCACATCATAGTAACTTTTAAGTTAATGTAGTATCTACCAAGACAAAAAGAAAAGGGTGTGGGAACAGGGACAAACCTTGAAAGAGCAGAAAAACGTCCTGCTCTGCTCAGTGGTGGAACCAGAATGGCCTTTCCTTATCTGTGGCCAAACTTGGAAACCCTTGATACTCCCCTGCAGCTATTTGTACACAGATGCCAAAAAAAAAAACCATTTGGGAACTCCTGTAAGACTTGGTCAGATAACATGCAAAATACTTCTTTAAAAAAACTTGTTTGTTCTTTTAGGCAGAGAAAGAAGCTAAAGAGGCAAAAAAGACTAAAGATGAACTGGGCCTTAGTGGAGAAAATGACTTGCAAGCGCTGATAAAAGTAAGGCTTCTTCTGTTGCAGATAACTTTGTTACTGGCTTATAATTGTGTTTTCCCTGAGTGTCTTTGATTTTGGATCCTTGCATCTCTTCTGAATTCACGAGGTTAAAACCTGGCCTTAATGTTAACTATGTGCTTTAATTAGAGTACAGTATGGATTTTATTACCTGTGTCTTTTTAAAAAATTTACAAGAGTTAAACATTTGGAGTACTTAATGCAATAACTTCTAGCTTTAGGCAGTTTCACAGGGAGTTTTGATGATGATACTAAACTTCCTGTAGCTTGTATTTGCTGTTTAATACAGCCCAAGAATTTGTGTAGCTATCAAAGTTTGCTAGGATAAGCTGCATTGGGAACTGACAAAAGGTTTGAGTCTGGTTGATGTTCTTTTCCCCCTCCCCAGAGCCGAAGCAGAGCTCGAGAAAAGGAAATGGATAACTTCTTTGCCCAGCTGGAAGCAAAGTACGGGAACAGTGCTAAGAAAGGAGCAAAGAAGACCTCAGGCAAGAAAAGAAAGGCAGAAGGAACAGTGTAGACTGAAATACCAGGTTTCACTTTGTATGGAAACATGGATCTGGGAGAATTTTGGGTGTTTTCCAGGCTCCTGTTTTGGACTGTGTGCATTGACTGGCTATAAGTGAGAGGCATGACAGAGTATGCATGCTGAACAAGACAAGGCATTTCTGTGCTACTGTCTCAAACCCTTTGGGTGCTCTACAGTTGAGATCCATGTGTGCTATTCACACATTTCTTCTGTAAAAACCCTGCTGTTTTTAAAGGTCCTTGCACATCAGCTCAACAGGTCTTTTTCAGATATCCCAGGAGTTTTATAAAGATAGTTTGGAAAATTGCGGATTTAATAAACATTCTTGGGTGGGTTTCTTTCAGTTTTGCATACTAGTTCTCTGTATGTTTTCTAAATAAGCTATTTAAAACAAGCCAGTTGTGTTGCTTCTTCTGATTTCAGTCAAGTAAATCCCACGCACTTCCAGGGAGGATCGTTTTTCAAAGGTGTAGGAGTCTCGAGGTGAACACTTTGGGAGCTGAAGGCCCTCACAACTTCAACAACAGCTCCTGGGGGGCAGCCAGCAGTAGATGGTCTCTGTTCCCTTATACTTCTCTTCTCTCAAAATTAATCCTGATTCTGAGAATGCAGAGCATATCACTGTGTTTTGTAACACGGGGCTTGAAGGTTATTCTTATTGCACAAAATAAATCTAGGAGCAGTCCCTGGTGTCAGCCATCTGTACAAAAAACAAAAATGGCCTTAGGAGGCAACTGCATTTTTTAAACCCACTGACTCCTCTAGGCTGTAAAACACTACATTATGTTAACAGAAGTCTATCCACGTTTATTTGTCTGCTTTTGTAACTCTTGTGCTACAGAAAACTCACTTGGTCCCTGAGGAATGGCACGGATACAAATGGGATGCTTATCTGCACTTTGCCTGACATAGCTGACACACTGCACAGTGTTCCAGAAGAGAAATTGTGTTTTGGAATGGTTTAGTGAGTAGAAGTCTCTGGTGAGCATCAGCTTCTCTCTCTGAAAACTTTAGAGGTTTAGATTGAGCTCAGAGCTGCCTTTTTTTTTGTTTTTTTTTTGTTTTTTTTTTTTAAACTTCTGGAAATGCAAAGGCAGGTTAACCCAGTTCTATTTGCACAGTTCCCTGCTTTTGATTGAAGCATGCTTAGATCAACTGGACTCGTGAACTTCAATATTGATGAAAAATTATTAGCTAGTCTGGAGTGGGGGAAGTAAGGGAGCCACTTCATAAAGAATACTAACAAGGTTTTTTTTCTTTTGTGAACTGTAATTTGAGGAATAATAAGATACAGGAAAACAGTGCTCTTTAATTGGACTAGAACGGAACAACTCTTTTTGGTGGGGTGTCCTAACTTTGTTTAAATACAGCCAGTGGTTACCTCAGCTTGTTTTTACATTTCAGCCTGGCACTTACTGTTTGGGACTAAGACCTTCAACTAATCACTTATTTTGAGAAGCCTGTACTTCATGGTTTTATTTGTCTTATCTGGAGCCACAAGGCCAACTCCAGCAAATGCCTCTGTTAGGTCTGTCACACAGGGCAGAGACAGCTCCTAAAAGCTCTACTGCATTAGTGGCTTCTGGAACTCTACCTTGGAGTGAATAAAACTTGTGTAATTATAGGTATTTTTACAAAGGGACACTGAGCTATTCTGTAAAATTACCATAAAATGTCTCACCAGGAAGATTTTGAGTACTGTCTGAAACTACTTGTAGTAAAAAGCTTCTTTTTTGCCTGTTCAGCCTTCTTCAGTCACTGAGGAAGAGGTAAAAGGTTTTATTATAATTCAGGAAGAGGCAGTGGTGTGCTGCCCTTGGAGCTGCCAGATCATCTGCTCTGCTGCCTTGGTTCTACACACCTGTGTTCATACTTGCTGCAGCTACCACAGCATTCATCACTTGCCTGAGTTCTTGCTTTTGCTAGTACAATATTGCTTTAAACATATTTAAACATATAAATACACTTTTTAAAAAATGTAAATCACTACAGCTGTGGAAGGCCAGGTTAACCTTCCTAAGGGAAAAATGAGCAGGTCCTGCAGTACCTGCCTGTAAAGACATGAACCTGTCACCAGCCTCATGGAAAACAGCACAGACTGAGAGTGTTTGTTGGGTTTCCTAGGAGTTGGGCTTCACTGGAGTGTATTCACCCTTCCACTGGAGCATCACTTCCTCTACTGGTAGGAAACGGAATGTTTAAGTGCACCCCTTCTAATCTTTGGCAGCTGCTGCTTAGATTTATATAAAAATAACTATCTGTAAGGAAGGGTGTTTGAAAGCTCCGTGTAAACAACGTTGACCTTGCTGGGAAGGAGAGGTGGTTGATGACTCTGGAGAGGGATGGATGGGTGGATGCTTCTCCATGGCACCTCAGTGCCTCTCTTTGCTTTTTGTCCCTGATCCACTTCGGCCGTGGGCTTTCACAGAACCACGTGGTGGAAGACCTGACAAACAAGAGCATGGACAGCCTCAAGACTTTGGGAAGGAATTGAGCATCAAATACATATCCTCTAGCCTACAGCTAAAATGTCTTTTTACTTTTAACACATGGCTATCAACTGCATTGCTTATAACTTCCAAAAAGGGCAGAGCTTGGGCTTGCTGAGTCACTGCATTGCAGGGAGTGACTGCATTCCTTGATATTTCACTAAGTATTTGTGTCTACAAGGCTTTTCTGCTAATTTAAATTGTTTTTGTCAATACAGTAGTCATAAAACTCACCTTGCTTTTTTTTTTTTTTTTTTTGGAGGGGGGAAGATACTTATTTTAACTTTTCAAGCACTCCTTGCTTGTTTAAAAACAAGTTACTTCAGTTTAAGTGCCCCTGTTAACCTCAAGTTACTATTTCTATTTAAGCTGACAACTCCTGCTTTGAAAACTTGGACACTGAGAGGCACAGGGGTTGATGACATTAAGCTTCTTGATTTAAATATTTGGTGGTAATAAAAAAATCCCAGCAAAATGCACCCAACTATACTCTGGAGGAGAGTAGGACATAGGAAGGATAACATCTGTAGAATGGCAAATTAAGGACATGGATGGAGCTTTGAAAAATGGATAATACCTGTAGGAATGTACCTCTAGGAAATGCATCCCTGTCCCAAAAACTCCCTTTGTTTGATCTTACTGAACCCTGTGACTGATGAACATACCTGAACTTGTGGATCCTCTTCTTGTCCAGGATTGATTACTATAATCAATAACAGTGCAAGAACGGCGGCGCTGGGAATGGGGCTGGAAAAACAGTTCAAGATACTTCTGTTTGCATGAAAAAAATCAGCAAGGTTATAATACAACTAACAAACTACTTAAACGTGTATTTGGTAATGAGTTAGATGTTGTGACAGTCTAAGGAAAGTTTTAAAGACAGGTCAAATCAACTTCAGAAGTAGAAAATACACTTTCCTAACACCTATTTAGAATGATCACTGGGTCAGTTAGAGGCAGGCTTTCAATTTCAGAAAACTGTGCTGTTCCAAAGCAGATTTTAAAACTGTGGAGTTCAGGATGTTGAAATTATACACAGAAACCAATCAAGCAGTTAATTAACAGCTGTGCTGAAATTACAGCTTTCAAACCTTAGATAAAAATATGTTGTTAGATCCAAGAAGGTATCAGTAGAGTATAGTTTCAGTAAATTAAACTAAGAGTATTTGATACTGAAACAGACTGGATATCATTAATTCTCAAAGCACCCTTTTCAGTAATTAAGGATGATGTGTAATTAGCCATGCTTTACCGAGGATGTGCTGGTTGTGCTAGGCCTGGAGAAGGGATCAGGTAAGAACAGCTGCTCCTGGAGCTGCTGGTGAGCATCTTCTTGTGTCGTGACACTGTGAGCACGGCTCGAGTTCCCTCGAGGTTTCTGCAAGGAGGAATAACAGAGTTCCATCTTTTTCTTAGGGCAGCAGTACACTGAAAATAATTAATCCAGGAATTAAAGCTCATTTTCCAATTTTTACCTAGTTATAAGGAGGGAAACGTTCATTTGGCATTAGTGAGAACTAAGCATGCAAGCGTGGGTGATGCTGTTACTCAAAACTGATATAACATTTTTCATGCATCTACTTGACTTTCTGTCACAAAACAACAAATAAATTGGAACTCTTGGGCTGGATAATTTGATCAGCAGTGATAACAACTTTAGATTATTCAGTAATAAAATGAGATTCTTGTGCTTGTTACCGTTTGCCTGTGGGCTCCTGTGGTGCTCCCATGCTCTGCCACGGTGGCAGTGGTGGCAATGGGTGGCAGGGGGTGATTTCTGTTTAGCAGCAGTGGGGAGGGTGAGGTCACCTGCTCCTGTGCAGGCAGGCTGGAATGCACCAGTAAGAAGAGAAAAAACACACAGTTAATATGTTTGGCAGGTGGAAAGGTGTAATATTGTCAGTTTCTTTGGCCTCCTGGAGTTGACTGTTTCGTAAAAATACCTTGGAAAAGCTTCAAACCATAATCTGCACTTTACAAAAGGCTTTCCTGGTGCTCTCTGCTTATATTTTAAAATGTATCTTAATAAAGCAGAGATGTCAGTATTAGATTGACTGAAGCCTGAGGAGAGGCAACAGGAACATAAAATACAGAAAGGATAAATACCAGTTATGAAGGGACAAGGAATAAGTCTCTCAACAGTATGTGACAAGAAAGCAACAGGCTGGATGAATTTATAGGTAAACTGCAAAACTAAAAGTAAACTACATCAAATTAAACTACTAAAATAATTAAACTACTTGGAATAGACAGGTCTATCAGATCCTGCATTGTTTCCTGATACCCTGTAAACGACTCCATTCAGTCAGGTCATTGTGGAAAATAGAAGTGAAGATATTCTAGGTGTGACTAAGGGCACAGTAAGAGCCAGATAACCTATTTGAACATCTTTATAGTCCAGTCTGGGCTAGGATAGCAACATGCAGTATGACCTCCAAAAACTGCAGACTTTTACATTTATGTTGAAAATAGGCTGCAGGAACAGACAGCCGCGTCAAGGAAGAGATGGTGGCGTTCACTTCACTTTCAGAGGACAGACTGAGGTCTACTGCTCGTGTGCAAAACTACCTGAACATGGGAATGTATGTGATTCACAGCTGGCAGCACACTGAACATCAGCTTCCTCAGGGGAGTTAAGTGCTTTAAGGGGCAGTTCCTCTCCTCACTCCAATAATCCATGTCCTCCCTACCCAGGGATGCTTTTCCGTGCTCTCTGACCCCGGTGCCCTGCAGGGAGAGGCTGTTTTGGGGACGTACAGGCGCCTGCAGACATCATCCCCGGAGCGTGGGGTCCCGATGGGGTGCAGGGTCCGTGGAGGGGCGTTCCTCCTCCTCATGCAGCGGGACAGGGACGAGGTGCTGAGCTCCAGGGGATGATTTGGCCACATCCGGGTAGAGAGGAGGGAACTCGAACCTGGCCGTTTGTCATCCGGGTCCCTGACAGCAACAAAAAGTTACAAGACCGAAAGAGAGATGGTCAGCATGCCAACTGCTGTTACCAAAGCGCTCCCCTACAGATGACTTTAATCATAAAATACATGGGCAGAAATTATGCGTGTCCATTTCTAACATACCAGTTTTCACAGAGGACAAATTAACAACCGACCAAGCAGGAAAATAACTAAGAGTTGTTTTCTCTGGAGGAGGAATTTATCTTAAAAGGTTTTGGGTTGAATCCCTCTCAGTGTGAGAGTGCTCTACTTCATTTACTACAGGTGATGTGTTGTTCTTACAGTGTTTTCTCCACTACAGGCACGTTCCTTTGGTGTAACTGGATCCCATGGATCACCATCAAGCCATTCAGGTTACGCTGAGAACCACTACTTGACCCTTGAGAGAGACTTAGCTGAATTTAAAAACAAAAAGTAAGTAAATTACTGTTTGGCAGAGACCCACACACACATATTTACAGACTTCCTACATCACTTTGGAGAAAAGTCAGTAATTTCTTCCATGACATCCAGATATATACTCAGTCATATTACTTCCCCAGCTAAGGGATCTTGGCATCTAATTTTTTTGTAATGACAGTGCTTAGAAAACATCCTAACACTTAGTATTTTCCAACTGAGCAGCTCATTTGCTGATCTTCCAACAATGACTATAATAAGAAGCTTTACAAAAATAATTTTCAGCATATATTGATATTTTATGTCAAGAACAGATCTGCAAAGTCCTTATCTGAGATACAGACTGATCTGGAAAAAGCCATCATATTCCACCCACCACAAGAGCAAATAAAAAATAGCAGAGCTTTAATCCAATACATACTTGAGGTGTTTTTCTCCTCTTTTTGCTTTTGCGGCCACCTCTGGGTTTTGGGCACTACACACACAGTAAGGGGACACAAAGGACAGGCAGGGGGAAGAAATAAAGGAGAAAGAAATAAAAAGAAATAAGAAGGAAAGAGCTGAATTAAAATGGAATAAACAGGTAACATTTTGATGCTCACCACTCTAGAAGCAGATCATCTAAAGCAGATTACACAGTTAAATTCAATGTCTGAGAAAAAAAAAACTGGTCTAGAACTGCAGAGATTTCTCTCTTCTTGGTGGATGAATTAACTGTTATTGTAAGAATGGGATCATACACACACTCCTCAACCTCACTGTTTAATTCAAGCATTAAATTGTGGAAAGATCTACATCCTGAATCCACCACATGGTTGTCACACACAGATACAAAATATGGTTTCAAGGAGAAAAGTAGGAATTAAAACTTCCAACTGAGTAATAACAGAACTAAAGTGTCAGAAGGGACAGCCAGCATTTACACAAAGTGCAAACTAGTTATTTACCTAAACACAACCAGTCTGTTTTCTGGGGTAACACTGTGATTCATCCCCACACAAAATAGCAGCTGGCTAAAAATCCTTACCAGATTTGATGTCACCGAGGGCATCTTTGCCTGTGGCACCCGAGGTAACAGTACTGGCAGAGGATCCACCTGCAAAGGGCTTCTGGCATCTCTTCGGAGCGTTTCTATTTTTATGATATTCTTCTCATCATCTGTGCAAAGCAGCAGAGAATTCCTGTGCTATGAATCAAATTTTTTTTAGCGTTCCCTTGGATGATAAGCTCTGATAAGTGTTTTGAAGACATGTTTCACACGGTTAGCAAAATAACCTCTTTATTCCCACAGAAGAGATCATTCCCAAATACATCTCTCTCCCATGGCATCTTTGCAAAAATAGCTGAAATCCCCCTCCTGAGCCCTCCCTTTAAATGTGATCCTTACCAGAGGCTGACCCTTCCCAGTGCCTGCAGATCAATTCTTCCATGCAAACCAGGACTTCACTCCAGACATCATCAAATACAAATGTCAGCACGGAATCCTTCATGCAGGAATAGGGAGAGACAGGGGGAAACCCCAATTTCCGTCTGCCAGAGGATAGTACCATTTTCCTCTTCTGCAACTCCTCCTCCCTGTAACAAAGTAAGTATTACCTGCACCAGAAACACACTGTGTCCTGTATTTACTTTTAGTTTTCCCACTGACCTCGGTGAGAAATGACTGACCCACCCTGGCCTCCCTACACAGAATGATTATAAATCATACTCCATGAACAGTAATTTACCCATGAGATCAAATTCACATCAAAAAAATCAGTATTAATTGTTACAGTGATACTTCTTCATCACATTGTTAGGCTCCATATCTAATGACAGGACAGAATCCTGAAGGCAAGAGAGTGATATTATTTGCTGCAGCAATGTCTCTCTAGCCTGGTAAAACCAAGAAACATAACAGTTTAAATTTAATGGTCCATGCAGATAAGTGGCTTTAATTATTAAAACCAATTAAGTACTCAGGAACTGACAGTACTCTCCAGAGTCCTTACCCAGGCCATATGTTCATACTGTAGGGTTGAGTAATGTAAAGGGGTAAAAAGATAAAAATAGTGGTAATTGTTTCTTGAGAACCATAAAATCCACTCTACTTCTTAAAAGCTACCACTGAAAAAAAATCTAGAAAGGTACAATTCCACCCAAAATGCCATTACAAAACAGAAGCAGCACACTGCTGTTGCATAACTAACAGCAGTGAATTCGACAGAGTATAAAAAAGAAATGGTGCTTAAAAACCATTATTTGTATTATTGTATGTATTATTAAATACACAGACTCTTGGTTATGATGGAATGAATTATTCAAACCAAGCAGAAAAATGGACAGTATGAAAAATTATCAAAATATTCCTAAACATGATTTAGTGAAAGAAATGGTCCTAGGAAATAGGTTGGGAAAATTCCCAGTGCCTGGGAAATCTCAGGCCTTTGAAAGCTCTCTAGAGAAAAGATAAATAAATTCATCAACAATGTGTATCTCGACTGCAGGAACCCCAGGACACTATTTTAATATTCAATACCTACACATCTCTGTGGTCAAATGCCAAGTATTCCTCCAGTATGCCTTCGGAGAGAATGACTTCCTCTTCCCCTTCATCGCTCTCTGAGCAACACGAGGTCTGAGGCTTGGAAGGGTCGGCCTTTTTGTGAGCAGGAGCAACAAAAAGTGGCACCTTCTTGCCCAAAACACTAAATCTGAACAGGTGACTGTTTTCAGAAAGCAGAAATAAAGGTAAGTTGTTATTCCACCTCAGATAACTGAGAGACAGCACGGTTGTTAAGAGCAAGCAGTAGTGAGGCCAAAAAATTATTCATTACAGTAACAACTTTTGGTTTGGATACCTTTTAATTCTTGCTAAGAAACCTGAAACTTCAGGGAAAAAATACCCAAAGCTGATTAAAAAGCATTCTAAAACATTAAATAATAAAAGCAGCGCTAATATAGTGCTTTGCATTTTTTAAGGCCTAGGCAAATTTAACAGATGATCAATAATAAAACCAGCTACAGTACACACATATTCTTAAGAAATCAGCAGCAGCAAAGATATTTCTATTTACTGGTCATTTCACTGTAGTCAGCAAAAGCACAGCTACATGTTCTTGCTATTCTAAGTATACTAAATTCAGTTAAAAAGGAAAAAAAAAAAGTGTGCTTTGTTCCAAACTCAGCCTAACAGGAAGGCTGCACACTTCAAGAAGCAGAGAACAAACCTGCCTTCCCACCTTGTCACGATCCAGGCTCACTGCTGGTACTTACTCATCAGAATCCTTTTCCTGTGGCGAACTTACATCTGAGGGAGCCAAACTGCCTGAGGCAGAACTCGAGTACCACCCATAGCCTTCATCTGTGGGGATCACCACCTGCTTCCCCACCACCCTGCCACGGCAAAAGCAAAGCATAAATACAGCAGAAAATCCTGGCAGTACGATTATTGAAGGGTGTAAGAACAGCAGCACATCCCAAAAGTTGTCCTGGGAAGCTGTGCAGTTTTCCTGGTGATACTTTGAGTTTCCTAAGAGAATTCTGCTCTGTTAAAGCCAAGTCAGTCGCAGATAGCAACAAACCTCTGTCAAGGAACCACATGTGAGGTAAGAGGATGTTCACTAGTGACAGGCAGGCACATCACCAGAGTGATTTTTTTATCTCTACCCACTGCATAATTGCACAAACCCACCCTGCCACCTGTTTTAAAAGCAACTGTGTGCATCCCCAGCCTGGTTGTGAAGGTACCAGCATCAGTCCATTAACAAAATACCTGAGATGAGGAAAGCTGGAGGACCACTGGTGGCATTCCTCTCGCAGTCCCTCAACGTGAACATTTTCTTTCTGCTCATACAGAAGCTCATCAATTTGTCGGAACATCTGCTGAACTTGTTGTGTGGCAGCTTTGTCAAATTCCTAGAGAGGAATGAAAATACCTCGTGAACAGCATTTGCAGGGTTTTTTTTTAACTTGATCTTTTAAAATAGGATTGAAAAACACAACTATTTGTTTAAAGCTTAGCAGGATTGCATAAGAAGATTTTAACTTTAAATCATTTTCTCCCAGAGATGATGCAGCCTGCTCTTAAGATGGATGGCAGCCACATAAAAAGCTTACATTGACACAGTAAAAAAAAACTATTAAAGCATTTTGAAATACCCATATTATTATATTAAGCTACAAGACTTAAAGAAATCAGAACAGGAAGGATAAAATTCAGTGATATTTTAATGCAATGGAGGATTTGTTGCTTCCAGAGTCCACAAACAACAGCAACACAAAAAGCAATGCAGGCAGGCTGGTGGGAAACACTAAACCTGAAGGATGGTCAGGTCCTTGGTTACATGTAGATAAGAAATTTGGGTCAGTTCTGGGATCATTTAAATCTAAACAGCTCCATCTCACCTTCCAGAAGGCAACAGCACACTTGACTTTGGTGGAATGAGGATTAATCAAACATTTCTAAATGAAAATAATGTTTTAGGAGCTTACTGTATTTTGAGAAACATGCAAGGATGCAGAAGTTTGATAAACTCACACCAAGCACCTGAAAGTCGTCCAGCCATGGCTGGGTTCCACAATAACAGCATTTATAGATACACTCGTGCACTAAATGATTTGCATTTCCAAAATTTTTAGTGGAAATGCAGAATATTAACAGAACAGTATGAGCCTCGTATGTTTTGAACTGAAAGACGGAAAGAGGTAAAAAAGATGTTCTTTCTCTAGTCACTACCATGATTTTTTGACAGATGCAGTCATTTCTATTCTGACATGTCTTTGCAGTGGTATTTCAAGTGTCTTTCTGTGCTAGATTTGGCTCGGATGATTATGTTCTACTCACGTCATAGCCCCAAGAGAAGACTGAGCTGTCTTCTGTGGAGGTGTCAGCACAACCCTGACTAGCAGTCCGTGGATCCCCATGATCGTCCGATTCCTTATGGACGCCCGACTCCCTGAAACGCGCACGTCGAGCCAAAAAAAAAAATAAAAAAGCAAAACAGCCCACAATGAAAAATTACAAATCAAGTGTGCCAGTAAACAAAGATCAGAATAGCTGGATCAGATATATCATGACAAGTACCTGGGGTTCTGGCCAAGGTTTTCAGCCGTGGGTGTGGCTGAGCACACCTGAGCCCGTGGCTCTGGCAGTGGGTGATTCCTCAAGGCATGTTTTGGGAGTCCTTGCCTGAAAAAACAGAAGTGGAACTTGGTGTTACTTACAAGAATAAACATTCACGGAGTTCCCAATGAGCTTTATAGGTTTTTCTTTCCTGCTTCTCAAGGACCGTGCACACATTTATTATTACAAAGCTAATTCTTGTCGCCAAAGCTTTAAGGTGTCAAAACTAACTTCAGGATAAATAGGGAATTAAAGGTCTTGGCTTTAAAATCAGTTAAATTTAAGCTTCAGATGTTATGAAATGGGCTACAGCTCCCTAGAAGCAGAGACAACTCAATTATCTATGTATATTAATAAAATTTAATTAAATTAAATAGAACAGGAGTAAACGAGCCAAGTAAATCAGAACTGACCCAACTCTTGGGTCAGGGGGAAAAAAGCCAGTTACGGAGATTTAATCGCGTTCTGTCACACCGGTGTCTGGCCGGGACCGGTGCTCAGCAATCCCGGGAATCCCGGGAACCATCTCCCGTGGGGGACATGCGGTGACCGGGCCGTCACGGGGCCCTGTTTGGTGCTGGGGGGAGCGCGGGCGGCAGGCCCGGCAGTGGGGCCGGGGGGGGATCGCGACCGGCACCGCGCTCGGGCTCGGGGCCGCGCCGGGCACCGGGGTAGCGGCGGCCACTCACGCCTGCACCGGTTTCCGCGCGTATCGCGATATCATCCTCAGCGCCGCCGCCCCGCCGCCGCCGCCATCGCGCCGCTCCTCCCGCGGGGGCGGGGCGCGGCCCCGGCGCGATGGAGGCGCTGCGGCGGCCGGCGCTGCCCGAGGACTCGGTGCGCTACCGCCTGTTCGCGGCGGCGGCGGCGGGCCCGGGCGGCGAGGCGCTGCTGCGGCGCTGCGCTGAGCTGGCCCTGGTGCGCTTCGCCCCGCTCCTGGCCGCCTACGTGTGGCAGCGGCAGCCGTTCCGCCTGCACTACGTGCCGCGCCGCGGTGAGCAGGGAGCGGGCCGGCAGGCACGGCGGGAGGGGAGGAGCGCCCGGAGGGGGCGTGTGAGGGGGATCTGGCAGCCGGGTAACCGGGAGCGTGTGAGGGACTCCCGGCCGCTCGGAACCGGGAGCGTGTGAGGGACTCCCGGCCGCTCGGAACCAGGAGCGTGTGAGGGGCACCCGGCGGGACCCCGTGAGGGAGGCCGAGGGTGTGTGAGGGGGGACCCTGCGGCTTCAGGGACTCACAGTGTCACACCAATGGCCAGGCTAGAAGGGACCCCAGTGAAGCATCTGGCGCCACCTCCCTGCTGCAGCAGGGTCACCCCAGAGCACACGATACAAGATTTTGTCAGCAGGGTCTGGAATATCCCCAGTGAGGCAAACTCCACAGCCTGTGTGGACAGTGTGTGGTTGCTGAGCCGCCTCTCGTCTCTCTGCCCCGTCCAGGCGAGACCCCGGCGCACATCGGCGGCACCACCCTGTTCGGGGATAACGTGGAGGATGAGTGGTTTATTGTGTACCTGGTCCGGGAGATCACCAGGGAGTTCCCGGGGCTGGCAGCCAGGTAAGGCAGATCCTGCTGAGGTGCTTTTTTGGGAGGGGTGCAAAGGGGTATTGCCTATGCTCTGAAGGTCCTGTCTTAATTGTCCTCATCCTTGGAGGTGTTTCCCCATCCCATACACGTTTGAAGTGTCCAAGGCCAGGTTGGATGGGGCTTGGGGCAGCCTGGGCTAGTGGAAGGTGTGCCTACCTATGCCAGGAGGGGTGGAACCAGATGACATTTAAGGTCCCTTCTAACCTAAGCCTTTCTGGGCTTCTGTGAATGTTAAAAAAAAAAGCCCAGCAGACATGGATTCAGAAGTGTGTTGTGCTCTGCAGGGCTTTTCCTTCTAAGAAACTAATTTCTTCTTGGCCAGGATCGATGACAACGATGGAGAGTTTCTCTTGATAGAAGCAGCTGATTTTCTCCCAAAATGGCTGAGTCCTGAGAACAGTGAAAACAGGGTGAGTAAAGCTTTTGTACAGTTGGCAAAGGGGCCACAGTAGCCTTTTATGTAGCAGCTAGAGTTTTCTCTTGCACCTCTAGCCAGGTGGACTGCCTCTGAAAATCCAGTGCTTGTCTGTCCCTTACTGTTGCTCCCTTCAGGAGCATTCCTGTATCCACCTGAACTTTCTAGCTCTGCTGGAACCACTTGGATATTTTTATTTATTTTTTTTTAACATATTCTGGAGTGTTTAAGCAAGAGGATTTGCTGCCATCAGAGTAGGGAATGCTCAGGGTTGGAGTGTTGCTATCTCTGTAAGGACACAGGCTTTGTCTGGTATAGGTGAAATAATGATCAGACACCTTCACCTGGATATGGATGGTTGCTAGTACGTCACTGGCAATGGAATAGAATGGAAATAATTAACTTAGTCATTAGCAAAAAATTGTTTGATTATTTTTCCCCTTAATCCAATATTCCTGAAAGGATTGGAACACTACACAAAATTGATTGCAAGTGTGTACCTGGACTATCAGGTTCATCTTTTCCTTTTGTTTGAGGGAAAACACAGAGTGAGGGAGTTGAGGACATTGCATTCAGGGCTTTTCTTAGGATCAGGAACCAGGAGAGGTCACATGTAGCACCTGAAATAATGCTTTTTAATCCCTGTGATGTTCTGAAGTAGGTTATGATGATTCTCCTGAAGCACTGCTCTAGTTGAAGATGAAACTTGGTGTTAGTGTTCTTAAGGAAACAAGATATATTTGACGAAACTCGCAGTTAAAATAGGGGTTTTTACTGGTTGGATCATGGTATCTGGCATCTTGAATAACTTTAAAAAAAAAATCTATACTGCTTCCTGTATTGGCTCTCTATTTGTACTTTATATTCTAAACAAATGTATTTGTATATGAAATGAAATTTTCCATCGCTCTGTGTGTGACTGTTCTTACCCTGTCTGATGAGAGCATTCCTGTCTGCCAGGTGTTCTTTTACAAAGGAGAGCTGCACATCATTCCACTGTCGGAGACTTCAGAGCAGGACTGGGACCTCCCTGCTCCCTGCCCCACCATCCCACAGGCATTGGCACTGTTATCCACCCGCTCTGAGGAGTTCCTGGCTGCAGAGCCCATCAGAGCTGCGCTGTATAAACGCATCGAGGGGTATGTGGGGGCTTTATTTCGGTCCTCTGCAACAGTGGGGTTTGGTTCTGTGCTCTCTGGGGTTTAAACATTTCCTCAGTGGGTGTGTTCTTCTCAGAAACCCGCAGCTAGAGGGTTTTCCTGTGGCACTCTTGGAAAGAGGGAGATCAATGTCTTGTAGGCTGTGGTCTGGGGGATCTGACACTGGTTCACTGCTGTAATTCCACAATGACAAGAGTTACTCTTCCTTCACATCTTATACTGAAAAATATGGAAGTTCCATGATCTTTTAGGAGCCCTGTGTAAGAGGAAAAAGAGTATTTGACCTAAAATGTAGAACTAGCAGAATTGTCAGAGCTTCAGCTTGTCACAGCTGTGTCCATCCCTGTACTTTATTTTTTGCAAGGATTTGACTATGTAACTTTTACAGAGTATGGTGGAGAATACTGCCTAGCTGCTTATGTTGGTTAAGTTCACAGGGACTCATCTTACCCATGTGGGGGATTCAATTTTATTAGCCATGTACATTTATATAAATGAATTATAGAAACAGACATTCTAGGCATTAGATTGGCCAAGTTTTGACTCCAGAATAATCTTCTGACCCGTGATACAGGTAAATATTTAAGTGAAAATGAGCCTCATGATAGAAAAGGAGTGGTTTAGTTTGCAGTACACTTCCTACTCTCTGTTGCTGTTCAGGTATCCCGAGAAGATCCAGGCCTCGCTGCACCGGGCCCACTGCTTCCTCCCGGCCGGAATCGTGGCCGTGCTGAGGCAGCGCCCGTCCCTGGTGGCTGCGGCCGTCCAGGCCTTCTACCTGCGGGATCCGGGCGATTTACGGGCCTGCCGGCGCCCTTTCAGAACCTTCCCTGCCGACCAGCGAGTGATGACCCTGGTAAGTGCTCTGTAAAGCCACTGATAACCCTGATAAGTGTTCTTCTAAAACCTGTGATGACCCTGAGAAGTGCTCTTCTGAAGCCTTGTCACTTAATTCCCTTCTGTAACTGACAAGGGTTCTGTGGCCAATGGTATAAACATATAGATTTGACTTAAAACTGCGGGGTTTATGTTGTTTCTGTTTTTGTTTTTTCCTTCTTGCTCCAGGGTTGAATTTCCAGGTCATTGCATTAGTAGCTTCTCTGGATCCATGTGGCTGGACTTTCAAAGGGCTGATCATGAGAGAATTGTTTCTGAAAGCAGAGGTTGTGATAATAGTTCCTCTGCTGAAATGCCTGCTGGGTAAATTGATCTCCTTGTGTGATCAGAGCGGTTTGACAGCACTGCCAGCCCAGTGACCAGTGGTTCATTCCAAGGCTTTTCACCTTCTCAGCTGTGCTCACACAGCTCTGTGAAAGCTTTTATTGTTTTATGAGCACTGTCCAAGCACTGTTGTATCTGATGCACTTTGTTACAGAGTTGCCCACTAGACTCCTGAAAAGAAGCTTCAGAGCCAAATTTTGGACTTCTAAACTGTTTCCAAAATCTCAACTTTTAATCAAATTTAATTTTAATTGAAAATACACCTTATTGATGTGAATACAGAATACTGAGGATTTTTCCTAATGTATTTAGACTGATGAAAGTTCATGTTTACTTGAGTATTTCAATTTGGAACATACTTTGTAAAGCCTGAAAAGCAGTTTATCAGAAAAAATCTATCAAAGATCTATTTTTAATGCAGTCTCAGGTATTGCCTGTAACATGTGTGCCTTCAAACAGGCTTTAGTGAGCTTGGTGGGAGTGTCCACAACACAGTCACGCTGCAGGGAGTGGGTTTTTTTCTGCTCTGGCTGTTTCAGGTGACTTTCACTCGGTGTTTGTATGCACAGCTGGTGCAGCAGAAGTTTGTTCCAGACAGACGCAGTGGGTACACCTTGCCCACCCCATCTCATCCTCAGTACAGAGCCTACGAGCTGGGCATGAAACTGGTAATGATTTTTGATGCATTTTGTACTTAGTTTATGTATGTCCAGGAAATGAGTTGTTGTCAGGAAGCTGTCTTCTTGTCCAGGAAAATGTGGGCAAAGTCTGTCACATCTTTGACAACCTCTTCTTGTTGAATCTTTTATATTCAGGCTCATGGCTTTGAAATTTTGTGCTCCAAGAGCAGTAAAGTAGCTCCTGATGCCAAGAGAAATGTGTTAAGCGGTCCTCTGTGGGAGAGGTTCCTCAGGAGCTTGAAGGAAAAAGATTATTTCAAGGTGAGGCAGCGTGTCCGTGGCTTTTAAACATTCCTGGGAAAATATATTTTAGCTCTTGAACTTGTGTAAGGACTTGCAGCAGGGTAAGAACTTGAATCCTTATCTCTGTGTAAAATGAATTAGTGTCTTTAAAGGGGGCATGTGCAGTTTGTTCCCCTTTGAAAGTAATTTATTTTGGAAATTAAAAATGAAAAAGCACGTTTTGGGCATTGATTCATTCATCTTGAAAAAGAGGAGAAATACACTTGAATGGAGAAAATCACCGTATGATTGTGTGAGTTGTAACTGATTTCATTGGTTTGCATTTAATTTCCACACCTCTAGAATGAAATATTCTTCAAGATCCATACATAACACCACAGACCTATTTGGGACCATGCAAGTGTAATTTTTATGTGTGTGTGGTTTTAGTGAGTTCTTGGGGTTTTGGTGAGGTTTTGTGGGTTTTTTTTAAAGGGTGCCTTTGACTACTTATTTGAAGTCAATAAATTGGACATAAATTGACTTTTTATTTGAAGGTTATAAAATTGGACAAGTCTATTGAAATTCTTAGGTTAGTATCAAATATAGGAATATTCATGCTATATTCAGTTCCAAGTGTACGTAGCAAAGAGGTTTTACTTGTTTTGGTTCTCTCAGCATTTCTGTGTGACAAACAGTCATCCTTAGGAAGCCTGACTGTGAGGAGGGAGGGTAAGGACAATTGTTTGGATTCATGCCTGTGACTTGCATTAAATAGGGAGAAATGGAAGGATCTGCGAAGTACCTGGAGCTGTTGCATATGGCAGAAGATCACTTCCAGCAATCTGTTGCCCTGCCAGAAAGGTAAGAGCTACTCGAAAGTCATGAGAATCCTATACTCTGTCTACAAATCCTTTAACTGACCTTTAAAATCCTTGTTATAAAAAACCTGAGCCCTTTTCTCCATCATACATTTGACATGGGTGCTGTGGCCAGGACATACAAGTACCAATTCCTCTAGAACACTCCACCAGGAGAAGTTCTTGCTTGAGTAACTCTTCATCTCAGTTTTGTGAAATGCTGAGCTCTTCCAAGTGGGTTGAGAGGTGACTGAAAAGCATTATTTGCTTGGTTGACTGTAGAAAGTGTAGAGAAGTTTCATTGAAAAGCAGTCCCTGTGAATAATAAATACAGAGTAACCTGTCTCCTTTGCTCAAGGAGCTGGTTGTAGATTTCTCTGAAAGATCAAAGCCAAAAAATAAATCACTACAAAAACACCTGAGGCTTTGCCAGCTCACAGGATCTTGACTGTTAGTTTTTGAGTTTCCAGTCTGTGCTGTTTGGGATCTGGCAATCTTAGTAAGGCAAAATAAATATAAAGAAAAAGAGCCATGACAAATGGGCTTTGGGGCCATCAGCTGGGAATTGCAGGGACTGTGTCCTGTTTTAGCCAATTCTCTGTGTAGCTCTCTGGTACTTCCCCCAGATTCATTTCCCTTTTGGATGTGTTTGCACAGATGAAAAAATGGAGAATTCACGTGAAAACCTGAATGCAGAGCATGTGATCTCATTGAATCCAATTCAGTAAACTGACTTTTTTTCTTCTAGCTCTGTTGAAGTGAGCCCAGGTGATGAAATCCTGACACTGCTACAGACAATATCCATTGATTTGAAGGAATTTGAGAGAGAAGCAGCTTGTCTTCCTGCAGAGGATGGTGAGCTGGATGGGGGAAATCATTCCTATTACAGATGATTCTTTGTGAGGGGAAAGGGGGAATGTTGACAGCTGTGAAGAGAGAGCAAATCCAGCCTTCATTAAGACTAAATACTGGATTGGGTCTCTCAATTTTGTGTGAGCCTTTTTCTTCTTCCACTTACTGGCCAAAGGATTCTCAGTGACTAGAATGGTGTCTCTTAGTTTGAACTCTGCAGAGTTTTAAAGTAGTGAAATGAAATATCCACTCTTTTCTTCTCAGCCTCTCTCTGCCTTATGCCATATGTGACCCAGGATCAGCACAAAAACTTAACTGCAAAAGTGAGCTGCAAAGTGGTTGCAGTCCTGTCAGTCAGCTGGTTTGTGCCCTGGGGGCCAGCAGGCCTGTGCAGAGTAACAGATCTGTCCTGTGTTCTTTCAGATGACAGCTGGCTGGATATTACACCAGATGCTCTGGATCAGATGCTGAAGGAGACAAGAAATGAGTCCCTTCCTTCCACAAATGAGGAAGAGGAAAAATACGACTTGGAAACAGTTGCTGAGAGCATGAAGGCTTTTGTGTCCAAAGTGTCCACGCATGAGGGAGCAGAAATGCCATGGTAGTAGCACTTTGAGTTTGGGGTGTGGTGTAGAATGTTGTGCTCTGCTGCAGCCCTGTGGTTGATTCTGTGATGCAGAGAACCAGGGTTTGAAGGTGTTCTGCTGAGCAGGGGCCTGAAGCAAACCCATAGCAGTGAATATGGACTTGATTTAAATCAGCTTGGTACCACTCTGACACTGGTGCAGGTTAAAGTGCTGCAAGCTGAGCTGCTCTCTGTCACTCAGGTTGATTTTGTGGTCTTCAAAATCTTTCTCTTTAATGCCAGGAATTCTTCCACTCACTGTTTCATGTCTCATCCATACAGGCCTCAAACTTCTGAGGACTCCTAAGTTCAAATGTCCCAACTTCAATCCTGGCTTGAGAGAAATCAATACAGCTTGTGCCTGTATCAGGCTTAGGCAAGCATAAAAGTTTTATTTATTTAAAAATATTTTTGTATTTCAGGGCATCTGATGAATCCCATGTTACCTTTGACGTGGATTCTTTTACAAAAGCACTGGACAGAATTTTAGGTGAGATTGCTTCTTCATTTGAAATAAATCCCGGCACTGATTTCTTTGCTGTGGTACTGACACAAAATAACACCCAGGGGCAGACTCGGAGGAGCTGGATTCTGATGATCTGGATGAAGAGGAGGAGTTTGATTTCTCAGATGGGGATGATGAAGACCTGGATGCTGGAAACCAAAGGCAGGAGCAGAAGGTGTCTCCTGAGGAGCTCCTGGGCAGTCTCAGGTCGTACATGAATGAGATGGACCGTGAGCTGGCACAGACCAACGTTGGGAAAAGTTTCACCAAAAAGAGAGGGGTGAGTATGCCTTGAGCTCTGATTTGTAGCAGTAACTTCCAAGCAGGAAATGTGCTGAAAGTGGCTGTTCTGAGTGATGTGATCAAAACCTTCCCACGTGCCAGCAAAGTGGGCTGTAGTTGCACCATAATGAGGTTTTTTTCAAACTAAAGCTTACTTACTTTGAATTTGCACATCTTGCCCAAGACTTGGTTTCAGTGCCCTGTTTTTAGCAGTAGGGAAAGCAGCTGCAGCTTGACTTGTGAGTTCCTGCAGTAGTTTGCTCCCGTAGGAAGCTGAGCCAGGACTCAGCAACACTTTCTGTCCTTCCCTTGGAACTTAATCTGAGTCATGGGCAGTGGTGATTTTTAGTTGGCATGAGCACTTGGTGGCTGAATTCCTGTCTGTCAAGACTCTGGAACGTGCTGGACTTTGTTGGCTGCAGAATTGTTTCTTTTCTCTTGTGGCTTGTCTTTTTTTCCCCCTTAAATCTGCTCATGCAATTTGATAAACCTTTCTCTTTGGACTCGCTGCAGGCAAGTTCTGCTGAAGCAGCCACATCTGAGAGTGCTGGCCCTGGTTCTGGAGCTGAGGATGCTGAGCTGGCACCCGTGGATGTGGACATGAACCTGGTGGCAAACCTGCTTGAGTCCTACAGTGCCCAGGCTGGGCTGGCAGGACCCACCTCGAACATTTTACAGAGCATGGGGGTGAATTTACCTGAGAACACAGATCTCGCTGGCTCGAGCAGCCAAGCACAGCAGTGAGAGACTTTGGACAAGACGTGGCTGGTGGGGAAATGAAGCACAGGTGGATGAGCAGGATGTGGAAGAGGAGGCCAAAGGTTTTAATTTCCAGCATTCTGTTCATTCTGTGTCACTTCAGCAAAGTGAATTTACCTGCAAAAGCCTTTTGTTTGGACCCTGTCTTGGATGGAAATGAGATTTTCCCAGTGCTAACACATTTTCAGAAAACTGAAAATTGATGTGACTCGAATGAAACTTTTATTAAAAAACCTCTCTTCCATTTTTCCAATCAGTGATCCAGTTTGTCACATTTCTAAAATGTCCTTTTACACACTGGTTTCAGTATCTGGGAAGCAGTTCTTGTTCTGAAAATGCTGCTGCCTTCAGGGGGAGGTGGGGAACTACCACGTTACAGGAAGAGTCTCATGGATTTGGGAATGCTGGTTAAATGTTGGGCAGACATTTAATCCTTCCCAAAAGCACCATGCTGCATTGTAAAAACCTCTGACAATTACTCTAGGAGCCTGTTCCTTATTAAGCACGAGGATTTAAAGAGTAATTGGATCAAATATGTAAATATTGGCCAGAAGTATTTTTAAAATTTATTTCAATAAAAACAGAAATACAACTTGATTATTGGGGTTTTTTTTGAGGATATCTATAACTTCCTGAGTGAAGTATCAGTTCTTGGAGTGAAAGCATTTTCGTAATGGGTCATTTTCTGAGTTCCATTATTGCTGAATGTTGGTATCATGCCAGCAGTAGCTGTATGAGAGCCCAGGCTGAACAGTTTTGGGGTTTCTTCAGTGAAAATGGGGCTAGAAGGCATGCACCATGCTGCTTTCATGTGGAATGAAAAATCTATTCTAGATATGACAACTTTCGTTTCAACAAGACAAATTTGAAATAAAATACATAGAAATTCTTGATTTACACACATGAACAATGCAATCCTGCTGGGTCCAAACCTTCTGAAGTTTTCTTTATTTTTTTTTTTTAATGCAGCAATTAATCAGTTGTCCTCCATTGATATTGTATAATTTACTTTGTCAACAGTTCAAGAGTACTGGCAGGTTGGTCAAGGATTAGAGATGGACAGCAAGAGTTGGGAGGTGTACAGAACCTTCTGCTAGAGTTCAAGGAGTTTGGACTGCTGAGAGGTGAGGTGGGCTGCAGACTCAGACAAACCTGTGCTGGAAAAATGACATTAATGGGAGCTTTTGAATACAGACAATGAGCAGTTAGAGGTGGAAAACAGAGGGACTTGAACCTTGGAAAGGGTTTATGTTTGACCACAGAAGGTAATTAACACTGAAACCACATAAAATTCTCCACTGCTGAGCAGTTAGATCAAGTTTAGATACTTTAAAAGAGACCCGAGTTTAAAACATGATCACATTCAACTGTCGTGTGGCCTGTGCTATACAAAAGGTCAAAACAGATTGGGGAACTCTTGCAGTGAGTGAGGAAAAAGCCTAAGCTGAGGTTCAGCACAAAGCTGAAACACTCCAGCTGACCTTGCTGCTTGGATAATCTCACTTTTCCATCAGTGGGACTGGGATTTCTCCGGGGCTGTGCTCATTCCAGCTACTGACATTTGTTCAGCAGCTTCACAGTGGAGACCTTCAAGGCTCTGGAAGTGCTCACAGCACAGTTTGCCATGGAAGAATAAGCATGGCCATGCTGCCTCTTCCACTGCTTTGAAGTGACACACGAGGCATCTCTGCTTTTAATTTTGAGAGTATTTTCAGTAAAGGAAGCCTGACGGAATTAATTAGGGAAGACAAGGGCGGTGTGGTTCCCTTCCAGCAGATTTCTATCCAAGTATATTCTGAAGTTAACTGGTTAATTTTCCCTTATTATCTGTATTTAAACTGGGAGAATCCCCATTCACCTGCAATATGGTAGCAAGTGAAAGAAACCCTACCTTGGCCATTATTTCAGGGATATCAATTGATGGGGAATCCCCATGTTCTCGCTTAAATAGAACAGGGAACACCCTTCATGATGTGATTTTATCGGTTTGAAATGAGAGCAAACCCTCTATTTTCATCATCTTTGAGTTTAAATTGACAGGGAATCTCTGTTGTGCCTTATTCTTTAGGGTTTAAATTGATAGAAACCCCCACTGCTTCCATCATTTGAGGGATTTATATTGAGGGGAGAAAAATAGGCAGCAAAAAAGGGTGGGGAAAGAAAGTCAGGAAAAAAGGTGGGGGAAAAGGTGACAAAAAAGGGCAGGAAAAGAAGGGAGTGGGAAAAAAGGTGTGGAGGAAAAAAGGACAGCAAAAAAGAGTGGGAAAAAAATGGGGGAAAAAGCAGAGGAAAAAGGCTGAAAAGAGTGAAAAAATGGAGATGGCGTAGTGGTGAAAAGGTTTAAGAAGCAGGAAAGCATTTAGAAAGGTGAGGAGAAAAGGGTGTGAAACACAAGTTGAAAAAGGATAGAAAATAATGAGGGGAAAAGAACAGGAATCCCAGAGACACCCCCACACACCCCAGGCCCCCCACTCCAATCCCACAGACCACCCCACACAGCCCCCAGGAGAGCCCCTCCAAATCCCACAGACCACCCCACACAGCCCCCAGGAGAGCCCCTCCAAATCCCACAGACACCTTGGTTTGGATTCTTGCAGTAACACACGGTAACAGCTCAGCCTCTGGAAACGGGATAGAAACAACCGGCAGGTGCAGGAGTCGGTGCCTGCTGTGCTTCCAGGCTGGGAATCAGCTGTGTGGGGCCACGCCATGGGAAAGAATCCCTAACAGCTCCCAGGTTTCTGGGCTGGAGCTGGGGCTAAGAAGGAAAGGGATTAATCCAGGCAGGAGAACATCCCACCGTGTGTTACTCCTGTGAAGTGTGGACGGCTGTTTGGAATAGAGCCTCTCCTTCAGCCTGACAATGCTCCCAGAGGGAATTTC
Source organism: Pseudopodoces humilis (assembly GCF_049639895.1). Lineage (NCBI taxonomy): Eukaryota > Metazoa > Chordata > Aves > Passeriformes > Paridae > Pseudopodoces > Pseudopodoces humilis. Next base: position 2,817,247 of record NC_142208.1, on the reverse strand, counting down.
ACAAGGGTACAAGGCTGGGAAGTGAGGAGCAAAGCTGTTGTGAAGGTGAAGCTCGGTTCATTCACAGAAATCACATAGGTCACTTGACCACTGTGACAGGCAGGAAACAGGAAATGGGAGATTTCCAGTAAAGTCTTTGTAATTTGGTGGGAAGAGGAGTACCGATACCAAATGGCTGCAGGGATGGTGGTCTAAATTAGTTCAGACCAATTTCCCTTTTTCTAATTGGTGAGGGTTATTAACCTTACCTGCAGTTATAAGGCCAAATAGTTATAGTTCTGGAATATATTCCAGTTTAATCTAGCTGTCCTCCATGCCACATACTCACAGCAGCCATATTTACCTATCACATGATAGGTGAATTTGCTTCTGTCCCTTTCCCAAACCTCACCCTTCCTGGTTGTTCAGCTTCTTTTTAATACGCTAGTAGAACTTCTGTGTCCCTATGCAGCACTTCATGGATAAAAACACTGAAGAACACTACCTAAAGGATGCTACCTAAAGCTCAGCACAGGGACCAGTGGGAAAGGATGTTATATCAGCATTTCTGTCCCTGTGCCGATACTGCTTTCCCTGGGATGGAGCTGGGAGATCTGTGTTTGTGCTCCTGTGATCTTTCTAACGTCTGTCATAGCTGATGCCAGCCCCAGTTTTCCCACTGTAATGATGATTCAGGACATCTCTGAGTGTACCTGCTGGCCTTGAAAATACCTCTGATGGTTATTAAGAAAGGAAAAGGCAAGACACACCATTTCCATGTTGGCAACTTGGCTGTCCCTTGCTGCAGCTCTTTTAGTGACAACGGTCAGCAGCCATTCCTTGTGTGGCTCTTATATTTTTCTTATACCATTCTATTTTATTCCCTTTACAATTCCCAGCCTTTTCTGTGCCCCTCTTTTTGACCGACACCACCGCCCCAAAGGTCCCTCAATGCAGTTCTCTAAGTCGTGGGGCAGCGACCACTGCTGGTGCAGTAACATTTTACATCAGTCTCTATGTTCTATTCCCATCAGTCCTCCAAGCCTTTCCCACCATTCTTACAGGAGCCACTGCTGGTGCAGTATTTTCAGAATATTTTATACCATTCTCTGAATTTTATTCCCTTTACCTTTCCCAGCCTTTCCCGTGACTCTAACCAGCGCTGTCGAGCTGACAATGCCTTGACAGAGCTCTGTTGGTGTAAGCATGTTGAGGAGACCCGGCAGTGCAGCTGTTTATTCTATTTCTTCTCTTAATCACATTGCAGCAGCACCTCACCCATCCCTGAGTGCAGAACTTTCAGTGACAAGGGGCTGTCTCCACAGGCGGCTGCAGCCAGGGCAGGGGCAGGGCCAGACACATCGCAACGCTGGCGGTGGCGGCGTCCGGCTCCGCTCGGACTCTGTCGGCCTTTGCAGTTCAGGCAGATAAAATCAATCCCAAGTGTGGGCCATATCCACCACCTGCTATTTCTCCACTCTTTTCCTGGATGGATTGGACAGTTCTTTGTTTCCTGCCACAGCTCTGGAAAGCAAAATGCCAGCCCGCCCCATGGCCATCCCGGCCACCTTCCAGCGCTCCAGCCTTGTCCCTGTTTCTCTCCCTTTCCCTTTCTCCCTCCTCCTCTCCGTGCTAGCAAAGACATTTCCCCCACTGGCACCAGCTGCCTCCTCTCACTCGCTCCCAGTTTGCCCATTTTGAACTACTGGAGCCGCCTGCCCGCGGAGCCGGACCCGCCGTGGGGCCGGGTCATGGTGGAGTGAATTCTCACAGGGATTGTTGGGCTGGGCCTGGCCAGGTGCCTGGAGCCAGCAAAACCGCTCTGTCCCTGTCCTCCTCACCCTGGGCAGGCAACAGAACACATCAGGAAAGGCTGCAGGGTCTCCAGAAAGGCAGGGAGAGATCTCTCACCCATCATAGTCATAACAGACACAGACTGGAGAATTGATAATATAATTTTATATATTATTTATTATAATACTTATATTATATGTAACATAATAATTTATAATATAAATAATATAATTAATAATATAAATATTAATTTAATTTATTGTCAAACAAATCAGAGTAAGAAATGAGAAGTACAACAAATCCTAAAAATGCATCTTCCCAACACTGTTCTCTTCTTCCTGGGCTTTCCCTCATCCCCCACTCCCTCCCTTCCCCCTCCCCACACAGTGGCAGAGGGATGTTTGGCTACAATCACCTCATGTCACTGCTGCTCCCTCTGGACAGCACATCCTTGTCCTGCTTCAGCCTGGGATTCCTCCCACAGGAGGACACTCAGATCCTTCACGACAGACAGACAGACAGGGCAGACAGACAGACAGACCATTCTTCCCAGTCAGGTGCCCGATGCCAAGAGTGGGATTTCCCATTTGAGCTTGCTGTGTCATGAGGGCAAGGCGCTCACTGCAGGGAGCATCGGAGGCAGGAGGTATTGCCGAGCCTTTTCCTTTGGACAGCCAGGCCAGCGTTGGCAGTGGGGATGAAGAGGCACTGAGGTGACCCTGAGAGAAAGCGCAAGGCACAGGGTGCAGCTGAGAAAGGACAGCCCAATGCGGGGCTGAGAGCTGAAGCTGAGACTGCCCAGCGTGGAAGGCATGATATTTTTGGGCGTGTTGCAAGAGCCCAGGAGCAGCCAGGAAGGAGGCAGGTGCAGAGAGAAAGCATTTCCAGCGTGTTGTGACGGGTCAGTCGCAGCCGGGAAGGAGCGAGGTTGAGAGCCACAGCATTTAGGACGTGTTGTGACGGTTCAGGAGCGAACGGAAGGAGCGAAGTTGGGAGTGAGAGCATTTGGGGCGTTTTGCCATGGTTCACCAGCGCTGAGGAACGTGTCAGGATGAGAGCCACAGCGCTAAGGGCGTGTCACGATGTCTCATAGGCAACGGTGAAGGAGCAAGGAGGAGAGTGACAGCGTGCAGGGCGTGTTGTGAGGGCTCCTGAGCTGCGGGGAAGGAGTCAGGTTAGGAAGCACAGCACTTAGTGGGTGTGACAATGATTCACCAGCACTGGAGAAAGAGCGAGTTTGAGAGCGACACCGTTTACGATGTGTCGCGAAAGCTCCCGAGCCGCTGGGAAGGAATCAGGTAGCGAGCCACAGCGTTTGGGGCGTGTTGTGACGGGTCAGTCGCACCCAGGAAGGAGCCAGGTGCAGAGAGAAAGCGTTTACGGCACGTTCCGACGGGTCACTCGCAGCCGGGAGGGAGCGAGGTTGAGAGCCACAGCATTTGGGGCATGTCACGATGTCTCATCAGCAATGGGAGAAGGAGCAAGGTGGAGAGCATGCAGGGCGTGTTCTGTCCGTTCCCGATCAGCCAGAAGGAATCAGGTTGAGAGCCACAGCGTTTGGGGCGTGTCACGACGGTTCACGAGCACACAAGAACGTGCAAGGTGGAGAGCAACAGCGTTTAGGGCAAGTTGCGACGGTTCACGAGCAAACGGGAATGTGTCAGGCTGAGAGCCACAGCGTTTAGGGCGTGTTGTGATGGCTCACGGGCGCCCCAGAGGGAGCCAGGCTGGGAACGGCTCTGCTGACCCGACTAGGAGTGCTGGCACACGTGTCTGCGAGGCTGAACGGTTCAATATTGCCTGGCAGGGGTGGTAGCAGGCAGTAGATGTGCCGCTATTCTCTTTCCAGGTGCCCGCTGGGAGTGCTGGAACATAGGTCTGTGAAGCTCAACAGTGAAATACTGCCTGGGAAGGTAGCAGGCAGTGCATGTAACTCATCTCATGTCAGGGCTGGCCTGGCCTTTCCTGTTCGTACAGAGGGTGAACTCACTGTCCACTGCAAATACTCTCTTTCCAGCACAGATTCTCCTTGTGTATGTTGCACTAGGAAATGCATTTCTAGGTTGCCTTTTATTTAGCTTATTCTTCGTGAAAGGCAAATGATGGTGAGCAGAGATGTGCAGTGCTTGAGAGGGAAAAGGGCACACAATTGGTTACTCCTGTGAGCATCAAAGGAAAAGGATCATCCCACTGCCCCCAGCCCTGAACCTCACCAGAGGGAGACAACCAATAAATTGTCTTCAAATACCTTTGAGACTAAATGTTTTACAGGGTTCTGTGGTGGCTGCATGAATACAGGACCTTTCTAAGGGTGTGTGGAGAAGAGAGTTGGGGAAGGGAGTAGAACTTAGGGTGGCATGTTTGAACTAATTGTGAGCATGAGTAATTAATTGGGTGGCACGGGAAAGGACAAAAGGTGAAGAAAACTGCGCCACAATGTCCCACCCATCCTGGAGAAGAATTTGCCTCAACGATGAAATTTGCCCAAAAAGGTTGATGTGAAGTTGTGTCCTGTGATTTCCATCAGTTTTAACAGTGTTTAAAACGGAACTGCTCCAACAGCAAGATGATTTTCACGCTCGCAGCTTAAACACCTGAGAGTTAAGGCACACAAGGATGATTCCCCAAAGTGCCCTTCTAGGCTTGCAAATAGATCACACAGAACCTGGGGACTGGGTGTTGATGAAATCCTGGATTGAACAAGCATGAATACCACAATGGGAAGGTCCCTATCAAGTACTGAGCACTTGATAACACTTTGAACTACTGGAGCCGCCTGCCCTCGGAGCCGGACCCGCCGTGGGGCCGGGTCATGGTGGAGTGAATTCTCACAGGGATTCTTGGGCTGGGCTGGGCCTGGCCGGGTGCCTGGAGCCAGCAAAACCGCTCTGTCCCTGTCCTCCTCACCCTGGGCAGGCAACAGAACACATCAGGAAAGGCTGCAGGGTCTCCAGAAAGGCAGGGAGAGATCTCTCACCCATCATGGGCATAACAGACACAGACTGGAGCATTGATAATATAATTTTATATATTATTTATTATAATACTTATATTATATGTAACATAATAATTTATAATATAAATAATATAATTAATAATATAAATATTAATATAATTTATTATTAAACAGATCAGAAGTAAAAAATGAAAAGTACAACAAATCCTAAAAAGCACCTTCCCCACACTGTTCTCTTCTTCCTGGGCTTTCCCTCATCCCCCACTCCCTCCCTCCCTCCTCCCCACACAGTGGCAGAGGGATGTTTGGCTACAATCACCTCATGTCACTGCTGCTCCCTCCAGGAGACAAATCCTTGTCCTGCTTCAGCCTGGGATTCCTCCCGCAGGAGGACACTCAGATCCTTCACGACAGACAGACAGACAGGGCAGACAGACAGACAGACCATTCTTCCCAGTCAGGTGCCCGATGCCAAGAGTGGGATTTCCCATTTGAGCTTGCTGTGTCATGAGGGCAAGGCGCTCACTGCAGGGAGCATCGGAGGCAGGAGGTATTGCCGAGCCTTTTCCTTTGGACAGCCAGGCCAGCGTTGGCAGTGGGGATGAAGAGGCACTGAGGTGACCCTGAGAGAAAGCGCAAGGCACAGGGTGCAGCTGAGAAAGGACAGCCCAATGCGGGGCTGAGAGCTGAAGCTGAGACTGCCCAGCGTGGAGAAGGTCCTTTCTCCACCCTCTGTCACAGGGGAGGAGTTTGGGCCTTGCTGCAGAGATACGGCTGCTCGTTGGAGCAGTCCTCACTCCTGAATTTATCGTCGGCCAGGTACACGCACTCTGAATTGCCGAGGACAGGAACCCTGCAAGGAGGAGCAGAGACGGCGCTGGCTCCCAGGGGAACCCTTTGTGCCCCTGTCCTCCCCCCTGCCCTGCCCGGCTCCCCAGCACTCACGAGGAGCTGAAGTTGCTGCCGTCCACCCACTGCAGGTGCTCGCCCCGTCTGCGCAGCCCCAGCCAGTAATCGGTGTTCCCGCGGAGCCGGAAGAACAAATCCTGCCACGGAGAGAGGAGTGGGAGCTGATCCGACCCCTCGGGGGGACCCCTGCACCGTGGGGCTCCTTCCCTGCAGGGCCCTGGCACAGAGCTGCAGCCCCTGCCCTACGAGCACCCAGCCCGGCCCGGGAGCACGCCCAGGCTCCCCTCAGCCACCCCACAGCACCCGCGGCCCCTCACTCACCATTTCCTCATCCTTGAGAATGGCCAGGGAGGCCCCCAGCTTGGAGCACCGTTCCTGACCCTGCTCCCAGGTGCCATGATCCCTTGAGAAGTAGTAGCAGGTCCCGCAGTAGCCAACCCAGCCACAGGGACAGCCCTGCACAGGCACAGGTGGAACTGGAGCCTGTCGTGCTGGAGGGGGAAGAGGAGAAGGTGTGAGGATTCCCCGCTGCAGGGAGCAGGGACCCCTCTGCCCCGAGGGGCTGGGCCCAGGCTGCTGCCCCTCCCTTACCTGACAGCACAGCCAGGGTCACCACAGAAGGCAGCAACACCAGACTCAAGAAAATGACCACAGGACGGGACCTGAACCGCTTGCCTTGATCACAAAAGAGAAACAGAGCCAGCCCTCAGATCTGTTCACCCAGTTGCTTGGGAGCACAGGAGGGACCCCCTCCGCCAGTCTGGCCCTCACTCAGCTGGCAGCAAGAGAGCCAAGAGCCTGCACACAGCCAGGGACACGGGGCTGGGGACAGCCAGGGACACGGGGCTGGGGACAGGCTGCAGCAGGAGACCCGCACGGGCTTGGGGGCAGCTGGGGCTGTTCTTTCCAGCCACTGATGGGGCTGAGCAGAGCACGAGGCCTCTTCCAGAAATGGGGAAACAGCCACACACCTGCCAGCTCTGTCCTGGGGAGGTGACACTCTCCCCTCCCTAGAGGCCCTGCACTCACCCAGGAATCTTCTGAGGATTCTTTTGTGGACATTGCCAGCGGCTGATGTGCCCTGGGCACCCAGGGGCTCCCTCACACTCCCATCGTTACTGCAGAATCCATTCTCCGCATCTTCACTCACTGCACGCTCCCAGGTGGCATCCTCTGGCGTAGGACAAGGGGCTTCTTGCGCCCCAGGCAAGTGTGGAACCCCGGCTGCTGGCCCCTCCTGGAGGTGCAGCAGCTCCTTCACAATCCCATGAATGGAGCAGAATTCACTCTCCTCCAGCTCGCAGCCGGCATCTCTCTGCCTGGAACATGCAGCACCTCGATCCCGAGCCTTCAGGAGTACCAAAATCGGCCTTCGGAGATCGGCCTCGGCAACAGCTTTACACCCACGGGGAGCGGAAAGGGACATGATGAGAGGTCACTGGGGGTCCCGGACCTGCGGGACACCGAGACTCAAGAGGGTGCTGCCAGCTCAGTCCCGCGCCGTCTCCACTCCCCGCACGCTGCTGCAGCACCTGCGGAGACAAGCGCAGCCTCCAGGACTTCTCCGCTCCCCACGGCCCCGGCCGCTCTGGCTCTGCAGCCGCCCCAGCCCAGCTCCGGGCGGGGACAGGCGGCGACAACGCCGCGGAGCTGCCGAATTGCCGGCACAGGGCAGCTGCGGCTCGGAGCCCGCCTCCCCAGGGGGAAGAACCAGCAGCCCCGGGCTGCTCAGCATCGTGCCCCGCACCCCCTGCCCCGGCGGCCTGGAGCCCGGGGACACCGAGCGCCGGCACAGCCGCTTCGGCTCCCTGCCCGCGAACAGGGAGCGGTTCCTCGCAGAGAAGGCAGCGCCAAGAAGCCCCCAGCCCGAAGCAGGCAGGATGCGGCGCCTTCTGCCTCCACTCGGCCCGTGCAGTGCTCGGGACTCTGAGACACCTTCAAGCTCATCCCGTCCCAGCCCCCAGCCCGGCAGGGGCACCTCCCGCCTGAGCGGCGGCGCCCAGCCCGCCTGAGCACCGCCTCGCAACCTGACCGTGACTGCCAAAGCCTCCTCCGTCCGACACGCGGAGCAAGCGGGATGAGCCATCGCTGCTGGGGCACCGGCTCCTCCCCAGGGATCCGCGGCAAGGAGGAGACCGAGGGCAGCCGCTTCCTCCGCCATCTCAGGACAGGGGGGACACGGCGGAACCCGGCACAAGGAACTCGCCAGACCCCCCGCCTTCCCCCCTCACCGCGGCCCCCTCCGCCCGCAGCGAGCCCAGAGCTGGGGCACAACCGAGCGCGGGTCGCACCTGTGCTGGAGCCGCCTCCGAGCTCCGTCACCGCCACCAGGCCGGGCTCCAGCCGCGCTCGCCGCTCCGCTCTGACGCCAAGGCGGGTCCCGCCACCACCGCTCCGCTCCGCTCCGCTCCGCTCCGCTCCGCTCCGGCCGCACGGACACAGCGAGCGCGGCCCGGGCGCTGCACTTGAGAGCCGGGCTGGGGAGGGGCGGAGCGGCTTTGGCCGCCTTGAGCAATCAGCGAGCGCGGCGGGACAGCCGTGAGGGGCGGGCTCCGCCCACCGGCCGTGAGGCGCTGAGGGCCGGTGGAGGCGGCGAGGAAAATGGAAATAAAAGAAGAGATAGAAAAGGAGGCAAAAAACGCCAGTGAAAAGTAAATAGGGAGGAGAGAGAAGAGTAAACTGGAGAGTGAAAACGAGAGAAGAATAAAAAGGAGATTAAAAAGGAGAGTAAAAAAGAGGGCGGGGCGTAAAAGAGGAGGGGAGAGGGAGGGGGAGAGGGAGAGGGAGAGGGAGAGAGAGAGAGAGACAGGGAGGGGGAGAGGGAGAGGAGAGGCTCTCCCGAAAAAGCCTCGCTATGAAAAAGGGCCCCACGCCGGAGGAGCTGCTGAAGGAGCGGAGCCCCCGGGAAGCGGCTTCTGGGGGTCTCCACAGGCGGGTGCAGCCAGGGCAGGGGCAGGGCCAGACACATCGCAACGCTGGCGGTGGCGGCGTCCGGCTCCGCTCGGACTCTGTCGGCCTTTGCAGTTCAGGCAGATAAAATCAATCCCAAGTGTGGGCCATATCCACCACCTGCTATTTCTCCACTCTTTTCCTGGATGGATTGGACAGTTCTTTGTTTCCTGCCACAGCTCTGGAAAGCAAAATGCCAGCCCGCCCCATGGCCATCCCGGCCACCTTCCAGCGCTCCAGCCTTGTCCCTGTTTCTCTCCCTTTCCCTTTCTCCCTCCTCCTCTCCGTGCTAGCAAAGACATTTCCCCCACTGGCACCAGCTGCCTCCTCTCACTCGCTCCCAGTTTGCCCATTTTGAACTACTGGAGCCGCCTGCCCGCGGAGCCGGACCCGCCGTGGGGCCGGGTCATGGTGGAGTGAATTCTCACAGGGATTGTTGGGCTGGGCCTGGCCAGGTGCCTGGAGCCAGCAAAACCGCTCTGTCCCTGTCCTCCTCACCCTGGGCAGGCAACAGAACACATCAGGAAAGGCTGCAGGGTCTCCAGAAAGGCAGGGAGAGATCTCTCACCCATCATAGTCATAACAGACCCAGACTGGAGCATTGATAATAGAATTTTATATTTTATTTATTATAATAATTGTATCTTAAGTAATATAATAATATTTTATAATATAAATAATATAATTAATAATATAAATATTAATATAATTTATTATTAAACAGATCAGAAGTAAAAAATGAGAAGTACAACAAATCCTAAAAAGCACCTTCCCCACACTGTTCTCTTCTTCCTGGGCTTTCCCTCATCCCCCACTCCCTCCCTCCCTCCTCCCCACACAGTGGCAGAGGGATGTTTGGCTACAATCACCTCATGTCACTGCTGCTCCCTCTGGACAGCACATCCTTGTCCTGCTTCAGCCTGGGATTCCTCCCGCAGGAGGACACTCAGATCCTTCACGACAGACAGACAGACAGGGCAGACAGACAGACAGACCATTCTTCCCAGTCAGGTGCCTGATGCCAAGAGTGGGATTTCCCATTTGAGCTTGCTGTGTCATGAGGGCAAGGCGCTCACTGCAGGGAGCATCGGAGGCAGGAGGTATTGCCGAGCCTTTTCCTTTGGACAGCCAGGCCAGCGTTGGCAGTGGGGATGAAGAGGCACTGAGGTGACCCTGAGAGAAAGCGCAAGGCACAGGGTGCAGCTGAGAAAGGACAGCCCAATGCGGGGCTGAGAGCTGAAGCTGAGACTGCCCAGCGTGGAAGGCATGATATTTTCGGGCGTGTTGCAAGAGCCCAGGAGCAGCCAGGAAGGAGGCAGGTGCAGAGAGAAAGCATTTCCAGCGTGTTGTGACGGGTCAGTCGCAGCCGGGAAGGAGCGAGGTTGAGAGCCACAGCATTTAGGACGTGTTGTGACGGTTCAGGAGCGAACGGAAGGAGCGAAGTTGGGAGTGAGAGCATTTGGGGCGTTTTGCCATGGTTCACCAGCGCTGAGGAACGTGTCAGGATGAGAGCCACAGCGCTAAGGGCGTGTCACGATGTCTCATAGGCAACGGTGAAGGAGCAAGGAGGAGAGTGACAGCGTGCAGGGCGTGTTGTGAGGGCTCCTGAGCTGCGGGGAAGGAGTCAGGTTAGGAAGCACAGCACTTAGTGGGTGTGACAATGATTCACCAGCACTGGAGAAAGAGCGAGTTTGAGAGCGACACCGTTTACGATGTGTCGCGAAAGCTCCCGAGCCGCTGGGAAGGAATCAGGTAGCGAGCCACAGCGTTTGGGGCGTGTTGTGACGGGTCAGTCGCACCCAGGAAGGAGCCAGGTGCAGAGAGAAAGCGTTTACGGCACGTTCCGACGGGTCACTCGCAGCCGGGAGGGAGCGAGGCTGAGAGCCACGGCATTTGGGGCATGTCACGATGTCTCATCAGCAATGGGAGAAGGAGCAAGGTGGAGAGCATGCAGGGCGTGTTCTGACCGTTCCCGATCAGCCAGAAGGAATCAGGTTGAGAGCCACAGCGTTTGGGGCGTGTCACGACGGTTCACGAGCACACAAGAACGTGCAAGGTGGAGAGCAACAGCGTTTAGGGCAAGTTGCGACGGTTCACGAGCAAACGGGAATGTGTCAGGCTGAGAGCCACAGCGTTTAGGGCGTGTTGTGATGGCTCACGGGCGCCCCAGAGGGAGCCAGGCTGGGAACGGCTCTGCTGACCCGACTAGGAGTGCTGGCACACGTGTCTGCGAGGCTGAACGGTTCAATATTGCCTGGCAGGGGTGGTAGCAGGCAGTAGATGTGCCGCTATTCTCTTTCCAGGTGCCCGCTGGGAGTGCTGGAACATAGGTCTGTGAAGCTCAACAGTGAAATACTGCCTGGGAAGGTAGCAGGCAGTGCATGTAACTCATCTCATGTCAGGGCTGGCCTGGCCTTTCCTGTTCGTACAGAGGGTGAACTCACTGTCCACTGCAAATACTCTCTTTCCAGCACAGATTCTCCTTGTGTATGTTGCACTAGGAAATGCATTTCTAGGTTGCCTTTTATTTAGCTTATTCTTCGTGAAAGGCAAATGATGGTGAGCAGAGATGTGCAGTGCTTGAGAGGGAAAAGGGCACACAATTGGTTACTCCTGTGAGCATCAAAGGAAAAGGATCATCCCACTGCCCCCAGCCCTGAACCTCACCAGAGGGAGACAACCAATAAATTGTCTTCAAATACCTTTGAGACTAAATGTTTTACAGGGTTCTGTGGTGGCTGCATGAATACAGGACCTTTCTAAGGGTGTGTGGAGAAGAGAGTTGGGGAAGGGAGTAGAACTTAGGGTGGCATGTTTGAACTAATTGTGAGCATGAGTAATTAATTGGGTGGCACGGGAAAGGACAAAAGGTGAAGAAAACTGCGCCACAATGTCCCACCCATCCTGGAGAAGAATTTGCCTCAACGATGAAATTTGCCCAAAAAGGTTGATGTGAAGTTGTGTCCTGTGATTTCCATCAGTTTTAACAGTGTTTAAAACGGAACTGCTCCAACAGCAAGATGATTTTCACACTCGCAGCTTAAACACCTGAGAGTTAAGGCACACAAGGATGATTCCCCAAAGTGCCCTTCTAGGCTTGCAAATAGATCACACAGAACCTGGGGACTGGGTGTTGATGAAATCCTGGATTGAACAAGCATGAATACCACAATGGGAAGGTCCCTATCAAGTACTGAGCACTTGATAACACTTTGAACTACTGGAGCCGCCTGCCCTCGGAGCCGGACCCGCCGTGGGGCCGGGTCATGGTGGAGTGAATTCTCACAGGGATTGTTGGGCTGGGCTGGGCCTGGCCGGGTGCCTGGAGCCAGCAAAACCGCTCTGTCCCTGTCCTCCTCACCCTGGGCAGGCAACAGAGCACATCAGGAAAGGCTGCAGGGTCTCCAGAAAGGCAGGGAGAGATCTCTCACCCATCATGGGCATAACAGACACAGACTGGAGAATTGATAATATAATTTTATATATTATTTATTATAATACTTATATTATATGTAACATAATAATATTTTATAATATAAATAATATAATTAATAATATAAATATTAATATAATTTATTATTAAACAGATCAGAAGTAAAAAATGAAAAGTACAACAAATCCTAAAAAGCACCTTCCCCACACTGTTCTCTTCTTCCTGGGCTTTCCCTCATCCCCCACTCCCTCCCTCCCTCCTCCCCACACAGTGGCAGAGGGATGTTTGGCTACAATCACCTCATGTCACTGCTGCTCCCTCTGGACAGCACATCCTTGCCCTGCTTCAGCCTGGGATTCCTCCTGCAGGAGGACACTCAGATCCTTCATGACAGACAGACAGACAGGGCAGACAGACAGACAGACCATTCTTCCCAGTCAGGTGCCCGATGCCAAGAGTGGGATTTCCCATTTGAGCTTGCTGTGTCATGAGGGCAAGGCGCTCACTGCAGGGAGCATCGGAGGCAGGAGGTATTGCCGAGCCTTTTCCTTTGGACAGCCAGGCCAGCGTTGGCAGTGGGGATGAAGAGGCACTGAGGTGACCCTGAGAGAAAGCGCAAGGCACAGGGTGCAGCTGAGAAAGGACAGCCCAATGCGGGGCTGAGAGCTGAAGCTGAGACTGCCCAGCGTGGAGAAGGTCCTTTCTCCACCCTCTGTCACAGGGGAGGAGTTTGGGCCTTGCTGCAGAGATACGGCTGCTCGTTGGAGCAGTCCTCACTCCTGAATTTATCGTCGGCCAGGTACACGCACTCTGAATTGCCGAGGACAGGAACCCTGCAAGGAGGAGCAGAGACGGCGCTGGCTCCCAGGGGAACCCTTTGTGCCCCTGTCCTCCCCCCTGCCCTGCCCGGCTCCCCAGCACTCACGAGGAGCTGAAGTTGCTGCCGTCCACCCACTGCAGGTGCTCGCCCCGTCTGCGCAGCCCCAGCCAGTAATCGGTGTTCCCGCGGAGCCGGAAGAACAAATCCTGCCACGGAGAGAGGAGTGGGAGCTGATCCGGCCCCTCGGGGGGACCCCTGCACCGTGGGGCTCCTTCCCTGCAGGGCCCTGGCACAGAGCTGCAGCCCCTGCCCTACGAGCACCCAGCCCGGCCCGGGAGCACGCCCAGGCTCCCCTCAGCCACCCCACAGCACCCGCGGCCCCTCACTCACCATTTCCTCATCCTTGAGAATGGCCAGGGAGGCCCCCAGCTTGGAGCACCGTTCCTGACCCTGCTCCCAGGTGCCGTGATCCCTTGAGAAGTAGTAGCAGGTCCCGCAGTAGTCAACCCAGCCACAGGGACAGCCCTGCACAGGCACAGGTGGAACTGGAGCCTGTCGTGCTGGAGGGGGAAGAGGAGAAGGTGTGAGGATTCCCCGCTGCAGGGAGCAGGGACCCCTCTGCCCCGAGGGGCTGGGCCCAGGCTGCTGCCCCTCCCTTACCTGACAGCACAGCCAGGGTCACCACAGAAGGCAGCAACACCAGACTCAAGAAAATGACCACAGGACGGGACCTGAACCGCTTGCCTTGATCACAAAAGAGAAACAGAGCCAGCCCTCAGATCTGTTCACCCAGTTGCTCGGGAGCACAGGAGGGACCCCCTCCGCCAGTCTGCCCCTCACTCAGCTGGCAGCAAGAGAGCCAAGAGCCTGCACACAGCCAGGGACACGGGGCTGGGGACAGCCAGGGACACGGGGCTGGGGACAGGCTGCAGCAGGAGACCCGCACGGGCTTGGGGGCAGCTGGGGCTGTTCTTTCCAGCCACTGATGGGGCTGAGCAGAGCACGAGGCCTCTTCCAGAAATGGGGAAACAGCCACACACCTGCCAGCTCTGTCCTGGGGAGGTGACACTCTCCCCTCCCTAGAGGCCCTGCACTCACCCAGGAATCTTCTGAGGATTCTTTTGTGGACATTGCCAGCGGCTGATGTGCCCTGGGCACCCAGGGGCTCCCTCACACTCCCATCGTTACTGCAGAATCCATTCTCCGCATCTTCACTCACTGCACGCTCCCAAGTGGCATCCTCTGGCGTAGGACAAGGGGCTTCTTGCGCCCCAGGCAAGTGTGGAATCCCGGCTGCTGGCCCCTCCTGGAGGTGCAGCAGCTCCTTCACAATCCCATGAATGGAGCAGAATTCACTCTCCTCCAGCTCGCAGCCGGCATCTCTCTGCCTGGAACATGCAGCACCTCGATCCCGAGCCTTCAGGAGTGCCAAAATCGGCCTTCGGAGATCGGCCTCGGCAACAGCTTTACACCCACGGGGAGCGGAAAGGGACATGATGAGAGGTCACTGGGGGTTCCGGACCTGCGGGACACCGAGACTCAAGAGGGTGCTGCCAGCTCAGTCCCGCGCCGTCTCCACTCCCCGCACGCTGCTGCAGCACCTGCGGAGACAAGCGCAGCCTCCAGGACTTCTCCGCTCCCCACGGCCCCGGCCGCTCTGGCTCTGCAGCCGCCCCAGCCCAGCTCCGGGCGGGGACAGGCGGCGACAACGCCGCGGAGCTGCCGAATTGCCGGCACAGGGCAGCTGCGGCTCGGAGCCCGCCTCCCCAGGGGGAAGAACCAGCAGCCCCGGGCTGCTCAGCATCGTGCCCCGCACCCCCTGCCCCGGCGGCCTGGAGCCCGGGGACACCGAGCGCCGGCACAGCCGCTTCGGCTCCCTGCCCGCGAACAGGGAGCGGCTCCTCGCAGAGAAGGCAGCGCCAAGAAGCCCCCAGCCCGAAGCAGGCAGGATGCGGCGCCTTCTGCCTCCACTCGGCCCGTGCAGTGCTCGGGACTCTGAGACACCTTCAAGCTCATCCCGTCCCAGCCCTCAGCCGGGCAGGGACACCTCCCGCCTGAGCAGCGGCGCCCAGCCCGCCTGAGCACCGCCTCGCAACCTGACCGTGACTGCCAAAGCCTCCTCCGTCCGACACGCGGAGCAAGCGGGATGAGCCATCGCTGCTGGGGCACCGGCTCCTCCCCAGGGATCCGCGGCAAGGAGGAGACCGAGGGCAGCCGCTCCCTCCGCCATCTCAGGACAGGGGGGACACGGCGGAACCCGGCACAAGGAACTCGCCAGACCCCCCGCCTTCCCCCCTCACCGCGGCCCCCTCCGCCCGCAGCGAGCCCAGAGCTGGGGCACAACCGAGCGCGGGTCGCACCTGTGCTGGAGCCGCCTCCGAGCTCCGTCACCGCCACCAGGCCGGGCTCCAGCCGCGCTCGCCGCTCCGCTCTGACGCCAAGGCGGGTCCCGCCACCACCGCTCCGCTCCGCTCCGCTCCGGCCGCACGGACACAGCGAGCGCGGCCCGGGCGCTGCACTTGAGAGCCGGGCTGGGGAGGGGCGGAGCGGCTTTGGCCGCCTTGAGCAATCAGCGAGCGCGGCGGGACAGCCGTGAGGGGCGGGCTCCGCCCACCGGCCGTGAGGCGCTGAGGGCCGGTGGAGGCGGCGAGGAAAATGGAAATAAAAGAAGAGAGAGAAAAGGAGACAAAAAACGCCAGTGAAAAGTAAATAGGGAGGAGAGAGAAGAGTAAACTGGAGAGTGAAAACGAGAGAAGAATAAAAAGGAGATTAAAAAGGAGAGTAAAAAAGAGGGCGGGGCGTAAAAGAGGAGGGGAGGGGGAGAGGGAGGGGGAGAGGGAGAGGGAGAGGGAGAGGGAGAGAGAGAGAGAGACAGGGAGGGGGAGAGGGAGAGGAGAGGCTCTCCCGAAAAAGCCTCGCTATGAAAAAGGGCCCCACGCCGGAGGAGCTGCTGAAGGAGCGGAGCCCCCGGGAAGCGGCTTCTGGGGGTCTCCACAGGCGGCTGCAGCCAGGGCAGGGGCAGGGCCAGACACATCGCAACGCTGGCGGTGGCGGCGTCCGGCTCCGCTCGGACTCTGTCGGCCTTTGCAGTTCAGGCAGATAAAATCAATCCCAAGTGTGGGCCATATCCACCACCTGCTATTTCTCCACTCTTTTCCTGGATGGATTGGACAGTTCTTTGTTTCCTGCCACAGCTCTGGAAAGCAAAATGCCAGCCCGCCCCATGGCCATCCCGGCCACCTTCCAGCGCTCCAGCCTTGTCCCTGTTTCTCTCCCTTTCCCTTTCTCCCTCCTCCTCTCCGTGCTAGCAAAGACATTTCCCCCACTGGCACCAGCTGCCTCCTCTCACTCGCTCCCAGTTTGCCCATTTTGAACTACTGGAGCCGCCTGCCCGCGGAGCCGGACCCGCCGTGGGGCCGGGTCATGGTGGAGTGAATTCTCACAGGGATTGTTGGGCTGGGCCTGGCCAGGTGCCTGGTGCCAGCAAAACCGCTCTGTCCCTGTCCTCCTCACCCTGGGCAGGCAACAGAACACATCAGGAAAGGCTGCAGGGTCTCCAGAAAGGCAGGGAGAGATCTCTCACCCATCATAGTCATAACAGACCCAGACTGGAGCATTGATAATAGAATTTTATATTTTATTTATTATAATAATTGTATCTTAAGTAATATAATAATATTTTATAATATAAATAATATAATTAATAATATAAATATTAATATAATTTATTATTAAACAGATCAGAAGTAAAAAATGAGAAGTACAACAAATCCTAAAAAGCACCTTCCCCACACTGTTCTCTTCTTCCTGGGCTTTCCCTCATCCCCCACTCCCTCCCTCCCTCCTCCCCACACAGTGGCAGAGGGATGTTTGGCTACAATCACCTCATGTCACTGCTGCTCCCTCTGGACAGCACATCCTTGTCCTGCTTCAGCCTGGGATTCCTCCCGCAGGAGGACACTCAGATCCTTCACGACAGACAGACAGACAGGGCAGACAGACAGACAGACCATTCTTCCCAGTCAGGTGCCCGATGCCAAGAGTGGGATTTCCCATTTGAGCTTGCTGTGTCATGAGGGCAAGGCGCTCACTGCAGGGAGCATCGGAGGCAGGAGGTATTGCCGAGCCTTTTCCTTTGGACAGCCAGGCCAGCGTTGGCAGTGGGGATGAAGAGGCACTGAGGTGACCCTGAGAGAAAGCGCAAGGCACAGGGTGCAGCTGAGAAAGGACAGCCCAATGCGGGGCTGAGAGCTGAAGCTGAGACTGCCCAGCGTGGAAGGCATGATATTTTCGGGCGTGTTGCAAGAGCCCAGGAGCAGCCAGGAAGGAGGCAGGTGCAGAGAGAAAGCATTTCCAGCGTGTTGTGACGGGTCAGTCGCAGCCGGGAAGGAGCGAGGTTGAGAGCCACAGCATTTAGGACGTGTTGTGACGGTTCAGGAGCGAACGGAAGGAGCGAAGTTGGGAGTGAGAGCATTTGGGGCGTTTTGCCATGGTTCACCAGCGCTGAGGAACGTGTCAGGATGAGAGCCACAGCGCTAAGGGCGTGTCACGATGTCTCATAGGCAACGGTGAAGGAGCAAGGAGGAGAGTGACAGCGTGCAGGGCGTGTTGTGAGGGCTCCTGAGCTGCGGGGAAGGAGTCAGGTTAGGAAGCACAGCACTTAGTGGGTGTGACAATGATTCACCAGCACTGGAGAAAGAGCGAGTTTGAGAGCGACACACCGTTTACGATGTGTCGCGAAAGCTCCCGAGCCGCTGGGAAGGAATCAGGTAGCGAGCCACAGCGTTTGGGGCGTGTTGTGACGGGTCAGTCGCACCCAGGAAGGAGCCAGGTGCAGAGAGAAAGCGTTTACGGCACGTTCCGACGGGTCACTCGCAGCCGGGAGGGAGCGAGGCTGAGAGCCACGGCATTTGGGGCATGTCACGATGTCTCATCAGCAATGGGAGAAGGAGCAAGGTGGAGAGCATGCAGGGCGTGTTCTGACCGTTCCCGATCAGCCAGAAGGAATCAGGTTGAGAGCCACAGCGTTTGGGGCGTGTCACGACGGTTCACGAGCACACAAGAACGTGCAAGGTGGAGAGCAACAGCGTTTAGGGCAAGTTGCGACGGTTCACGAGCAAACGGGAATGTGTCAGGCTGAGAGCCACAGCGTTTAGGGCGTGTTGTGATGGCTCACGGGCGCCCCAGAGGGAGCCAGGCTGGGAACGGCTCTGCTGACCCGACTAGGAGTGCTGGCACACGTGTCTGCGAGGCTGAACGGTTCAATATTGCCTGGCAGGGGTGGTAGCAGGCAGTAGATGTGCCGCTATTCTCTTTCCAGGTGCCCGCTGGGAGTGCTGGAACATAGGTCTGTGAAGCTCAACAGTGAAATACTGCCTGGGAAGGTAGCAGGCAGTGCATGTAACTCATCTCATGTCAGGGCTGGCCTGGCCTTTCCTGTTCGTACAGAGGGTGAACTCACTGTCCACTGCAAATACTCTCTTTCCAGCACAGATTCTCCTTGTGTATGTTGCACTAGGAAATGCATTTCTAGGTTGCCTTTTATTTAGCTTATTCTTCGTGAAAGGCAAATGATGGTGAGCAGAGATGTGCAGTGCTTGAGAGGGAAAAGGGCACACAATTGGTTACTCCTGTGAGCATCAAAGGAAAAGGATCATCCCACTGCCCCCAGCCCTGAACCTCACCAGAGGGAGACAACCAATAAATTGTCTTCAAATACCTTTGAGACTAAATGTTTTACAGGGTTCTGTGGTGGCTGCATGAATACAGGACCTTTCTAAGGGTGTGTGGAGAAGAGAGTTGGGGAAGGGAGTAGAACTTAGGGTGGCATGTTTGAACTAATTGTGAGCATGAGTAATTAATTGGGTGGCACGGGAAAGGACAAAAGGTGAAGAAAACTGCGCCACAATGTCCCACCCATCCTGGAGAAGAATTTGCCTCAACGATGAAATTTGCCCAAAAAGGTTGATGTGAAGTTGTGTCCTGTGATTTCCATCAGTTTTAACAGTGTTTAAAACGGAACTGCTCCAACAGCAAGATGATTTTCACACTCGCAGCTTAAACACCTGAGAGTTAAGGCACACAAGGATGATTCCCCAAAGTGCCCTTCTAGGCTTGCAAATAGATCACACAGAACCTGGGGACTGGGTGTTGATGAAATCCTGGATTGAACAAGCATGAATACCACAATGGGAAGGTCCCTATCAAGTACTGAGCACTTGATAACACTTTGAACTACTGGAGCCGCCTGCCCTCGGAGCCGGACCCGCCGTGGGGCCGGGTCATGGTGGAGTGAATTCTCACAGGGATTGTTGGGCTGGGCTGGGCCTGGCCGGGTGCCTGGAGCCAGCAAAACCGCTCTGTCCCTGTCCTCCTCACCCTGGGCAGGCAACAGAGCACATCAGGAAAGGCTGCAGGGTCTCCAGAAAGGCAGGGAGAGATCTCTCACCCATCATGGGCATAACAGACACAGACTGGAGAATTGATAATATAATTTTATATATTATTTATTATAATACTTATATTATATGTAACATAATAATTTATAATATAAATAATATAATTAATAATATAAATATTAATATAATTTATTATTAAACAGATCAGAAGTAAAAAATGAAAAGTACAACAAATCCTAAAAAGCACCTTCCCCACACTGTTCTCTTCTTCCTGGGCTTTCCCTCATCCCCCACTCCCTCCCTCCCTCCTCCCCACACAGTGGCAGAGGGATGTTTGGCTACAATCACCTCATGTCACTGCTGCTCCCTCTGGACAGCACATCCTTGCCCTGCTTCAGCCTGGGATTCCTCCTGCAGGAGGACACTCAGATCCTTCATGACAGACAGACAGACAGGGCAGACAGACAGACAGACCATTCTTCCCAGTCAGGTGCCCGATGCCAAGAGTGGGATTTCCCATTTGAGCTTGCTGTGTCATGAGGGCAAGGCGCTCACTGCAGGGAGCATCGGAGGCAGGAGGTATTGCCGAGCCTTTTCCTTTGGACAGCCAGGCCAGCGTTGGCAGTGGGGATGAAGAGGCACTGAGGTGACCCTGAGAGAAAGCGCAAGGCACAGGGTGCAGCTGAGAAAGGACAGCCCAATGCGGGGCTGAGAGCTGAAGCTGAGACTGCCCAGCGTGGAGAAGGTCCTTTCTCCACCCTCTGTCACAGGGGAGGAGTTTGGGCCTTGCTGCAGAGATACGGCTGCTCGTTGGAGCAGTCCTCACTCCTGAATTTATCGTCGGCCAGGTACACGCACTCTGAATTGCCGAGGACAGGAACCCTGCAAGGAGGAGCAGAGACGGCGCTGGCTCCCAGGGGAACCCTTTGTGCCCCTGTCCTCCCCCCTGCCCTGCCCGGCTCCCCAGCACTCACGAGGAGCTGAAGTTGCTGCCGTCCACCCACTGCAGGTGCTCGCCCCGTCTGCGCAGCCCCAGCCAGTAATCGGTGTTCCCGCGGAGCCGGAAGAACAAATCCTGCCACGGAGAGAGGAGTGGGAGCTGATCCGGCCCCTCGGGGGGACCCCTGCACCGTGGGGCTCCTTCCCTGCAGGGCCCTGGCACAGAGCTGCAGCCCCTGCCCTACGAGCACCCAGCCCGGCCCGGGAGCACGCCCAGGCTCCCCTCAGCCACCCCACAGCACCCGCGGCCCCTCACTCACCATTTCCTCATCCTTGAGAATGGCCAGGGAGGCCCCCAGCTTGGAGCACCGTTCCTGACCCTGCTCCCAGGTGCCGTGATCCCTTGAGAAGTAGTAGCAGGTCCCGCAGTAGTCAACCCAGCCACAGGGACAGCCCTGCACAGGCACAGGTGGAACTGGAGCCTGTCGTGCTGGAGGGGGAAGAGGAGAAGGTGTGAGGATTCCCCGCTGCAGGGAGCAGGGACCCCTCTGCCCCGAGGGGCTGGGCCCAGGCTGCTGCCCCTCCCTTACCTGACAGCACAGCCAGGGTCACCACAGAAGGCAGCAACACCAGACTCAAGAAAATGACCACAGGACGGGACCTGAACCGCTTGCCTTGATCACAAAAGAGAAACAGAGCCAGCCCTCAGATCTGTTCACCCAGTTGCTCGGGAGCACAGGAGGGACCCCCTCCGCCAGTCTGCCCCTCACTCAGCTGGCAGCAAGAGAGCCAAGAGCCTGCACACAGCCAGGGACACGGGGCTGGGGACAGCCAGGGACACGGGGCTGGGGACAGGCTGCAGCAGGAGACCCGCACGGGCTTGGGGGCAGCTGGGGCTGTTCTTTCCAGCCACTGATGGGGCTGAGCAGAGCACGAGGCCTCTTCCAGAAATGGGGAAACAGCCACACACCTGCCAGCTCTGTCCTGGGGAGGTGACACTCTCCCCTCCCTAGAGGCCCTGCACTCACCCAGGAATCTTCTGAGGATTCTTTTGTGGACATTGCCAGCGGCTGATGTGCCCTGGGCACCCAGGGGCTCCCTCACACTCCCATCGTTACTGCAGAATCCATTCTCCGCATCTTCACTCACTGCACGCTCCCAAGTGGCATCCTCTGGCGTAGGACAAGGGGCTTCTTGCGCCCCAGGCAAGTGTGGAATCCCGGCTGCTGGCCCCTCCTGGAGGTGCAGCAGCTCCTTCACAATCCCATGAATGGAGCAGAATTCACTCTCCTCCAGCTCGCAGCCGGCATCTCTCTGCCTGGAACATGCAGCACCTCGATCCCGAGCCTTCAGGAGTGCCAAAATCGGCCTTCGGAGATCGGCCTCGGCAACAGCTTTACACCCACGGGGAGCGGAAAGGGACATGATGAGAGGTCACTGGGGGTTCCGGACCTGCGGGACACCGAGACTCAAGAGGGTGCTGCCAGCTCAGTCCCGCGCCGTCTCCACTCCCCGCACGCTGCTGCAGCACCTGCGGAGACAAGCGCAGCCTCCAGGACTTCTCCGCTCCCCACGGCCCCGGCCGCTCTGGCTCTGCAGCCGCCCCAGCCCAGCTCCGGGCGGGGACAGGCGGCGACAACGCCGCGGAGCTGCCGAATTGCCGGCACAGGGCAGCTGCGGCTCGGAGCCCGCCTCCCCAGGGGGAAGAACCAGCAGCCCCGGGCTGCTCAGCATCGTGCCCCGCACCCCCTGCCCCGGCGGCCTGGAGCCCGGGGACACCGAGCGCCGGCACAGCCGCTTCGGCTCCCTGCCCGCGAACAGGGAGCGGCTCCTCGCAGAGAAGGCAGCGCCAAGAAGCCCCCAGCCCGAAGCAGGCAGGATGCGGCGCCTTCTGCCTCCACTCGGCCCGTGCAGTGCTCGGGACTCTGAGACACCTTCAAGCTCATCCCGTCCCAGCCCTCAGCCGGGCAGGGACACCTCCCGCCTGAGCAGCGGCGCCCAGCCCGCCTGAGCACCGCCTCGCAACCTGACCGTGACTGCCAAAGCCTCCTCCGTCCGACACGCGGAGCAAGCGGGATGAGCCATCGCTGCTGGGGCACCGGCTCCTCCCCAGGGATCCGCGGCAAGGAGGAGACCGAGGGCAGCCGCTCCCTCCGCCATCTCAGGACAGGGGGGACACGGCGGAACCCGGCACAAGGAACTCGCCAGACCCCCCGCCTTCCCCCCTCACCGCGGCCCCCTCCGCCCGCAGCGAGCCCAGAGCTGGGGCACAACCGAGCGCGGGTCGCACCTGTGCTGGAGCCGCCTCCGAGCTCCGTCACCGCCACCAGGCCGGGCTCCAGCCGCGCTCGCCGCTCCGCTCTGACGCCAAGGCGGGTCCCGCCACCACCGCTCCGCTCCGCTCCGCTCCGGCCGCACGGACACAGCGAGCGCGGCCCGGGCGCTGCACTTGAGAGCCGGGCTGGGGAGGGGCGGAGCGGCTTTGGCCGCCTTGAGCAATCAGCGAGCGCGGCGGGACAGCCGTGAGGGGCGGGCTCCGCCCACCGGCCGTGAGGCGCTGAGGGCCGGTGGAGGCGGGGAGGAAAATGGAAATAAAAGAAGAGAGAGAAAAGGAGACAAAAAACGCCAGTGAAAAGTAAATAGGGAGGAGAGAGAAGAGTAAACTGGAGAGTGAAAACGAGAGAAGAATAAAAAGGAGATTAAAAAGGAGAGTAAAAAAGAGGGCGGGGCATAAAAGAGGAGGGGAGGGGGAGAGGGAGGGGGAGAGGGAGAGGGAGAGGGAGAGGGAGAGAGAGAGAGGGAGGGGGGGGGGGAGAGGGAGAGGAGAGGCTCTCCCGAAAAAGCCTCGCTATGAAAAAGGGCCCCACGCCGGAGGAGCTGCTGAAGGAGCGGAGCCCCCGGGAAGCGGCTTCTGGGGGTCTCCACAGGCGGCTGCAGCCAGGGCAGGGGCAGGGCCAGACACATCGCAACGCTGGCGGTGGCGGCGTCCGGCTCCGCTCGGACTCTGTCGGCCTTTGCAGTTCAGGCAGATAAAATCAATCCCAAGTGTGGGCCATATCCACCACCTGCTATTTCTCCACTCTTTTCCTGGATGGATTGGACAGTTCTTTGTTTCCTGCCACAGCTCTGGAAAGCAAAATGCCAGCCCGCCCCATGGCCATCCCGGCCACCTTCCAGCGCTCCAGCCTTGTCCCTGTTTCTCTCCCTTTCCCTTTCTCCCTCCTCCTCTCCGTGCTAGCAAAGACATTTCCCCCACTGGCACCAGCTGCCTCCTCTCACTCGCTCCCAGTTTGCCCATTTTGAACTACTGGAGCCGCCTGCCCGCGGAGCCGGACCCGCCGTGGGGCCGGGTCATGGTGGAGTGAATTCTCACAGGGATTGTTGGGCTGGGCCTGGCCAGGTGCCTGGTGCCAGCAAAACCGCTCTGTCCCTGTCCTCCTCACCCTGGGCAGGCAACAGAACACATCAGGAAAGGCTGCAGGGTCTCCAGAAAGGCAGGGAGAGATCTCTCACCCATCATAGTCATAACAGACCCAGACTGGAGCATTGATAATAGAATTTTATATTTTATTTATTATAATAATTGTATCTTAAGTAATATAATAATATTTTATAATATAAATAATATAATTAATAATATAAATATTAATATAATTTATTATTAAACAGATCAGAAGTAAAAAATGAGAAGTACAACAAATCCTAAAAAGCACCTTCCCCACACTGTTCTCTTCTTCCTGGGCTTTCCCTCATCCCCCACTCCCTCCCTCCCTCCTCCCCACACAGTGGCAGAGGGATGTTTGGCTACAATCACCTCATGTCACTGCTGCTCCCTCTGGACAGCACATCCTTGTCCTGCTTCAGCCTGGGATTCCTCCCGCAGGAGGACACTCAGATCCTTCACGACAGACAGACAGACAGGGCAGACAGACAGACAGACCATTCTTCCCAGTCAGGTGCCCGATGCCAAGAGTGGGATTTCCCATTTGAGCTTGCTGTGTCATGAGGGCAAGGCGCTCACTGCAGGGAGCATCGGAGGCAGGAGGTATTGCCGAGCCTTTTCCTTTGGACAGCCAGGCCAGCGTTGGCAGTGGGGATGAAGAGGCACTGAGGTGACCCTGAGAGAAAGCGCAAGGCACAGGGTGCAGCTGAGAAAGGACAGCCCAATGCGGGGCTGAGAGCTGAAGCTGAGACTGCCCAGCGTGGAAGGCATGATATTTTCGGGCGTGTTGCAAGAGCCCAGGAGCAGCCAGGAAGGAGGCAGGTGCAGAGAGAAAGCATTTCCAGCGTGTTGTGACGGGTCAGTCGCAGCCGGGAAGGAGCGAGGTTGAGAGCCACAGCATTTAGGACGTGTTGTGACGGTTCAGGAGCGAACGGAAGGAGCGAAGTTGGGAGTGAGAGCATTTGGGGCGTTTTGCCATGGTTCACCAGCGCTGAGGAACGTGTCAGGATGAGAGCCACAGCGCTAAGGGCGTGTCACGATGTCTCATAGGCAACGGTGAAGGAGCAAGGAGGAGAGTGACAGCGTGCAGGGCGTGTTGTGAGGGCTCCTGAGCTGCGGGGAAGGAGTCAGGTTAGGAAGCACAGCACTTAGTGGGTGTGACAATGATTCACCAGCACTGGAGAAAGAGCGAGTTTGAGAGTGACAGAATTTAAGGTGTGTTGCGACATGTCCCGAGCCACTGGGAGTCGTGTTGATTGCCACAGCGCTTAGGGCGTGTTGTGACAGTTCAGGAGCAAACGGAAGGAGCGAAGTTGGGAGTGAGAACATTTGGGGCATTTTGCAACAGCTCCTCAGTACCATGGAAACAGTGAGGCTGAGAGCCACAGCATTTATGGCATGTTGGAACGGTTCAGTGGCACTGGAGAAAGAGCAAGGTTGAGAGTGACAGCCTTTGGGGCGTGTTGCGACGTTTCAGAAGCACCCGGAAAGGAGCTTGGGTGAGAGTGACAGAGTTTTGGGTGTTTTGCGACGGTTCACGAGCACCTGGGAAGGAACGAGGTGGAGAGTGACAGTATTTAGTGCGTGTTGTGACCGTTCACGAGCACTCAGAAAGGAGTCACGTTTAATCCCAAATAAAAAGTGAATCAAGAGCATTTTTCCTTAATTTAGCCTCCTGAAGTGAGGGGAATTGCAGCTTCCTCCTCAATTTCCCTCAAGAAGGACAATTATGGGGGCTTTTGGACATCTTTTTCATCTGTGGGAGTCCCTTCAAAGGGAGAGTCCCCATCAATGGGACGCTTATAATGACACATAAAGAGGTTCCCCTCAAGGGAAACCCTTTAAAACCAGGCACAGCTGTGTTTGCCCTCAACTTGAACCTTAAGCTGATGAAAATGGGGCTCTTTCCATCAATTCACACCCATGGAACAGCACCATAAATGTATGCTTCTTCCATTTAAACACAAAAATCATGGGAAGCAGTGATGGCCTGCCAAGGAAGACAACCAAAACTATGAAAAAGATGTTTTCCTTCAGTTGAGACCCTTCAAATTGTAGGTGAAGGAGGATCCTGCCCAGTTCAAACACAATTATGGAAAAATGTTCCCCCCTAAATTTAAATCATTTTTCTTCTTGTAACCCCCAATTTTGGGGGGAGGGGGCACTGGGGAGGGACTGGGGGCACTTCCCCCTCCTGACTGCTCACACCTGGGGCTGCTGCACTTTGCAGAGTGGTGAGGAGTTCCCTCCCAGTATCCCTCTGACTGGCAAGCACCGGGAGGGATGGTGAGAGCACTGGGAAGGATGTGGGAGCGCTCTCCCTTCCCAGTGCTCCTAATATTCCCTTCCAGCACACCTTCTTGTTCACTCCCAGTGCTTTCACTATCCTTCCCAGTTCTCTCATAGTATTCTCAGTGCTCCCAGTTCCCTCCCGGTGCTCCCAGGATCTCTTCCAGTGCTCCCACCGGCAAAACACTGGGGGGCACTGCGTGGTCTGGTCTTGGAGAGGGAAGACTTCAGCTGCTGGGAGAGAAAACCCGACTTGGGAAAAGCATTCCCTGGAGGAAGGTGTCTCCCCCTCTTCTGGCCACAGAGGGAGCTGAATCTCCACTCTTAACTCCAGAAGGTTCAAGCTCCAAGTCCAGCTGGCGGAAATTTTATTGCCCCATTTCCCAGCACAGTAGTCAGACCTGACATGTCTGAGGGGGGCAGTGCAGATTAAATAATTAACGGTGCTGGGTACCGTTCTCTCTCTAAACTACACACAAACACAGAGGAACTATACCCTTAAAGAGGATGGATTTCTCTTCCTGACACAAGAAGAGAAGGAGGAATCTGACAGGAATATTCATCATTCTGCCGGGGCTTTGTCAAACACTCCAGCTCCTGTGCTTCGGTGGAATAATGAGTGGCTTATAGGAAGTGACTTTTTTGTCAGTGAGCATGTTATTATGGATTGATCTCACACTGGAAAACAGCCTTCCTACTCTCCTGCTCTTTGCATCACCCAAACAGTTTGGAGGCTGCTGCCCAGTGAGCTTCTGAGTTGTATCTTCCTTGTCAATCTTATCAACACTTTGTTTAATTGTAAAAACATAAATAAAATGCAGTGAGCATTGGCCCAGGGTCTCAGGATTTTCAAATCTCTTCCAAAGAAATAAAAAAGAAGAGTGTTTCTCCAAAACCACAAAGTTCATGTTATTTACATATATTTTTTTAAAATGAAAAGAGAAACAGTAAAATTATCAATATCAATTACTGTGCCGGTGGTGCTCCAGCCTATTTCTGTTCTCTTCTTTCACTTGTAGCATCTTTAAGAATACTTATAAAAAAAAAAAAAAACACCAAAAAACAAAACAAAAAAACCAATCAAAACCATTGAATTTAAGCTGGATGAGAAGCAATCTGTCTGCAGGCTTATGGCACTCCACTGCCTGAGTTCCAGTTACTGAGCATCAGCTATTATTAAAATTAAAGCTTTTTTAAAATTTACCTGTAAGAAGAGCTGCTGGGGAGGGCCACGCTCCAGGCACATCTGTGGGATTTCACCAACAACTTAATCAAGTTTTTAATCAAAAATTCAAATTTTTTGATTAAATTTTTTTTTCAAAAATTTTTTAAATCCAAAATTCAAATCAAGAGCGTGGGCAGAGCCTGACTTTAAAACCTATCTTAAAACTGAATTAAAAAGCAGCTGCATTGCCAACTGACAAGATTAGAAAGGTTTCCTTAGGATTTGTTGGGATTACAAAGGGAGAGGACAGAGCGTGGGGAAAGAAGGGGGAAACCTTCATTTGCACAGCGGGTTTTTAACCATCGAGGTCACATCTCAAGGACTGGTAGAAACCATTGTAATTCCAAGAAAGGAAAAGCTTCCTGGATATTTTTCATTTCAGCAAGAGCCCAAGGAAGCCCTCAGCAGCAGGAGGTGGGGATAACTGCGAGGATGGTTTCTTGAGCAAAGGGAGCAGAGTGTGCTCCTGCAAAGCCAGACCTTCACCCACAGCACCCAGAAGGTAGAAAAACAAGGATAGAACAAAGCCTTAAGTGGGGAACAGGTTATCAAGGGTTATATAAGGAAAGAGCAAGGTCTGGGAAACAGCACCTGGAAGGTGAGAGAGGAAGGAAATAGGGAAGCAGTTGAGGTTCTCTTCAAATTTGAAAAGAGCAAAGAAGGGAGGAGAAGAGAGGAGAAGGGAGGAGGAAAGAAAAGGCTGGGACTAAATTCTGACTCAGCTGGGGCTGGATTTAAAGGTAATAGAGAGAAATTGCAGAAAGAGGAGACTTCTTTATAGCAGCAAAGTACTGGGATAAATTCACTGTAGAAACTGAGAAATCTCTATCAGCAGCTCTTTACAAAGAGTTCAGGCATCCATTCCTCATGGCAAAGCCAGGCACAGGGAATTGGGCCAGACAACTTCCCCAGCTTGATCCCAGCCCTATTTTCCAAAAATTACATAAAAATATATGCATTAACACAGCAAATTCTTTTTTTTTTCATCTTAGCAGGCTTTGAGATGCCTCAGATTGAGGTGCAAACCCGGCCCCCATCACTTTGCTGTGCTCAGACTTTCCCCCTTCCCCCGACCCCATCTCTTGAGCAACCAACAACTCGTAGGGAGCCTGCCAGGCCAGGGCCTTTTTCACAGCTTGTTTCAGGCAGAGGGAAGGAGAAAAAAAAAAAATCAAAAAGGAGGCTGTCCTGGAAAATGCAGCCTAGCAACCACCAGACAATAAAATACAAAGCGCACAGACAGCGCCTTGCAAGTGGGGGGGTCACAAGCCTCTCCATGGGGCTGGTGGGGAGTAACTGTTTTTATACATCTCACAGCAGCCTCATCCCCAGTGTGGACTGTTTTCCTCCACATAATCCACAGGTATGTGCTTGCATAGGAAATTCCTAAATATATAAATATATACACACACATACATATATGTCTGGTCCAAAGCCAGACCTGTAAATACATATATTTATATAGCTCCAAACCTTTCAAATCCCAAAATTAAATGAGCAGAATTGATTTTTTTTTTTTCCCATATAATTGTCTGGTTTCTAACCAGTTAACAAAAGCACCAGTCACTTCCCTCGTCCACAGGGCAGGTGATTGGCTGCTTTGCAGGAATGCAATTCAACTCCTAAGGTGTTTGTCTTGTAGGAAAACCAGGAGAGCTGCAGAGTGTTTATTCAAAATGTTCATTTCTCACAATTTTAGCACAATGTTTATTTCGATTTGATTTATAATTTTTATTTCATTTATTATTTATTATTTATGTGATGAGTTCTAAGGGCAGACCTCAAGTGCTCAAAACAGCTCCCCAACAAAAACTATTGTGCAGTGAAGAGTCACAGTGCAAATCAGTGCTTTCCCTACCAGTACAATGGCAAAAAGGTGACAAGGCAAGAAAAAATGCTGGGGTGGGGGGGGAACTTCTGGAGCTGCAGATCATTTAAAAGAGAAGAAAATTGAGGTTTTCAGGCTTTGATGCAACAGCCTCTGTTGCATCCATCCAGGAGAGTGCAGGCTGGCCACCCTTTGCCAAAGTCCACCCTGATGTCACAGCTCGGTGGCAAGGTCCCCACGTGCCTCTCTGACCTGGGCATGGTGACCTGGTCACAGAGACCTCCCCTGCTCTGCTCTGCCCCTGGGTTTCAGAGATGCCACACCAGGTCCTGCAGCTGGAATCCCCCGTGGTGATTCTGTCCCTTCACTGGACAGAAATGGGAAATCACATTTCCTTTACACGAGGGGCTGGAGGAGCACCCAAGATTCCAGCAGCACTGATTTTAGGACCATGCATCTGCCCATAGGTGTCCAAAGTTCCCTCAGGCACCTTTCCAAGAGCATAACAACCACAGATGGATTTGAGAAGAATGCTTCACAAAGTTTCATAACTCCTGCTGGCTTCTTCTGCTTTATTCTTTTCCACAGATTCTCTCAGTGACAGAAGGAAGAACCAGGTTTGGAGAAAGTAAAACCAGATTTTCTCCCAGTTTTTCACATCCTTGTCCTAGAAAGTTTTGGCAGCCAAGCACAAATAATCAACCTGCCAAAGTTCAGTTCCACTTTGACTTCTCTTTATCAACAGGTGTTTTTTTTTATCACTGGCTATTTCTGTTTGCCTTTCCTCTCCAGGTATTGTATTGAGCTGCAGCCAGCAAACATTCTGGGACCTTCCCATCAGGGCTTAGACCTTCCACAATCACTTCACTCTGAAATACATCCTTTTTCCCTACCCTGGATAAAGAACTACAACTTTCTGTGTTCAGCAGGACTTTCATCCTCTGGTGTGCTTTGCTCTCACACTGCACTGCAGAGCACAAACCCCCCCAGAGCCATAAAAGGGATTGTGTTGGAAGGAACCTTAAAAATCATCCAGTTCCAACCCTCCTGCCGTGGGCAGGGACACCTTCCACTACTCCAGGATGCTCCAAGCCTCACCCAGCCTGGTCTTGGGCACTCCCAGGGATCCAGGGGCAGCCACAGCTTCTCTGGGCCGTGACAGGGGACTGAAAGAAAATGGTTTTTAAGGTCTCTTCCAACTCAAACCATTATATGATTCTATAAAAGCTAAATTAAAATACTAAAGAGAAGAATATTTTTTCAGCTAAATATGGGGTATTTATCTATAAAGACCAGCAGAAGACCAAGTGAAGACATCACATATGGGAAACCTATAACTGGAGTTTCCCCAGCTTGCTCTTAGCTGGATCTGCCCTGATTTTCTGATCACAGTAGTGGCCCCAGTGCTGATGCAGAGCTGGGAGAGCTTGAAAATGCCGAATCACCAAAGTCCTGGGGGTTTGATCCCGCTGTAGTATGCAGATCCCTTCCAGAATGGCACGTGAAATGCCTCCCTCTTCCACTCCCCCATTCTTTTTAGCAAAAAGCCTTCCCAGGACCCTGAGCTGACAATCACCACCACTTACTTTGGTGTCTTTAGAAAACAATTAAACCCAGCAATCAGAAAGTTCATGCATTTAAAAAAAAATACTGTATGGTTAGTGGGCCAAGGGATTTAGAGATGGATTTCCTGAGCCCTTTCCCGTTTCTTTCTGGGGGTAGCAGTGCTCCCCATCACCTCCAGCCTGACCCTTTAAGTAACTTGAGCCTCCGGGGTGCAAATTCCAGTCTCCAACTAAGGATGGAAAAGCTGTTTCTCCCCTTCCCCCTTCTGGGTCTTTTCTTTTGAAAGCAACTATCTTCTATGCCACGATGGGAAGAGAGAGATCACCAAAAGACAGAGCAGCTTTCAGAGCATCCCCCTCCCTTATCAGGACAAACTGGCAGCTTCTCCACCCTGCAGTGCTTCTGACAGCGCTTTTTTTCCACCTTTCCTCCCCTCCCGCCGGCCTTTGGCAAACCTCAGCTGATTTCCAAACCCTCCGTGGCTGCTGGGGGTTGGTACAAAGGTTTAATTATTTGCCTTTTCTTGGGTAAGGCGGGGATAGGGAGGAGGTCGGGCCCCATCGCCTGACACTGCTAATCTCGCCCACTTTTGTTGTGCTGCCCCTCTCTCCCACCTCCCTTCCTCCCCTGCCTCCCTCCCAGGGATTCATTCCCACCATGAATCCGCAGGCGGTTTGGGGATGCTTTTCCCTGCTTTGCTTTTCCCTCCTGAGAGCAGCAAAAGGTAAGAGAGAGATTTTGGGCTGATTTAGGTCCAGGGACTCGATGGGGTCTGGATGCCCGGGGAGGTGAGATGCTCATCCCAGCACTTCCCTGGCTCCAGCCAAGCAGGGAACAGGGAAAACAAGCAGGGCAAACTGCAAACAGCACGAGCATCTCCTGAAGGCTGGGAAATTTGGGGGATTGTGGAAGTCCTTCCTGCTGGGGGGTGAGAAAAATCAGAGAACTGTAGCATTTTAATCTGCACACCGTGCAGAACTGTAAAAACTCTTCAGTCTGTCTCACAGAGGAAAGCCCCAGGGACTGAGCTGGATTTCCATTGGTTCATTCATTGTTTAAAGCAGCAAAGCTACAAAACATTTCAGAAGCCGAACAAGTGCATCACATTTGCAAGAGAATTTCAAGTGACTTCAAAAACCAGATTTGACTGGTTTTGTCATGGCAAAGGCAACCCTCCTCCCTTCAATCACACTTGTATATGAGCAGGAGAAGGGACTCCAAATAAATCTAGAGAAATAAGATTAAATCAGAGTTTCTGATCTAAAGCTGTCCCATCAACTTAATTTTGCCTTAGCACAAGGACAGTGATTTAATTGGAAGTTCTGATGTAAAACTCATAATATGAAGAATTCAGCTTATTTTCTCCCCTAAAAACATTGACTGTGCCCCAGTTAATGCCCAGTGCTGAAAAGGCAGTGGAAATATCCCTCCTGTCCGTCCATGCTCAGGAAACTTCCCTTCAAGATTGAAGTGTGTTTCTTTGGCATTTCTAAGTCCTGAAGTCTCCAGGCAGAGCCCCTCTTTGAGCATCATTTTTTAAGGCAGGGCTGGAAACATGAGCAGGAATCAGCTGTCAGCCTGGAGAACACCCAAATTTCCAATCCACAGGCACAAATAATGCCCCATGAAAACCTTCCCATCAGCTGGACTTCCAGGAGGTGGAGTGATACAGGTCATCAGCACCCCTGCAAGTCTGGGGTGGAGGT
Organism: Pseudopodoces humilis; assembly: GCF_049639895.1. Classification (NCBI taxonomy): domain Eukaryota; kingdom Metazoa; phylum Chordata; class Aves; order Passeriformes; family Paridae; genus Pseudopodoces; species Pseudopodoces humilis. Next base: position 2,785,014 of record NC_142208.1, on the reverse strand, counting down.
TTCTGGGTATGGGAAGTGCTGGTGATCCATGACCCCTTACCTTCAGCATTTCCATCTTTGCACAGGGAATCTGCAGCTGCTTTCTTTCCAGCCCAGGACCCTGTATCAGTACCGGTACACCCTGGATGTCCAGCTGCACCACACCTCCACACCATCCCCGTGGGGAGCCCGGCTGCAGGCTGAGACATTGATCCATCTGCACCGGCTCTGGAGGGACCAAGGCGGGGAAGAGCTGCTCCAGCTGCAGGTGTGTGGGGTGGTACAGCCACCACAGCCACGTGTTCCTGCTGGGAACACCCCAGGAGGTGCAAACTTTTCCATTTCCCAGCTGAAAAATGACCTCTCTGACCAAATCCATTGCCTGCAGGTAAAATACACACCAGCTTTAGAGCAGACACTTGGTCACTGCTTTCTGCCATCTTCTGCTGTTGTAGATCCGTGACCTGAAGGCCCAACACCAGCCAGAAGAGGAGAGGGGCCAGGACAGCACCAGAGGTTCCCCAGTAGAGATTGCACTGAGCCCAGAGGCACGGTCAGAGCTCCAGCAGCCAGTGTTCATCTTCTGGAACAGTGGCAAGGTCAGCTGGACACCTCCTGGCCTTGTTCATGCCCTCTGCAAAGCACTCCTGTCCTCATCCTAATTCTTCTCTGCCATGAAGCCCATAGGAGCTCCTGCTCCACCTCTGATCTCAGAGCAGAGGGAACTGGACAGAGTGGCCAGTGTAGGACCCTACATGGAGTCCCATCCTCCAAAAGGACCCAGCTGGAGCTGCAGAATCCCATGTTAGAGATCTTCAGTCTTAACCCTGGGATATAAGCTCCTTTCTGACCTCCTCCTCTAAGGCTATGGAACTCCAGGGTGGGAAGGAAAGGGAAATTGTGTGGGCTTGCATCCACAGATCTCATGCTATTGAGTGATAAGGTTCTCCTTGAGAAAATTCCTCTACAGGGTGAGGGGAGCACACTGCACAGTGTTCTCAGGTCCCCTTCTGTCAGGGAAGGCAGCAGAGAGCCTGCAGGGACCCCAGAGATGTCCCCTCAGCCAGGCACCACCTCCTGCCCTCCCAGGTCAAAGCTTTCTATGGGAATGGAGTGGAAAACATCCTGATCTCCAACCTGAAACGAGGCATCGTCAGTCTGCTCCAGCTTCAGCCCCATGCTGGCACCACGGTGGAGGTAGGTCCAGAGCTGGGGCCACATCTGCCCAAAATCCTGGGATGCACCAGGGGAGATGGCCCTGGAGCCTAGCCAGCCCACCAGCTTCAGCAGAGAGAGGAAAAATTCAGGATAAACAGTACTGGGTCTGCTGCTCCAACCAGGCTGTGGACAAGGATGACTCTTGGAAAAGCAGAGGACTTAAAATAACCTAATTTTCAGCCATAGGCTGAAATTACCCTTACAAAACCACAGCCTTTCCTTGGACAGTAGGAGCAGCAGAGAAAAAACTCCACAAGCATTCTGCCAAGCAGGATTTGCTTTGCCAGCAGCCAGCTAGAACAACCTGTGAACAACACAAAATAACCTCAGAACCCCAAACGTGGTCGCAGAGATGCTGCTGCTGGTGTTAGCCTGAATTTGCAAAGATGCCTGGATGGACTTGGAGCTATCCAACCACCCCCTGATTTGGCCCACTTCCTAGATTTTGGAATGCTGTCCTCATTATTAGGTTGGCCTTCGTGCCTGTCCTCTCCACAGATTGTTTAACACGCATGGTCACTCCCGTTTGTGTTTCAGGAAGACGCCTCTGGAAGCTGCCAAGTCACCTACACCGTGTCCAACCATTCCATCACCAAGACCAAAGATCTCCTCAGCTGCTCAAAGCCAAAGTCTGGATTCACCTCCATAAACAAAGCAAGTCCACTGCTGTCACTGTGGGGGGCTCAGCTCACATTGAGTACAGCAGGGCCACCCCTAAAATCTTTTCACAGGTGGGCTTGGATTCCCATTCCCAGCTGGCTTCAGGCTTCTGCACCAGCTTGGAATGGAACTCTTAGACCCATCCTCAAAGTGGGATGCACCAACATCCCCCAGGAGGATCTTGTGCTGTCAAGGTGGGTAGGAGCAGGAAAGGTGCTCTGGGTCATCCCATGCCCACTGCTGCTATCACTTCTGACCTGTCAGCTGATCCTGCTTGGGAAGGTGAAGATACAGGGATGTTTGCTGGCTCTCAGACTCATTGGATTGGGGATTAGTTTGACAGAACTCTGTTTTGCTTAAAGCAGTCGCCTGTGTTCAGCCCTGACATAAACAGATGAAATCCCGTGTGTCTTAATGCAGTTATACCTGCCATAACCAAAATGTAAGGTTTTTTGTTAAAATATACAAATTCTACTGGATTAAATATAAAAATGGGCATCCCCACAGAGAACTCACAGGCTCTGGCAGGGGTCTCAACAGCATTTTGTTGTGCAAGTCCCTGTGGTGTCATCACTCTACCTGTATCAGGCACAGGTGAGAGCATCCCCTTGCTGGTTCTCACCTGGTGTTGCCTCCTCCCACACCTGGGAAGAAGGCAGGCTCTCATGGATTGTCCTTTCCTACATTTTGCAGGTGTAGTGGGTGACTTTGTGGACCAGAAAGTTCGTTTTCTGCTAATGTAAAGAGAGAAATCTCCTGGGGAGCAGGCAAGGGGAAAAATAAAGTTGCATTTTTTTCTCCTTGCTTTTCCTTTTCCAAGATTTTTGGAGTCGAGTGGCAGCCCTCCAGCAGAAGCCAGTACGTGGTGAAAGACAGCCTGCTCCAGTCAGTCCTGGCAGAGGAAAGCCACGTGCTGGCTCCAGCCCTGAGATCCCGCTCCGGCATCAAAATCAGCTCAAGGTGAGCAAGGATCCCAACCGCTGGTCATGGAGGGTGGAAAACATAAAATTTTCCTTTGGCTGTTTCTCTCTTCACAGGCAGCAGCTCCAGCTGGTGTTTCCTGCAATGCCTGGGCCGGCAGAGGTGTCTGGACATAGCCTTAAGGATGTGATGGCTGGCATGGAGACACGGCCCCAGCCCCTGGGCATGGCCAGCCTGCCCTTCAGGAGAGTCTGCACCCACTGCCCATCGGTCAGTGATGCCACCGACCACAAAAACTCCCCAGGGGCTCTCCCTCAAGCTGGACACTCGTAGGATTTGGAGTTAAACCCCAGGGGTGCTTTGGTGTAAAGGTTATACCACAATAACATGGGGAAAAGAGGCTAAATCCCACCTAACACACCTCACCTTTGCAGCTGAGAGCCTTCCTGAAGGATTTTGACGGGCGGAGAGTCAAAACAGACACCTCGAAGGCAGCGACAACCTGGCAGTTCCAGAGGTTCATCCAGATGCTGCGCAGCGCCAAGAAGAGGGATGTCCTGCAGCTGCTGAGGAGAGCGCCCGAGGAGACGCGGTGAGAATCCCTGGAACCATCTCTCCAAAATTCCATGTGCTGGGCAAGACTGGGGTCAGCTGGTGCTGCTCCATGCACCATCCCTGATGCAGGATGCCATCCTGAGTAGTGCCAGCATTCTCTGGCTTTTCCCAACGCCTGTCCAGTCCAAACCCTGCGTGGTTTTTGTGGGCCATGCCACTGATGACTTCCCCCTTCCTGCTCCAGCCCCTTCCTCGTGGAGGCAGCGGTGGCCACGCAGTCGGTGGCTTCCTTGGCAGCGCTCTCAGACTTCCTGGATTTCAGCAAGGAGCCCAAGTCCCTCCTGGAGAAGTTTCTCTACACAGCAGCTTTCTCTCCCCGGCCTTCAGGAGAGCTTCTCCAGCTCGTCTTAGTGAGTATGGACATCTCTCTCTGTCTTTTCCCTGAGGGTCCTGCATCTGGGATGGATCCACACACACCATGGAACAAGGAAAAGGTTTCTGTAGAAATTGATTTTCCTGATCATGGGAGTGTTTTATGTGCATTTAATGGGACACTGGTGATGGGAGTGGGTGCTCCTCAGAGGAAGAGAATTCAGCAGAAAATGCTTTGTATCAGTGCATTAGAGAAAATAAAATCTTAATTTAGAGCCACAGCATTTTATCCAACTAAATTATGCACGGCCTCCTTCAAGGCAGGTAAGAACTAGTTTTTCCTTACTTGCTTAAGAAATGCATTGAGATAAGAGGTAAAACATACTCCTCTTTTTTTTGGTTTTTTTTCCTCCCTCATTTCTTTTTTTCCTGCTTCCTGATGCCCAGGACAAGCTGGATGGGAAGCAGCTGGCACCCGAGATCTGGGAGACAGGAATAATTGCTGTGGGCTCTCTGGTGGGCAAGCTGTGCCAGCAGAAGCTCTGTGGCCTGCAGGTGGGTCCTCTGCAATCCCTCACACTCGGCTTTTTGGGACATTCCCCCAATTCCAGGGGTGCCCAGAATATCTCCCATCCCTCACCTCCCTCTCCTCCTGCAAATCCCGAGCAGGTGGTGGAGCGTGGGGTGGAAACCATCCTCAGGGGGCTCAGAGGTGCCGAGGAGGAGCCCTTGGTGGTCATTTACCTGCTGGCCCTGGGGAATGCGATGCTCCCTGAGACCATCCCAACCCTCCTGGACCACGCCGAGGACGGTCCCACAGCCGTCACGGCCGCGGCCACCTCTGCCCTGCAGCGATTCCCTGCTCCCCACGTCTCCAGCAAGGTAGGAGAGGAACTTGGTGCTCCCCTCCCCACCCAAAGGCAAGCTGCTGGGGTGCATTTGCACTCTTTTAATTACCCCTTCTCATCAGGTGAAGCAAGTGATGAGGAGGATTTTCCACCAGAAGAGGAAGAGTTATGACAAAACCTGTCGCCTGGCCGCTGCCGAAATCCTCCTGGATAACCACCCCTTGTCCATGGATGTCATCAACATCCTGCTGGCCACCAGCGAGATGGAGACAGAGATGGCCACGTTCCTGCTGCTGAAAGTCCAGAACAGCCTGCGTGACCACCACCACGTGGCAAAGTAGGGCTTGAGGGGACGGGTGCATTTTTCCCTCTGCTCTACATCACCTTTTTTCCCTCCTCCTCCACAATCCAGCTGTGGGTTTTGGACCAACACATCTTTAAAGTGTGCTGGCATCACTTTGTGGAGGCTGCCTGGACATTCCTGGAGTAACAAAAGGGATGCAGATGCCACACAGCCAGGCAAAACCTGGAGTTCCTTGTCATCCTGCCCCGTGGCAGTGGGACCCAGGCTTGTGGTTTCGGCAGAATCCTTGCAGCTCTGGCTCCCAGGGCAGTGCACAATTTGTACCTGCATTTATCTTCCTGTCTGCATAGAACAAAGCAAGCACTCACATTTTTTCTGAGCTAGGCAAAAGCTGCACAAAAATATCTGCCAGGTGCAAAAATAAGCCAGAGGAAAAGGAAATTCCAGGGTAGCCTGTGTCTAATGCTTTTATTTTTTACTCACACTGCTCTGGGCAGTCAGCAACCGTGGGAAATACTTTGGCAAATTATACTTCCTTCTGTCAGTGATCACTGACTTTTTCCCTTCCCTCTCTCCCAATGCTGACATATCCTCTCCCTCTCTCTTCCAGGAAGATAATGAAAGACATCATGGGAGACCCACAGATAAATAATTACAATTTCTTCTCTAAAGTCGGCATCTCCTCTTCTTTCTCGGGACCTCTGACAGGTGACAGCGCAGAGGACACTGATCCCCTGCTCCCCTCAGAGGGTTAAAGGAGGGGTTGGTGGGAAAAGGCAGCTTCCAGAGGAGGCTTCAGGTCTATAGAACGCCCCAAAATCTCAGGGAGGTGTCTGAGAATGTCCCACCACCTGAGAGATGAACATACCCTTCTCTAACACAAACTTTTCCCAAATCCTGCTGGTTTGAAAGAGGAGCTTCAGCTGGAGATGAAACCAACAGCAGATTGCTGGTGGGAGTTTCTGTGCTTTCCCTGACAAGTCGGGGTGTTTCACTCCATTCCTCAGTTCCTTTAGTATTTGTAATAAGATCTTCAAAGAGGAGGATTCTTGTACTGAGATTTAAAAGAAAGAATCAAACTTCAGAGACTGCAAAAAAGCAGCACTTGCTAAATAGCTGCTGAATTCTTTGTCCTTCAGCTCTTATTTCTGTCCCTCTACAAACTAGCTCAGTCTGGCCCTGCCAGGGAGGAGAAAAAAAAAACAAACAATAACCTTGCAATGCTAAATCATTTGAGGATTGCAAGAATGAAAGGAGAAGATGCAGAATGGTACCACAGGTTTGGGTTGGAAGGGATCTTGAAGGTCCTCCTGTTACAACCCCCCTTCCACCAGTCACCCAGGGGTGCTCATGGGCATCTCTCTGCCTTTCAGTCACCCAGGACCTGACTTCCACTTTTGGGCTGGACCTGCTGTTTTTGGAGGGTGGATTCCTGAGGAAGAGCGTCTCCGACTTCTCCCTGCTCAGCCACGGCCAGCGGCTTCGTGCAGCTCAGGTGCCAGCAGGAGAGGGGCTGGAGGGGGTGACAACACCAACCCAGTGGTGCCACTGCTGTCCCTGTGTCCCCTCTAAACCTCCTTGTGGTGCTTCACCTCTGTGCTCAGCTCGTCCTGTGTCAGAAATGGGCAAATTCCCAAATCACCGGTGTGAAACCAGACACTCCTGCTCTGGAGAAGGGAGCCCCCTGCTACCCCCCCAAAAAACAGAGGATGCAGCTCTGATACCTCTGGCTGCTCAGGGATGGCTTGGATGCCTCATCCAAGTCGCCCCATCGCTGTGGAGTGCTCCAAAGGGTCCCTCCACTTCTGTCTCCCAGGTCACCTTTGAAGCACAAGGGATGGAGTCGATGATGGGAGAGAACCTCTCGGAAGGGGAAGAGGAGCCAGAGCTCATGGCTGGGATGTCAGCCACCTTCTTTGACGTCCAGTTGCGGCCAGTCGTCTTCTTCCAGGGATACACAGACCTAATGGCCAAGGTCCTGCTGAGCAGCGGAGAGCCCACCAGCGTGGTCAAAGGGAACCTCCTGCTGATGGACCATCACCAGGTACCGGGTGGGGAGGAAGCAGTGAGCTGTCTCCACACCACGTCCCAGTGAATCCAATGAAAGGAGCCTGTGGATGTTACACACCACAGAAACAGACCTAAGAGCGAGGTGGCACTGCCAGATGTGTCTTGGGGTTGGCAAGGCAGCGGGATGGCTTGTTCTGCTGCGGGAGACCCGTGGCTGGAGTTGGGACAGACGTTCCCAGCAGCCACAAGGCCCTGCCGGTGTCAGCCACTCATCCAGGAGCAGTGCCTGATCACAGGAAGCTCTGCCTTTTCCATCTTCCAGGTCATTCCTCTGCAGTCTGGCCTCCAAGTGACCGTCAAACTCCAGGGTGGGCTAGGGCTGGACATTTCAGCGGACATGGACGTGAGCGTTTGGGAGCAGGAGCTGAAAACCAGCGTCGGTGCGAGGTCAGCGGGCAGGAAACAGCTTGGCTCTGGGAGTGGGGATACCCTGGGTGGTGAGGGTGGATTTCCACAGCTCCCTGCTCTTCTCCTGGTGGGTCCAGCCTTTCCTGGTGGTCACACACACGTTTTCCATGGCCAGACCTCTAATTAAGGTGTTTATGGAGTTGTTTGGTGCCCAGTGCTGGCCACTGCTCTGTGACCAGACCCTACATACTTCTCTCTCCCAGGGGAAGCCTTGCCATGGATTTCCAGGCAGAACTGGATTCCCCTTTCCTCCAAGCCACCCTGAGGAGCCAGACAGAGGTGGAGACCTCGATCCACTTCGACACCAAGCTGAGGTTTTCCAGCAGCCCCGTGCTCATGTGCCTGCAGCTGAGAGAGGAACAGGTCCCCTACAGGTAGTCCCTGGGTACAGCCAGATCCTGCAGAAACACCCTGGTGGGCTTGAGACAAAGGAGAACTTCTTGGGAAGAGGAGAGAATTACTGGTTGCACTTATTGGGTCAGAATTGGTAGGGATGGGCACCACAAGCTCCTGACATGGGTGGAAGCACCATCCATAAGACCATCAGGAGATGGTGACTGGGCTGGTCTGGGAGGAGAAGGATGAGATCCACCAGCACCACAGCCTCCTGACCATTCTGCTGTCACTTTGCCCCGCAGAGAAGTCTTCACAGTTTCCCGGTCTGCTGGGAGCCAGAGCAGCACCGCTCGGAAAGGCCGGCGTGGCACCGTGCCCGGGAGGGAATTTGCCTTGCACCAAACCAATTCCAAGGTCTGCAACCTCCTGCTGACTGCAGAAAAAGAGTGAGGAGTCAAAGCACTTCGGGATTCTCCTCCACAACCACCTTTGAATTAGAAAGATGCTGCAATAAGGACATCAGAAGGGACCACAGGAGGAACTGCTGAAGAACAGACACACCCCTTGCCTCCAAACCTGCCCTCACAACCCAAAGGATGAGATTTCCCCCTCCTGGGCTCCCCTGCTTCATGGGGAAGGGCCCTGCTGGAAGTCAAGCTTTTCCTCATGAAAAACAACCTTATTTTGCAAGTGAATGAGTTTCTGAGAGCCCAAGCAACCCTCCTGAAAGACTGCAACCCAAAATGCCACGTTTTCTCCCCATTTATCAAAGCTGTCAGGAGGGGACACATCTGCAGTCCCCAGTGAAGGGAATAAATCAACTTCCTTGGTTGGGAGGTTGGCCTCCCAAGCTGAATTGTTATCATCCACCACCACCACCCAACACCTCCAGCACTGGAAGGAGATCAGTGAGGAAAAAGCAGCATTTCTCCACTCCTTCCTGATAATAATGTGCCTTGGAAGTATTTTTAGCTTTTTTTTTTTTTTTTTTTTTTTTTTTTTTTGTGTGTGTGTGTGTGCATGTGTTACAAAACAAGTTTTTTTAGGACAGAAAAGAGGGATATGGAACATATTTTTTAAAGTTATGAGCCTGAAATGTTAGCACTGAGTCTCCTGGTTGAGTGGAGGAAACTTGCCCGGTGTTCCATCTGGAGACACCAACTACAGGCACTTCGGTTATGTACAGAAATAAATGCCATGTATTTTTATATTGTCTCTGTTTGACTCTTAACTTTCCTGGACACATGGATGGGAAGAAGGGAGAGGCACTCCCAGCAAGAACCTGTTTTCTAGGTCTGTATTTAGGGTGCTCCCTTTCCTCTTTCTCCTCATTTCCAACCTCCCCTGGCACAGCTTGAGGCCGTTTCCCCTTGTCCTGTCCCTGTTCCCTGGCAGCAGAGCCCGACCCCCCCTGGCTGTCCCCTCCTGTCAGGGAGTTGTGCAGAGCCAGAAGATCCCCCTGGGCCTCCTTTGCTCCAGGCTGAGCCCCTTTCCCAGCTCCTTCATCCTCCCAAAAGAGTCATTTCATGCAGCAGCAGGGGAAAGGGACAATCGCGCAGGGTTGGAGCGCCAGACGTGACTCCTGCCCCAGGAATGTCGCAGGTGGAGCAGGGCTCTCCAGGAGCTGCAGACCAGCAGTGACCTCCAGCGGCTGCAGCCAGATCCGATGCAGATTTCGGACTCCAACCCCTCGGCTCCGGCTCCCCAGGGATGTCCCACAGGCGGCACACGACGTCGAGGGACCTCTGCGATGGACCCTTGGCAGCCCCTCACCCTTCTGACCCGGTTTTTGGGTGGCAATGCCGTCCCCTCCTGGCCTCCAGGCTTGCCAGCACAAGCAGTTTTCCATGTTTTCTTTCCCCCTGCACCTCTCTCTATTGCCAGGACATCCCATGCAGCCCTTAGGAGAGCACGTGGACACCACTCACCAAACGGGACCATAAAACATTATCTGCCTGTCTATTCCAGCTGGCTGCAGAGACAAAAATACCATGAGAAAGAGTGACAGAAGTGAGGGAATGTGTCTGAAAGAATGGTGAGCATCAGCTCTCCTTGGGGATTTAGTGGAGAGGCAGCTCTGAAGTGCTGGGACAGAACTCTGAGCCACTGCTCTCTCCTTCCTAGGCAACAAAGAATTGTATTTCCTGACTGCTGGGCCTCAGAGACGCCCCTAAACTCCACTAAAAATCAAAAAACCTCCCAGTTTATAACTCACCAAAGCAGCAGTGAAAATCCCAGCGCTGAACTGTGGCAAGCCTCACATAAATCTGCACATCCCAAACCTCCACCGCAGAGCTGGCAGCTGCCTTGGGACATGCACATCACACTGGGATCCCTGCAAGGCTCTCCTGGGACATGCACACACTTATCTGAGAGCCACAGCACCCTGGAATAAGTCTGGAGCATCCAAGGAGCAGCAACTGGCAGGGTGGCTGAGTACAACCTGCCCAGCAATGAGGAATGCAGGGGGAAAACTGGGAAGCTGCAACGGGACACAGCTGGGCAAACCACGGCAGCTGAGCAGATCCCGAGGAGAAGCTGGGGGGAAAAGCTCAGGGCCGGGGCTGGTGAGTCAGGCAGGGAGCCTGGGAAATGGCTGAGCCGAGCCAGCAAGGCTCCAGGGCTGAGATAAAACCCTTTGGCAAAAGCCATGGGAAAGAAAACGGAAGTTTTCCTAGAAAACTGTTCCACCCACTCCATCCTGGCCAGGAGTGCGAGTGTGGAAGGGATGCAATACTTGCTGTAGGAAAATCAGCAGTGAAGAAGGTGTTTGGACACACAGCCGTGTTCCCAGTTCCCATGGGGACAAGCACCTGCTCTGCCCCATCTCACAGAACCATAGAATCCCTGACTGGTTTGGGCTGGAAGGGACTTTCAAGCTCATCTCATCCCATCCCCTGACATGGACAGGGCATCCTCCACCAGATCAAGCTGCTCCAAGACCCATCCAACCTGGCCTGGCCTGGCCACCCCAGCAAGAAAAGCCACAACCACACCAGCTGCAAGCCTTGAAGTCTCTCCTATCCCTTATAAACCCCAAAATCCCTCCTTGCCCAAATATTTTTAGGCTGCTGCAGTCTAAAAACCCGAAGGTGTGATGAGCTGTAGTGTTGCTGTGTGGAAGGGGAGCATCCAACAACAGACAGGTGGAGGAGTTTTTCCATGGGAAATCCAAGCAGGGTTTTCAAAGCACTTGAAAAAGCAGGCACTGCAAAGATCCAGAGGAATCCAGTGTGGCTGGATTTTAAGGAATGACCTGGTACGGTTTGGGTTTGACTTTTTAGGAGGGGCCATTAAAAACACGAGGGGAAGGGCTGAGTGACTTCATGCCAAAGGACGTAGCGGTTCCACCATCACTCTGAGAGCCAGAGGCCTGCAGGAGACATTTGAAAGGAAAAGAGGAAAAGAAAACCTTTTTTTGTGGGATTACAGCAACATCAATCACCAGCACAACACCTGTGTTCCCACACAGGCGCTGTTTTGTGTGAGTGTGGCTTCAGAGCAGCTCCCACACATCCCCAGGGCAGAGCCACGCTCTTCTCCTCTCCCTCCCATGCAAGTGCCACCAGTTTGCCCCTGACAACAAGTGGCACTGGGGACCTCTCAAGTGTCCCCTCCCAGCCATGCCCTGCAGTGCAAAGGGCAGGAGGCAAGGCAGGGAGTGGTCCTTGAGAGGGAAGCTGCTGCTTTAAGGATGGAGTGGAGCATCCAGAAGATCCATAAAATGGAGTAGAGATCCATAAACTGGGACAACTGAGGCAACACCAAACCTTGTGTGAGATTATGGTGAAAACCCCAGCAATAGGAACTGGTTTTTGGCATCAAACAGGGAAAGGAGGGCTGCCAAAACACACCCTGACACTTGCTCTCTGCCCTGATCCCTACCCTGGTTTCACACTTCACATTTTTTTACCTGGACATGGCAGCAGGGGCTCTTTTTGGCCTGAACCAGCAATACACCAATATTTATTTTTGCACTGGCTCAACTATTTATGTGTGTGTGTATCTATATAAGTATATATTTAGAGATTTTCTTACTCCTCAAAACAGGAGTGTGAAATCCTGGCTGATAAAGAGAAGGGTTGAAATAACACAAAGTAAATCCATTTCAACAACCACACATGGGTCACGCTCATATTTCCCCCTCCACACACACATCCTCAAAACAGATCAAGATCAAAACAGATCAAAACAGCAAGAGATTTTTATGTGGATTTATTTTTATTTTCTTTTTTTACATTATGTTAGAGTTCAAAAAAAAAAAAAAAAGAACCCAACAAAATTAATAAATATTAAAAGTTAAAAAGCTCTGAATCTCGTATGTACAAAACTTTATACATCATGGTAACACTGGACAAGGTTACAGCACAAGAACGACTCCATGCACCCACCTGGCTTAGGAGGGTGCAGGGGACCAGAGTCATCCTCTCCTCCTGGAGACAGGACCAGAGACAGGACAAAGCCACCCAAGCTCAGCCTGCCTTCAGCTGGAATAAATTCCCCATCCCTGGAAGTGTTCAAGGCCAGGATGGGGCTTGGAGCAACCTGGTCTAGTGGGAGGTGTCTGTGCCCAGGGCAGGAGGGCTGGAACTAGATGAGCTTTACAGTTTTTTCCAAGTGAAACCATTCCAGGATTCCACGAAACACGCCGTGCTGGGTGCCAGCCCTGCAGCATCACCCACAGCGGGTGGGGGAGAGGTGGTCACACCCTGCTTTAGATCTCCTCCACCTCCCAGCTTGAGGTCAGCTCGAGGAGCTGGCTCAGTCCCGAGCCACAGCTCTCCCCCGAGGTGTGCGGAGGAACCACTGCAAATATTCCTTAAGCAATGAAGCACCAAAGCCTAGGCCAGCACGGAAGGGAGGGGCACAGCTGGGAATTTCGGAGGAAGGACATCACAGCCCATTTCTGAGGGGAAAGGAGGTCTTTTTGTTATGCTCCTTGGAGAGCAAACAAAGCGTTATCTTTGGCACAATAAATAAACGCTGGCACTCCCGTGGAGGGGCTGGCAAAGGGTGAATCCCTTGGGGAATTCATTCCAAGGGATGAATCCCACCCTGGTATCCCTGCAGGATCCCCTGTGGGTACCAATACAATGCATGTTGTGCATCTGGGCACTCCATGTGCCCACTTCCCACGGGGTGTGCCAGCTGTGTGGCTCAGACAGATGGGGGGGCTTTGTTCCACGTTTTGGGATGCCCACCTAATGCCAAAGGGCAGCACCCAGGAGGCTGCCAGGACTTCCAGCCTCGGGTGCTTTGAGAGGAGCTGGAAAAATGCTCGTCCAGCAGGAGAGTGTTGGGAAGCTCCAGGGGATTCCAATGCTTAAAACATCAGGAATGCAGAGGGGTCTCCATCCATTTCAGTCAGAGCAAGTTCTTCAACCCTGTCACAATCCATGCCAGACCGGGGAAATCACCTCACCAGCAAGCCCTGGATACCTGCAGAGCTTACAAACACTGTCCCCAGGAATGCCACATCCTACTCCTTGGATACTAGGGAAGCAGGACCCCCAGGGCCAGCAGATGCACCCACACCACGGATGGGCTCCCAAGGACATCTCACTTTGCAATGCCAAACTGGTCTGTCTGCCAAGCCCTGCCTTCCTGGGACTCCACCTCCCTGTTCCCAAAACTTCCTCCCCTACAGATGCCCACCTTCCCCTGCTGCTGCACCCTAACTACCAAAATCATGGAAGCCCCCCTGAGGGACACCAATTTTGGGAGGTTTTTGAGGACTGAAACTTGTCAAGGCAAACCCTGTGCCCAGAGCTGGCCCAACACCCGGCGAGGAGAGGGCAGCCCAAGGCTCCTAAAGTGCTGTGCAAACGTTTAGTACTTGGCACAATAATTTGTCAGGGCATTCATCACCCCCTTCCCAGCCCTTCCCAAGCAATGAGAGATGCAGATGAATCTTCATCTCTCTCCTCTCCTTGTAACTACCCCTAAAATCCGCTCCTGGTTTCCCAGTCACTCCCATTTCCCTCTGGAAGCTGTTGCTGCCCCACAGGGACTGGGTCCAAGGGTGCAGGGATGAGGCTGGTGATCCTGGGGAGGCTGGGCATCGATATCAGCTCAAGGCAGGTGCAGGGCAGTATTGGCTAAAAAAAAAAGTCATCCCCCTGGTGATGGGCATTTTTGACCTCAGTTTTTGGTCTTTGACCCGTGGTTGGCATTGCTCACTTTGGAATCTCCTGGACCATCTCCTGCCTCCAGGACAGAAGTAGCTCTATGCTTGTCACGTTCTACCTTCCCCCAGACATGTTTCCCCCAAATTCTCTACCCCAAAAAGGACAGCCCAGAGCAGCAGTTTGGGATTTCCTCACATTTCCTCTCACCACCTCCCTCCAGTTTCCTTTCCCACCCCAGATTCCCAGGATCCTCCCATTGCTATGCCCAAGCTCCAGGGCTGAACCACCGAGCCAGGACCCTCCTGTGTCCAGCACATCCTTGTGTTGCTGCTCGGAGCAGGGGGAAGGATTGTTGCATTTCAACATTAAAGCCATCCCCCTCCCACATCTTTGTAGCACCTTGGGAGGAAGCAGCCTGTCTTTTGCTCTTTTCCACCTTTTTTTCCATGGTGCTGTCAAAAAGCACCGTGGCACGGCTGGGAGGGCGAGGGGGCTCATGAGGAATGAGTGGTTCTCCCAGGAATTTCTAGGGGTGGAGCCAGGTCCTTCCCAAACCTGGCAGCACCACCCATGCAAACCATCGCTGGAAGTTGGGGGAGAGGAAAAAGATGGGGAGAAAGGGAGGGAAGAGGGAGAAAGGCTTCCCCTGCCTGACAGTGAGGTGGTCCCGAGCAGGTTACCTGGCCCCCTGGCCCCTTCCCGGCTCCCTCGGGGCTGGCAGCTCCCCTGGAGAAGCACCACTGCTGGATATCCCAGGTGCTGAGGTGGGGTCCCCACCAGGCTCCCCCCGAGCCGGGGTAGTGGGGTAGGGGAAGAGCGCCGGGGCAGGGCTGGGAGTGGTGGTTCCCATGGGAATGCCGGTGACAGGGGGTGTGCCAGTGGTGGGGGAGGCTTTCTTCCCGCAGGATTCGCAGCACAGCTTGTTGTATCCAGGGATGGAGCAGTAGCGAGCCAGGACCTCCATCTGGCAGAAGATGGACTTGTCCCCGAGGCAAGGCTCCCCTGGAGAGGGACAGAGCAGCACAAAATAAGGTGGCATTAGGCTCCCAGCCCTGCACCTCTCCAATGGGATTCCCAAAGGGAACAAGGCACCCTTTCAGGGTGCTGCCTATCCGCATAGGAAGAGGGCAAGAGAGAAAATGAAGCAAAAGTGCTGAAGGATTCTGTTAAGGAGAAAAAACAGAGAGCAAGGGATGACCCAGCTAAGAAGGACTCCGAGGGGGAAGAACCAGAAGCCATCTCCCTACTTAAAAAAATTCCAAGGTAAAAAGGAAATGCCGTAAAAACCGGGAGGCAACACGGAAACTGCAGGACCTCATACACCACAAGATGGCAATGGAGCAACAGGCTTTGGAGCAGGGTAAAACTCCCCAGGAGCGCTGCTGGATGCGCTCCCACCTCCGCTCTTCCCACAGGAAGGAGCAGAAGTCCTGGGGAGGGTTATCCCAGGGAGCGCTGCCCTTACAGGAACACGGGTGTTGGAGTCTGAGGCACAGATACCTGGCTCTGACATCCAAAAAACCACAGAATTTCATATAACACCATGAAAACAACTGCTAAATAAAAAAACTAAGAGTATGAGTGTGTAAATTAGAAAGTTTTTTTAAGTCACTGAGTGAAAAAGTTAAAGTTTAGCGTTTAAATTAGTTTAAAGAACAGAAGACAAGAGAGAAGATTTAAAATGTTGTCTCTTGTCCTTCTTTCTTCTTCTTCTTCTTCTAAGAGTCTCTAAGTAAGTGATTAGATAAAGAATGCCACAGGGCAACACACAACTGTTAAGGTATAAAATCACTAAGGAAAATAATTTACTTAGCATTTGTTAATTGAGTAAAAATGAGTATAAAGATAAAAAAGCTGCGCATTTCGAAGCCATTTTGTGCCATTCGAACCAATTTTAGCCAGTTGAGTTGAACTTGAGCAAAAAGTCTGGAAAAGCCTACCAAGTCTCTTAATAATACATTAATAAACACGAAAAACAAAAACCTAACAAAACTTTAAAACATTCTTCCTAACACAAAACTAAAATAAGCAAAACTCCCCGTAAAAAAGTATCCCAAAAAAATCTCAGCCCTGAAAAAACCAAAATCAGGAGGGTTATCCCACATCACACGGGCACTTACTGGAGGAGATCTTGCTCACGGGGTTTTTGGCTCCGTCCTGGGGCACCCGCTGCTGCCCTTTGGTCGTGCCGTGGTCACCGGCATCGGCGCTGGCGGTGCTGCCGGAGAGCTTCCCTGCAGAGAGAGCACCACCATGCCCAGCAGCCACTCAGGGGGAGGCCTGAGGGCACTCAAAAATACCTCAGCAGGGTGTTTGGTTTGTTTTGAGGGATCTCCTTAAAAAATTAAATCCCTTCAGCACCCAGCGTTTAAGCCACTCAAACCCCAACCAAGATAAACTCGAGGGTGCCCGTCTCCATCAGCTCATCACACGTTCAAACTGCCAGAAAACCCAGAACCAGCCAATGCCAGGGCTAAGAGCAGAGAAGGGAAATATTTTGGCTGGCTTTTAGTATTTTTTTATTGTCAGCAGCACCAGGGGTGTTCAACCCAACCCTGTCCCCGCTGGCATCCCCTGAAGCCACAGCGGGCTGGAGGCATTGGTGGGGGTTGATCCCCACCAGTTCATGCCCCATCCCAGTACCACCACCACCTCCTCCTCTTCCTCCTCCTCCTCCTCCTCCTCCTCTCACCTGGGCAGAGAGCCACGTGGCAGCCCTGGATGGCCTCTGGCTTGTCACCCTCGCAGCGTGCACCACCGTCACTGCCCTTGCACACCACCTGCCGCTGCTGGACGCCTTCCCCGCAGGTCACCGAGCACTGCGCCCAGACAGACAGACAGACAGACAGGCAGGCAGTCAGCAATGGCGGGGGGGCAGCCCCCACACCCCCACAGCACCCCAGGATGTGCTGATGGCTGTTCCCCAGGTGGATACTGCTTTCGGAGATGGGGTTTCCCTCCCTGTCTCCCAAACCCTCACGCTCTCTCTGCGCAGGGATGCTCTCCCCTCTCTCATCTTTTCTTGTTCCCTCATCCCTGGAGTATTGAAAGCCAGGCTTGGAGCAACCTGGTCTAGTGGAAGGTGACCTGAACAAGGCAAGGGGTTGGAATGAGATGGGCTTTAAGGTCCCTTCCAATCCAAACCATTCCAGGATTCTGTGAAAACCTCACTGTTTCTTGTACCCTTATCTCCACCAAGGCCAGGCCGGATGGGACTCTGAGCAACCCGGGCTAATGGAAAGCATCCCTGTCCATGCCGGGGTGGGGGTTGGACTAGATGACCTTTACAGATCCCTTTTAACCAAACTATTCCAGGATTCAATTCTGTCACCCCTAGAAGCACCTGACCTTCACACCCACCTCCTTCCAGGGCCTTCCTCACCTCGGACCAGGCTCCCGTCCTCCACTGGGCGGGGCAGGGCAGGCGGCCGCAGGGCCGGCGCGTCTCGGGGCGCTGCCCAGGGCAGTATTTGGTGTGCAGGGTGCGGTTGGTGCCGTCCTGCAGGCGCTGCAAGCACTGCACCACCCGCACCTGCACCCCCAGCTTCCCGCAGGAGCGGCTGCAGGCGCCCCACTCCTCCGCCACCCACCTGCCAGGGTGGGAAGATGGACATGGAGAAGGTGTTTGTGAGGCGATGCTTGAGCTGGGAAGCGGCTGGAAACGCTCCCAACGCAGCCCCGAGAGGGATGGGAGCACCTTGGGCCACACAGAGAGGACTTACATGGGCTGGGAGCACTCCTGGAGGTTACAGCGCCTCCGGATTGGCTTCGGCTTCTTGCCGTTGTCACAGAAGTTCCTGTGCACCATCCGGTTGTCGCTTTTCCGACGGCAGCCGTACTTGGTGTACTGGATGCCTGAGGGGGCAGAGAGTGGGCAGGGAGGTGATGGGTGTGGGAGTCCCTCCAGCTTCCCCCAGGCCTGCATCCCTGCATCCCTGCATCTCCTGCATCCCTGCTGGGATATGAACTCTCAGATGTCACCACTCAGGAGGGAGCCAAGGTTTGCTGAGGATGCTCGTGTGGCTGCTGGATCCCACCCCGGGGTCCCCCAGGCTGCTGTGGAGTGCACACAGCTCGTGGAAAATGTCCCAGCCCCTGGCAAGGGTTTGGACCAGGTGACCTTTAAAGGTTCTTTCCAACCCAAACCACTCTGGTTCCCAGAGCACAAGGTGTTCCCCATGATCTGAGGGTCAGATCCCAGTGGCCATATGGAAGCTTTGCTTTCACCTGCAAACCTCACACCTATTTCTGTGCAAACTTTAGTAGTGGGCATCTTCAAAATCACTGTTTTTTGGCTCAAACCCAGTTAAAAACAGCCAAGGAATTCAAAAATCATAGCAGGTCCATGGGTAGACAGACAAAGGTACGCACACACAATCACGAAAGCCTGTTTTTGTAAGAAATCCTCTTAAAATGCTCACTTAAACTGCTTGGCAATAATTTCCCCGTGCCAGGGATGCCCCAAGGGGCTCACACACCCTCTACCATACCCAAGCATCCCCCCAAGCATGCCCTGCAGGCTGTTACGAAGAGGAAGTTACCTCCTCCACATGCCTTGGAGCACTGGGACCAGCTCTTGAGGGCCCACTCGTAGGAATCCATCTCCTCCAGCAGGACATTGTTATTTCCAATCATGGGCAGCAGGTCTTCGTGGATGATGTACCGGTACATGAGGCTGCTCCTCGCCTCCTCCTCCTGAGGGATGACCTGCAGGCACAGAGGGAGCAGTCAGAGAGGGGGAAGAACGATGCCATGAGAAAGGGGCCACGTGGCGAGGTGGCTTACACCCAAAACTGGGGACGAACAGGGATGGATGGGAGCAACAGGCCCACCATTCCCTGCATGTCCAGGGAACCCAGCCTCTAATTCCCCACATACCAGCATAACTAAAATGGGATTTGGAGTCACAAGCAATTGCTGCAGAGCAAAATGCAGCTGGACTCAAAGGCAAGTGCCCAAGCAACATGTCCTCGTGCCATTCCCTCACGCAGCTCGTCACCCTTTGCTTTTGGCTGGCTCATTCCCTGGATTTAATGACGTGCCCCACACTCTTCCTCCATCCCACATCCTTCCATCACCTGCCACATCACAGCTCAGATCACCTCCCCTGTCTGTGACAGTTGTCCCCAAGCTCCCCAGAGCATGTGCCAGCCAGGCTTACCAAAACACTGATGGCCTCGTGCAGGGGACCGCTGGTTTTCAGGCTCTCCTTGCCTTGTTCCACAGCGTATTCCCACTCCAAGCCCATCTCAATGAACACTTGGCTTTTGGCTTCTTTGCCCTTGGCATTCAGGATGTAGTTCCCCGTGGCTTGATTCTTAACAACTGGAAGAGAAAGGAGATATTTTCAATATAATAAATAAAATTATATTTTCAATATAATAAATAAAAGGAGATAGTATCAATATCATTCCCTCCCTCAATATCATTCACTCGCTTTGGAGGGTGGGAATGACCTAAACAAGACCCCCTTTTGTGAAAATGATGAGAAAAGGGTTGAGAAAGGGTGAAGGGAAAGGGTGAAGGGAGGGACTGGGGCATGCTCACCGATGCTGTGGGATGCTGGCTCCATCTCTTCTATCTGAAGGTGCCTTGCTCCAGCTGGGATCTCGAACATCTTCAAAACACCTGAAAGGGAGGGACGAAGGATGGAGGGAAGAGAAAGAGCAGGTTTCATCCAACTGGACGCATGAATCCAGCTCGTGAATCCGCTTCCAAACCCACCCAGCCCTCTCACCTGGCTGCTTGGGGGTCTTGGCCAACGTGCCCTTCACTGTCCGGCAGTGGGAATTGTCCCCACCGCAGACCCCACACTTGTCATCCTGCTTCAGGGAGCCAACCTCCTTGTCACAGCCGACGTGCTGGCACCCAGGGGAGGAGAGGACAAGCCTGGGGTTACATGCCTGCAGCCCAGCCCAGGGTTACACCCCTGCAGCCCAGCCCAGGGTTACACCCCTGCAGCCCAGCCCAGGGTTACAGCCCTGCGGCCCAGCCATCCCCTTTGCTGCACACAGGCTTTTCCCCCCGGGGCAAAACACGTGCCCCAAAGGAGCTGAGCTCTCTCCTGGCCAGGGAAAGGACAGGGACAGCCCCACAACAGCTCCTTACCACGCACTCTCCCCGGACGCAGACGCTGTAGGGGTCTCGGTAGCTGCAGCGGGTCCCGTCGTGAACAACCTGGTTCATGAACACCACGTCTCCCGTGCCCTCGGACTGGCAGATCAACTCACACTTCTGAGCATCTGCGGGAAGGGAAAGGGCAATGGGGAGAAAAAGGGAGGTGGGGGGGAAAAGGGGGTTGTGGAAATTCATTAGACAGAAACCCATCTCAGCTTGTACTGAGCTGCCACAATTCCAAAGCCCAGGATATTCATGTGGCTGATCTCCCGAGCCCGCACTTTTGCCCGGTACACTCAGGAAATTAAAGGCAGGACAGGACACTCTACATGAGGCTGCAATGCAAGTAGGCAGCTATGCTCTGGAGCCAGGCTGGGAGAGCTGGGGGTGCTCAGCCTGGAGAACAGAAGACTTCAGGGAGAACTTAGAACCCCTTCCAGTACCTGAAGGGGCTCCAAGAAAGCTGGAGAGGGACTTTGGACAAGGAGAAAAGCCCAGAGTGACAGGACAAGGGGGAATGGCTTCAAACTGACAGAAGGCAGGGTTAGATGGGGTATTGGGAAGAAATTCTATATTGTGAGGGTGGGCAGGCCCTGGCACAGGTTGCCCAGAGAAGCTGTGGCCGTCCCTGGATCCCTGGAAGTGTTCTTCCAACTGTGAGTAACCTGGTCTACTGGAAGGTGTCTCTGCCCACGGCTGCAGGGTTGGAATGAGATCATCGTTAAGGGCCCTTCCAACCCAAACCGTCCTGTGATTCCGTGATTTTAAAAAGCTGGCTGCCTGATGCTGGCTTATTGCACAACAGTTTCCAGCTCAGGAGCTTCCCACCACCCAACATGTGTGCAGCTGGCACAGTCTCCATCCCAGGGTGATGGCCACCAGGGCAGAGTCCTCTGGAGGAATTTGGCTCCCTTGCTAGGACCCGCTGCCACTCACCGTCATGATGCTCGTAGGGAAGCCAGGAATGTTTGCTGTTCTGGTGGGTGTAGTAGGAATTGCGCTTGGAGCACTGCTGGGCACGGAAATCCTGATAGGGCCCCGGGCACTCCTCGGCATTGCACACCTGGTACTCGTAGGTGGCTCCCGGGCACTGGCGCCCTCCGTACGCCGGGCTGGAAGATAAACCCAGCGGGCTGTAAGAGCGCTGGAGAGGGGATGGTGTTCAACCCCAGCACAGCTCAGCGCCCCAACACACGGCACAGCTCCCGCGGGAACGGATGTCCCCATCCCTGCCAACGAGGGGAAGAGCCAGGAACCTCTGGCTCACGGCCACTTCCAGTTGGGAAAAGGGAGGGAGGCAAAGTCCAGACGTACGGCGGGTTGTCGCAGCTCCGGCTGCGGGATCGCACGCCTCCCCCGCAGGTCCTGGAGCACGAGCCAAACTTGGACCAGGAGCTCCAGCTGCCATCCTGGCTGTAAGGCTGCTCTGATGTCTTCCAGATGCAGTGGCCCTTGAAGCACCACTGGAAGGGAGGAGAAGGAATGAGTTCCAGACCTCTCCCAAAGCGCTCAGCACCAGTGGAGAGCACCCACAGCGCTACAGGAATGGTAGAGCATGGGAGGAAGGTGCTCTTCATCGCATCCCTCCCACAGGGAGCAGGACCAGCCCTCACCTTCCCAGGAGAGCACTCGGTCCCATCCAAGGGCGGCCCCTTCTTGGTCTTGCAGAAGTAGGGGTTGTCCGGGTGGCTGCACCACAGCTGCTTGCAGGGGTCGAAGGTGCGGAACTGGGGGGCACAGAGCAGCTGGGCTGGGACAGCAGCGGCTGGTGGCAGCCAGGCTGGCCGGGGATCTCGGGAAGGGGGGATGGAGTGGCCATACAGCCCGTACTCACCGCCGTGCACGTCTTGTAGCCCACGCCGAAGTCGAAGCGGCACTGCTCGTCCATGGAATAATTAATTCCCGGCAGCTCGGGTAAGGTGGGCCACTGGTGCTCAAAGGGGTCATCCAGGAGGCAGTCGTAGGAGCTGCAGGGTCAGATAGAGGATCTCCTTCCGTCACCCCATCCCTCAGCTCCAGGCCACTCTCCAAATCCAGCTACTGAGAAATTTGGATTATCATGGAAACCTAGAATGGTTTGGGTCGGAATGGTCCTTCAAGGCCATAGACTTGCATCCCCTGCCATGGCAGGGACACCTTCCACTAGACCAGGCTGCTCCAAGCCCCAAAGTCCAGCCTGGCCTTGGACACTTCCAGGGATCCAGGAGCAGCCACAGCTGCTCTGGGCAACCTCTGCAAGGGCCTGACCTCCCTCACAGGAAAGAACTTTTTCCTAATATCCCATCTAACCCAACTCTCTGACAGTGGGAAGGCATTCCCCCTTGCCCCAAGTCCCTCTCCAGCTCTCCTGGAGCCCCTTTAGGCACTGGAAGGGGCTCCAAGGTCTCCCTGGAGCCTTCTCTTCTCCAGGCCGAACACCCCCAGCTCTCCCAGCCCGTCTCCAGAGGCACTCCAGCATCTTTCGCTACCAAAAGCCACCAGCCACGATCTGAAGGGAGACCATCCCCTCCCAGCTGGAAGGGGCGTACTGGATGTAGCGGTTGAGCTCCTGTTTGCTGCAGCGGGACCAGTGGTAGCGGTGGAAGGCGGCCTGCACCAGCGGCGCCATGATGCTCCCCATGCTGGTCTCATCGGCGCAGCGGTTGCCCTGGCCGTCGTGCTCCATGCCCAACCTGGAGGGGAAAATCCCATGGGATCGGCGCCTGCAGCGCAGCAGGAAGCCCCCTTTGCAAGGAGAGGGGCAGCAGCACAGCCAGCTCTGCCCCCCAGCACTTACACGTGTCCGGTCTCGTGGGCGACGACGAAGGCCGAGGAGAAGCCGTCCTCGTGGTTGAGGGTGCAGCTGCGGAGAGGGTGGCACATCCCCGTCACCGGAGCGTAGCCTGGGGCAAAGACAGGAGGGGAGGACAGAGGAGGAGAGGAGAGAGAAAACCTTTGAGAGAGGAGGGGAAAAAATGAAAAATTAAGGAAAAAAACCCCCCAAAACACAAATACATAGCCTGGCTTCACCGCAACAGCAGAGAAAACAGAGGGGAAGGCGCTGAAGAGGAGGGGCTGCCCAGGTCACTTGGATGGCAGCCCAGGACTTGCTCACCAGCGTGACCACCCCAGTGCCAAAAGCCAGCAGAGGTTGCTCTGGGGCTTGCTGGCACCGCTGTGCCCTAGTGCCGACACAGCTGGGCAGGCAGGAGGGCAGAAACAGCACCCACAACACCCTGTCACTGTGGGTGGCCATCGCCTCCCAGCCCAGGATCGGCATCCACCGCGTTCTTCTTCATTTAAAACAAATAAAGAAGGAAAAAGAGAGAGAAGGAAAGGCATGAAGTGCTCCCCAGAGCCCTGCCAAAACCACAGCCCTGCTCCCCCATGGAGCGCATGCACCCGCCCCGGCCCCAGGACCCCAGCCCTCGATCAAGTGCAGTGCAGTGGGGCAGCTGTGGGCAGAGAAATCTTCCCCTGCCCAGGCAGCAACACATCACATCCATTTTGGTCACTTTTTCCTTTCTTTTTCACCTTATTTCTGCCCAATTCCATTAGCTTGTTGGCAACACTCCAGAATTTACTCCCCCAAAGTTTTTTATGCTTTTTATTTTTTTATTTTTTTTTTTTAAGGCTGACCCTTTTTGGCATCAAGGGAGTTAGTGAAGGAAGGACTTAAAGGTCAGAGAGGCAAAAGCAGGGCAGGACCATGCTGGATAATCGTGCCCTGGGGACTGGGATGCTGGAAGAGGAGAGTTCAGTGAGCCAGGAGTGGGCAGCAGCAGGAGAAGGGTGCTGATGAGCTGAGGGAAGTGCACATCCCTACACCCACCCTGGCCAAACCACGGGATCCACGGAGTCCCCCCATCCTTGTGGGATGCTCGATCCACACCAAGTCACTCCCATAATGGGGTTTAACCACAGAGGAATAAAACAAGCCCTGGATAAATCCTTTGAAAATACTTTTATCCCCTCCCGTGAAACTTTCCACAAGAAAGGATAAAGTTGTGGGAAGCTTCCTCTACAGGGGGAGGGCAAATCTATTTTGTGTAGGATGAAAGTTGGATAAATTCCCAACCAGAGAAGCTGTGGATGGGAGATGGGACAATGGAATACGAAAAGGTGGATGCTCACAAAGGCAGTTTTTTGTAATGAAGACTCCAGTAAGAATTGGAATGAGTATAAAAGATTCTCACAGGAGAACGACGGTGAGAAGCAACTACCTGGAAAAATATTTAATTCTGAGCACAAGCATCCTTCAGGCCAGAAAATCCCCCTGTGCCACCCACTGCAGAGAGAC
Source organism: Pseudopodoces humilis (assembly GCF_049639895.1). NCBI lineage: Eukaryota > Metazoa > Chordata > Aves > Passeriformes > Paridae > Pseudopodoces > Pseudopodoces humilis. The sequence goes on along the minus strand of NC_142208.1, from coordinate 2,760,819 downwards.
ACGGAAACTCTTTGGGTGTTGACAAGACCTCTACAGCAGCAATAAATAATTTACAACCCATCTGTCCACTGCTTTTCTCTTCAAAGGGCAGGGATAATTTGGTGCCACGCTCTAGTCCTTCATTCCACACATCCCTGAGCTTAACAGGGGTGCTGGGGATCCGCAAGGACTTTGTTTTGGGGGAAAGAGGCAAGAGCAAGCAGAGTTACTATTCCAGCAGCCCACTCAGAGGGAAATTCCCAGTGGATGAGGAGCTCCTTGTGCCATGCAGCACAGCCAGGCAAGGACACGGCAACCATGGGGACTTCCAGAGAGTCCTGGGGATGTGTGGCAAGCAGAGAGCCAGGGAAAAGGGGAAGGAGCTGCTGGAGGGAGCACCCCTAGAGCAGGGCTACCCCATCGATCTCACGACTCCTTCCCACCAAGGGGCAGCCTCGGGAGTCTGCCAAAAATGGTCCTCTCACAAATGCCTTTGGACACAGTCACTTTGCCAGGAAGGGTCTAGAAAAACGAAACAAAAGCCGGTATTTCACCCCTGTGACTCTGGACAAGGAGACCAGAGTCTCAGGCACAACCCAAGCTCTGCTGTTTGGTGGCCACAGCACCCTCAGGAGGGTTTCCAGCTGGATATCTCCTGAGGTTCATCTCCTGCTGAGGGGGATCCTTTTCAGGGAGGTAATCCAAGTTAGGACAGGTTTCCTTCTCCACCTTTCCTTCCTCCACCAGGAGGAGTTGTGCTACAGACCAGGGCGACAATACCCACCCCATTCACGGCATCAAATGGAGCCTCCTGACAGAAATCCAGACCTGGCCACCAGTGTGGAAAGGAGGAGATGGGAATTTGGAAGCAGCAGGCTCAGAACTGGGAAAAGTCACCTCTCGTGATAACACCAATGCAGCTGTTTTCCCAACGGAGCCATGAAACGTCAGAAGGTTTCCCTGAAAATTGCTGAAGATTTTTATTAGCAAGGCCTCCAACTTCTCAGACCACACCGGCACAATCTCTGCACCAAGAGGGTGAGAGATTCCTGCAGTAAAACTTCCTCTTTGGCCCAGGGTTCATGGAATGCTCCCGTGTCCAAGAAATAAATCCACAGAAAAACAGATTTTAAAGGTCCTCCAGAGGACAGAATAAATTGATTGTCCCTATGGGGCTTCCTGTTGTATTTCATCATTTTTTAACTTGTTTTTATATTTTTAAGGCATTTTGGGCCAAGGGGAGCACTGGTAAATGAAATCAAAGAGCAGGAGTATAAATAGACATTTTATCCATTCAGGTTGAGGCTCTGGATTAATTCTCTGTCTGTCTCTCTTCTTCACCACGTGGAGGACAAAAAAAAAAAACAACACCGATTTTTATAACCTTTTTCTGGACCTTGCTGGCCAAGAAACAGACTGTGCTCGCAAGAAATCCTCTCACCCCTCGCTGGCTTTCCCCCTCGCAGCAAACTGCACATACCTGATCGAGACAAATACAGTACCTTGCATACCTGCAGGCCCAAAATCTTGCCTGGTGAGGAAGACGGCGTGGTCGTGGTACTCGGCGTGCTCCGGGTCGGAGCGCTGCTGCGAGTGCGCCCAGCGGCACACCTGCTCCAAGCTCCGCGACGGGTTCCCCCGCTCGATCAGGCTGACTGACTGCGGAGAGAGTGGAAAACCCACTGCTGGGGAAGGGAAAGGAAGAGGTGTCGCCCTTCCCCTGGAAGCCAAAGAGGTTTTATCCCAAGTGGGAGACGAGAAGATGCAGGAGGACTCGCTCGGGAAGCATCAGATCTAAACAGTGGTGAGCTGAGATCTCTCCTGCATTCAAACATCTGCTCCTCATTTCCTACATCGTCCCCTGAAGCTGAGAAGTGGCGTAGCTGGACAAAGCAGCTGCCTCCAGAGCTGGCTTTGGGAAGGATAAATCATCCCTAACAGAGCCTGGCAGTTCCCATCCCGCTGTATCACCACAGCTCCAAATCCCTTCCCCTCCACAGGTCAACCTCCAGCCCAGAGCACAAACGCTGCTGGGAGGAAGCCAGACGGATTGTTCACAGCTAGAGATGATGTTCCTGGTCCCATGGGAAGCCTCCAAAAATGGGCCAGCCTCCATCCTTATCCCTGCTCCTCAGGACCATCCCTGGATCTCAAGGATGTGGTGGGTTTCTGCCAGGCAAGCATATTTCTACAATAAGGAAATTTTTTTCCAAGACCTAACCGGTCTTATTTGTGGATCACACACACACAGAGACATCACTGTGTTGAGTCATTAACACCTTTGCTAGAACACTTCCTGTGGGACAGGGGCTTGCCCCAAAAAAAGTACAGAAAATCACATTGTTTTTAATGAAAAATCTGGCTGCTGTGCTCGAACAAGCCTTACAAAACAAGTGCAGCCTGAGAAACCACACAAAAACTTCTCAGGAAACCTTCCCACTCTTTTCCTGGCCATGCCCAAGCCACACGAGAGCTACAGGACAGCTCAAGGAGACCCTCAGCTTCTCCTCACTAATGTGCAGCTCCTCTCAGTGGGGGAAGCCACCTTCATCCCATCATCTACAGAGCTCTGAGGAAGCCTCCGTGCTTTTCCCCACATCCCAGAGCAAGCACGTAACAGCAGACCACAGCCACCCACCCACCACCTCCCTGAGGGGGGCTAGCCAGGCCCTCAGCTCCCAAAAAGCAGGCTAAGGAGGGTTCAAATTCACCCCTGACCAGCACAGTTATCATCTGGGCTCCAACAAGCTGCCACATTTTCCCAAGCCCGGGCTTGGCTAAGTGCTAAATAAACATTAGAGCGTCTCCCGCTCGCCACGTCGGCGCGCCGGATTTACCTGGCGATATCCCACCATGATCATCCTGACCAGCACGATGTTGATGTGAACGCCCAGGGACTCGTCGTGGTAAATTTCATCCACCTGAAGAAGGGAGGGAAATCCAACAGGGAAGAAGTTCAGGCCATCCCCAGCTCTCAAGCCCCTCCAACGCTGCCACGTTCCACACCCTTCCAGGCTTTCCAAGACCAGGTGCAAAGACCTCATCCCCGCCTCCTCCCACTGTGGGAAGGGTTTTCTTTTTCCCATTTTCCCACGTGTAACAAGCACAAAGTCAAAAAGCCAAGCTGGAACAAGCCAAAATTTCCCCAGGAATGGCTCAGATGGTCAATGACATCACCCATTTCCATCAAGGGCTGCGTTTCCTCCACCGCATTTCTCAATGAGCCACTGCCCCTTTGGAATATGAATCCCTCAGAGGGATGGAAATTCTCCAGCATCCAAAGGAAAAATGTCTTTTTGATACAATCCTTTGCCTCTCCCCAAAGCCAGGGCTTTCCTCAGTCACATCAGTGAGTCAAACCTGACCTATGGCTCCAGAAATCCCAGGAGAAGGCAACACAATGAAGAGAACAGGGAGGGCTCATGAGTCAACGAGATTTGTACCATCCTCGGCTGTTAAAAAATGACCTTGCAAAGGAAATAACCAGCTACAACCTTTTCCTTCTGTGTTTCCAGGATGAGTAAACAAATTCTACTCCTAAACACTACCAAGAGAGTAGGACACCTCAGGGAAACGTCTCGGAGAGCTGAGCCCAGTGACACGGAGAGAGGCACGGAGTGGGCAACCACAAACCCATGTGAGACCCTGCACCTCCTGCAAAGCACGTGGGAAAACACGGCCCAGGGAGGAAAAACACCCTGATTTTGGGGAATGGGACTTTCTTCTCCCCAAAAAGCCTCTCAAATGAACAGTTCTACAAATGGGGGTTCACTGCAGAAGTCAAGGAGAACGAATCAAGACCATTTTTAATATTGAGTATAATTCATATTTTAATTAAAATAGACTTTTTCAGCTTTGCCCGAGGAGGGACTAATTTGCCTCAGCTCTGTCATAGCTTTCCAGACTAGATGGGGGTTATGAAGGTAGATTTATGGATTTTTTCTACTTTTTCCTACATTCCTTTGGGGTTTTTCAATCTTACATCAAGGGCTGGATGACAACTACCCTTTTACTGCTACCCAAGTCCAAGTCAGCCATTCCCCAGTGTTTTACAAGCCGCCCCAGTTTCCAGCCTGGGATTCCATTTGAAGTACCCACTCAGGACAGTTTTAAACCCAAAAACCCAGTGTTAACCTTTTCCCCATGACAACCAATACTCCCATGGGGTGCCTCAGAGCCATGCAGAGAGGTAATGCAGATCCTGAGCCTTGAATGCAGCAAAAATCGATTATAAAAATTAAAATCAACCAATAAACTGCCAGTCCACCCCCATTAACACATCCCTTTGGATGCAGAAGCTGCAAGGGCCGCGGGGTATTTTATTCATCAGTGTGGAAATACAACGCTGGCCAACCCACCCTCAGCTCATCCCTGCTTTCCATGGGTGGGCTGCTCCTTCACCCTCCCCCTTTTGTAAGAATTATGAGAATATGATGGATTTTTCTCTGATCCCAACCCTATTTTTGGGGGGAGGAGCACAGGAGGGTGGAAGGTCACGCAGTGTTGCAGCTGCAAACATTACTCAGGTACAAAGGATCCAGCCCAGCGAGGAGCTGCAGCTCCCCAGGGATGTCAGGCTCAGCCCTGGGTTTTAGGATGTAGGCGGCTTTGGCATCTCAGAGAAATCCCAGGTCCTAAGTGTGATCCCTTACAAAAATATCGGTAATATGGCAGGCTGGGAAAGTGGGGGAATCAAAATCGTGCTTGAAGAGATGCAGAGCTGGACCTTGGGGGGCAGTCTGGGGAACAAGACAGGAAACACAACCTTTTCTTTCACTTTCCCAAATCTTCACGCATTTTCCTTCACCCCCAGCACTTGTCAGGAGCTGGAGCTTCAGACAGAGGGTAGGGTTAGATGGAACAGAGGGTGGGGAGGCCCCAGCACAGAGAAGCTGTGGCTGCCTCTGGATCCCTGGAAGTGCTTGAGGTCAGGTTTGATATGGGTTTGGAACAACCTGGGATGGTGGAAGGTGTCCAGACCCATGGCAGGGGGCTGGAATGGGATGAGCTTTCACCTCCCTTCCAAACCTTTCCATGATTTTAGGATTCTGTGGTCATCCACCAGCACCCTGCTGCTTGCTGCCTGCTCCTGAGGACCCCTCAATCCATCAGGCTGAGCCACGTTCCTGCCTCAGGGACCTCTCTACCAGCCACGATCTGACCTTGCTGTGACTGGGAGCATCAAGAGGAGCAGCACAGACCTCTCCCTTCCCAGCTGCACAGGATATTTTGGCAGGATGCTCAGTAGATATTGCTGTATTATTCCAAGATGGGACTTAATTCCATAAATCTTCCTTGTGAAGCAGTGTTAAATCCCACTCTCCTCCTGCTCACAGGGACCTGGAGCTCCCTCTCCCCAACGAAGAGTTGACCTAAAGCCCAGCCCCTGCTTAGTCCAGGGTTTAGGCAGGGATCTGCACCTAACCAATACCAGCTCAGCAGCGACCTTTGGGGTTAATTCAGAAAGCAGATGTGGAACCAGACTGCCCAAGGCTACAGACTTCCCTTCACAGCCAGATATAAATAATTGATTGAGGGGGAAAAAGAATCATGTCAAAAGGGCTTGGCACTGGTTGTGGCAAGGGCTGCGACCGTGCAGGCCCCAAGTTTTGGGGTGGGACATCAGCAGGGCCAGCTTCCCCCAAGTGCTCCAAGTGCCTGTGGAAGAAGTGAGGATGGAGCTGGGGTGGCCAAGCATCACCCTGGAAATGGAAATTCACCCACTGAGCATTTTTCAGGCTTGGCACAACTCCCCCTGCCCTCTGCAGATGCCATTAAGCAAGCTGGTGTCCTCAGAGAAACCTCTCCCCCCAAAAATACCTGTTCAGCAAAGGGTTCCAGTAAAGGGACCCACATCCCTGAAGCCATGGGATAAAGATCTTCTTATCCCTCTCATCCACGCTCAGCCTGTTTCACACTGTCACCTGGCAAGAAATGCTCTCCTCTTTCATTTAAAATGGAATTTTCACCCCTATGAACAGCCCAGCCCTTTAGGGTCTCTGTGAGTTAAGAGCAAACCAGCAGGAACAGCCACCCCGTAGGACTCCCCCCAACCCTGCAACACCAAGGAGACAGCAGCAATGCTTTACAGTGCAAGGAACATGACAAGCTGGGAGCAGGGCAGGCTGCCTCCCTAAATCCCTGCAAACCTCTGGCCAGCCCCGCGTCTGCAGCCCCAGACGCGAGATCCCGACAGCAAAACCGCACTGGCAACGAGGTCTAGACCTCGCCGTTCTTCAGGGAAGGAAAACAAAGGGAGAGACACGAGAAGAATTTGCCAAAGCAGCAGAATAGCTGACATTTCAAAACGCCGGGATCGCTTACTCGGAACAGCCAAGTCATCCTTAAACTCCTTTCTTTTATTCCCTCGCTCGGTTTTCAGGCTGCTGGATTCGCCCTGAGCCTCTTTGCAGGGGCTGGGGGTTTAGGAAGGGAGGGGAAAGTCCCCCTTAGCACATTTTTGGGCTTGCATAATGCATAATGTCACCTCTGTGAGGGCTGACCCACATTATCTGTGGGGAGGAACAGAGGAAGGGGAGAATTGTTGTGCAGGGCGAGACCAGATTTGATCAGAGCTCTCTACAGAACAAGGCAGGTTGTCCCAAAAAAATAGCAACAAACACATAAGCCTGTACAGAGGGGTAGGGAAAAGTGCATGGACACATGAGAGACATCAGAGGCATTTTTTGTTGTTTTTATGGCATTATCAGTTAGCAAGGAAGTGGCTCATAAACGCCACACCTAAGAGAAAAACACACACAGGTTAAAATTAAAGCTGAAGGTTTAATTTTTGCTCCCAAACCTCCTCTTCTGTGGGGTCTCAGTAGCACTCTTTGTTGCTCTGCCCTTGGGAACAATAATTTCAGCTGGAGCCAGGCAAGTCCCAGCCTGGAGAGGGCTCTGACTCATGGGGTTTCCCTAGTAACCCGAAACAATGGGAAAACACCAAGTACTTTTGCATCCTTCACCAAATCAAGGGCAATATCCGACAAAAGCCCAGGAAAGCAGCTGAGACCAGAGCCAGGTTTAACACAGCCATAGCTTGGCTTCTCCCCTCCACATGGAGCCATCTCCAGACTTGAAAGGATCAGGGATGAGCAGTGGGAAATCTGGCAGAGAAAACCAAGAAACCCAACTCCCTGAAGGGCAAGAGACTGGAAATCAGAGCAAAGCACTGAATATTTCCTCTCCTCTTCCTTTTCTGGGGTGCTGGATCCCCTCCTGGTTCCCAGCCCTTGATCTCAGCGGTCACCATGGCTGGGGGATCCTAATTTGCCTTCCATAACATCACAGGCAGCAAGCAAGAGAGGGGAATGGCTTTCCAGAGCCACCACATCACCAAACATTCATCCCAAGAGCCCGACAGACCGGTTTTGGTTTAGGTGGATGCTCAGAGCGGAGACATGCTCAGCGACTGACGGCAGAGGGGGAGTCGTGCCTTTCCCACTCACTCCAACCTGACCCCAAATTCCTGGGGCCAAGAAGGGAAGGGCAGGCTGGGAATGCAGGCTGGGAGCTAGCAGGGAAGGCAGCCTGCCTGCAGGGAAGCTCTTAGGTGCACAAAAGGAGCAGTCATCCTCATGTCAGCTTCCCGGCATGGACACAGCGCCCTTCACTGAAAAGCATCCACATTTCTGGCAATGAAATAAGGGCTGTGGGGTCTGTTTCTTTTTTTTTTTAAAAAAAAAAAAAAGCTTTTCTCCGTGACAAATCATTTATCACCGAGCTTCAGCCGACACAGAGATCCTAATAAAGGGTTTTGTGTCTTGGGAAGAGCCCCGGGACCCTACCTACAGCAGCGCTGGGAAGGGATACGTGTCCCACTGCTCCCTCGGCGCTCAGTGAAGACCTCAGAAAAAGCCAGGAAAGTTTACCATTGCTTCCAAACTCGTTGCCCCTTTTCCTTGGGATACATCTCGACAGGAAAACTTTCCCAGTTGGCTCCCAGCTCGTTAAGTCCATTCCTCGTTAGAGGGCTGGCCAAGCCTCTCATCCTTCATCCCTTTGCCTCCAACTAATGGGATTAATGTTCTGCTGGGTGGTCCCTGCAGGCTCCTCCCTGCCAGCCCCCCGGCATCCTCCTCTCTCCCTCCCTCTGCCACCCAGGCCAGAAAGCAGGACTCTCTCCTTTTTTTTTCTGCTGAATCGGGTGTTTTAAGGCAATTTGAGCCGGTAAGGAAACGAGGCGGCGCCAAGGGAAGAGGAGGCGGACGGAGGTCACGGCAAAGCTGGAAAGAAAACGCACTAAAAAACCAGAAAGAAAGAAAGAAGGGGAAGGGGGTGGGGGGAGAATATATAGAAGGAAATAATACTTGGGGGGAAGTATTTGTTGCCTGTATTATCCTGGGGGTTCTCTCCCCCTCGCCTCATTAAAGTCTTCAGCGCCGCTTTTAATTGAATAGGCAGCGGGTCCTCCCTTCTCCCAGCGCAGCATCCCGGGCATTCACTCCCTGAAAAGTCCTGCCCGCGGGGTAGGGACCATGAAATGCGCCTGAAAACCGACCTTTTGATTAAAGCTGACAATCCCCGGGTGCTCAAAGTGCCCATCCCGCTCCCCCCTCACCCCCGGGATCGGAAAGGAAAAATGACATCAGCTCCGACCCCTGTAACGTGGGAAGAGCCAGAGGGCAGAGCAGGGAGACCTGTGGCTTCCCCCTGGCAGGAGGGTTTCATACACCCAGGGGAGAAACGTTCAGAGAGTGAATTTAAGTGATGCTGAGAGCATCGGACAGCAGGCATCGGGGTAATAAAACATTGAGATGGAGGTGTTTGCTTCTTCGACATTCTCCCTGTTTGGGACCAGCCACTTCACTCATCCTTCACCCCATCACCCTCTAATCCCACAAATCCTCCCCACGTTGATAATTTCCCCCTCGTTGCTGTCCATATGGCAGAAATAATGCCCAAACCAACAACCAACCACCCAAAACCATCTTTATAACTTGGCCATTCCAGAGCTGGTTGAGCCTTTTGAACATTTTTCCACCATTGTGTAAAAGAACACTTAGAGAAAAATAAATAGAGCGGAGGATAAAGGATGGAAAACAAAACAAAACTGGGAGAGAGAAAGAGATCCTTGAGCGTAGACCATATTTGCAGACATTCAAATGCTGGAGGAGCAAACTTCCTTCAAGACAAATGGATGAATAAATATTGATCCTTCCAGATCTCTCAGGGAATATGGATGCTTTTACCTTAAAAAGGAATAAAAAGGGGTGTAGGGAACTAGCACAGGCTGCTCCATGCCTCTGAGTGAGGAGAGCTGCAGGAACTGTAAAGCTGCTCTAAACTCCTTTTCAAACATATCCTGAATGGTTATCCAGCTGCACAGGTTTCCAAAAAGCTTCTGAAAAGCTATACAAATATTTCCTCTACCAACAAACAGTATTCAGAATGAATCATGAGCATCATCATTGCCAAACAAATTACAAACATTGTAATTTCTAGCTAAGTAAGCCACGACCATTCTCTCTTCTAGCATTTGCTGAGACTTCAGTGATGAGGAGGAAACGGTCTCAGCCAGGAGGAACTTTTGGACTCAGGTGACAGACAGTGACAGCACCAACGTGCCAGACCCTGCCATTGGCAAGGGGAAGGTGATGGAGATGAGCATCAAAGGGCTTTGCTTTCCATCCCTCCAATTCCCACGGCTATTAAATGCCAGAGTGTGAAGGCACAGCCCTTCCTGCAGCACCGTTCCCCGTCCCAAACCCATTCCCTTTCCCAGGGTAACAGACTCGCAGCGACAGAAAAGCACTAAACCCAGGGAAGGGTGGGCTCCACACCCCCCACAGATGAGCCTTACTATGTTCATGAGGGTGAGGACATAGTTCTGGACGTGCTCCTTGCCATGGAATCGCACGACTGAGTCATCCACGGCCAGCAGCACCTCGATGTTGTAGTCATCCTTCCTGGCGTGGCGCCGCTTGCGCTCCGCGTCCCCCAGCCGCTCCGTCATCAGCTCCAGGGAATTCGGGAGCTCGCCCACCTGCACACCGGGCACTGGGCAGGAAAAGAAAGAGCCTTTCAGGTGACCTGACACCACGGTGACACTCCACAAGGGTAGAAATTCAGCGGGGAGAACAGATAAGAGATTTAACTCTAACGGGATATTGAGGCTGGTTGCTGGTCCAGCTCGCTCTGTGGTGGGGAAATGGCTCTGAATTGTGAAGACCAGACCTAAAAAACACATTAATGATTGGACTTGAGAGCCTTAAAAGGTTTTTTCCATGCTAAATGATTCTGTGATCTGTTAAAAAGTCAAATTGAGGCCGCATTTCATAGAATCATCACAGAATGATTTGGGGTGGAAGAGACCTCAAAGCTCATCCAGTGCCACCCCCTGCCATGGGCACCTTCCACTATCCCAGGTGGCTCCAAGCCCTGGCCAATCTAGCCTGGGACACTTCCAGGGATCCAGGGGCAGCCACAGCTTCTCTGGACAACAGCTTCCAGTGCCTCACCACTCTCACAACACAGAGGTGATGAAAGCAAGGCTGCAGCATCTCCAGCCCAGCATTTCCTTTCCATCTTCTTGACTTTAGCTGTTAAACTGAGCTTAAAGCCACAGGGTGAGATGTACAAGGGCTCCTGGAAGGAGAAATCTTCTCCCCAGGTGAAATACTTATTACCAATTGCTGGGAAAGACCGGATTCCAGCAGCCCCTACCTTCGGGATGGAGGTCGTGGCGTGGCTCGGCGCCGTCCTGCCGGATGGCCGAGCGCCGATAGACCACGTGGGCCCTCCCGTGCTCCTCCGTGTCCTGCTGGCCCCTCTCCAGGGGCTCGATGAAAAACTCATTGCTGTCTGTCCGAATCAGGCCAGCCTGGACTCCACAGAGAAATAAGGAAAAGGAGGAGGGGGGGAAAAACAGTGTGGTTTCATACAAGTGCAGGGGGACGTACACATGCAGTATACTCGTTAAAGATTGATGCTGAGCACGCAGAAAGGGGAAAGGCATCCCAAATAATCATGTTTTGATCCTACCCCATGACACCAGGATGGTTCTAATACCATGTTCATCTATGACAACCCTTAATTTCTCCTGTAAATGGGAAAAAAAAAAAATAAAGGAGGAAGGGAAAACCAACCAACCAAAAAAAACCCCAACCTGGCTGCAATTCAAGTTGCGTCTTTATATGGCTACGAAAGTCCGTTCTGTCTCATCCATGAGTTGTGCCGGACCCTGAACTCAGGGATACAAGGCTGAAGGGACTCCCAAGACACTCCTGAGCCTCCCTGAACCTTCCCCACTCCATTCCTGCGGTGCTGTTAGGATATCTACCATTTCACTGACACTACGAGCTGCAACAAGAAGAAGGAAAGAGAAACCATTCTCTCTGCCCCATGAAGTACTTGGGAATTAACACAGGGGAATCCCGTCGGAGCAGAAGCTGGAAAGCATTACCACTCCACCTCCCAAAAGCAGGGAAGATGAATGACGGGGCAAACATCGCTGGCAATGTTGTCCTGGCTACCGACCTGCTCCTAATTAACACCAAGCTCCCATCAAATCCCCCTTACATCAGCCTGAGCGCTCACACCCCACAGCGCCGGCCGGCTCAGACCTCGGGCAAGGAAAAGGATCACCAGGATTTGGCTTCTATCCCACGGGCAGCCCCCCCAGCTGGGCATTTTTCCCAGCTCCCTCCATGGCGCACGCGCGCGTTCCTTCCTCCGGTGCTGCCCGCTGTTGAAGAGCTGCCTGGAAAGCGCCGGCAGAACATATGGATCTGCTCCTGGAGCAAAGCCTTCAGCTGCATGGACCTACTGGAGTCCTCATAAGGGTGTTGGGGTGTTGGAATGGTTCCCATCAAATCAAATCAAAGCAAAATATACACAGAGACGTGTTCTGGACAGAGGCGGGGGCTCTTCCAAACCCGCCTGGCTTTTTGGGTCCCCTTGGTGTTCACATCCCATTGGATTTATCAGGCAACGGACAACCCGGCTCTGGTGGATTCCATCAAGTTTCCTGCTCCACTTGGCTTTTATTAACTGCTTATCTCTGCTGCAAAGCGGGGTTTGGGCTGGTTTTGTTTCAGCTCCTTCCTGAGCAATCCAAATCCTTGCCCGACATACATATCTCAGGGTCTTCCCACAGGAGACAGCCAGGGCAGGGATTGTGCCCCAACCCTCAGCCAAGGAGAGGAAGAACACAGCCGGGTTTAACCAGGGCCACCAGGCAGGGTGGTGGTGATGAGGCAGAGAACAAGCCAGGGAGTCAAACCATCAGTCAGGTTCAGAGATGGTTGGGCGAGGCCGTGACCGTGATTGGCAGGGCACAGAATCACGGAATCCTTTAAGTTGGAAAAACTCTCCAAGATTATTGAGCCCAACCATTGACCCAGCACTGCCAAGGCCACCACTAAACCACATCCCCAAGTGCCACATTTATACACCTTTTCAACCCCTCCAGGGATGGGGAATACAAACCTGTGCCAGGGCCTGACAGCCCCTTCCATGAAGAAATTCTCCTCATTTCCAGTTCCAAAACATTGCTCTTTATTATACAATAAGAGAAGGAGCAGAAGCAGCCCCTGCCCCAGGAGGAGCTCTTCTGGGACACCACTACCCCCTCCCAGCCTTGCCACGGGGCGTTTCATTCGGGACCAGGCACCCCAAAGCTGGTTTATGGGTTTAGGGCCAAAGCCAGGACTTGCTGAGTCAGGCGGCCGGAGGAAAGCCGTGCCGCCGCGCCGGGGCAAGGCTGGATTAAAATGTGAAAGAGACTGGTCCCAAGCCACAGCCCACTTGAGTTTGAGCTGCTCTACAGCTCGTGACTAATTATATCTGGCTCAAGGAATAAAGCAGCCCCAGACTTTCTCCCAAAGGTGGGATGCAACGCGCCGCCGACTCCGGGGACGACCGATGGCGAAGGGCGTAACATGGGGATTTTTGTGTCCATCTGATCAGAGCAGCCCAAGAAATGAAACAGAAGCTGCAGAGGTCACCCTGGCATTCACAAAAATAAATTAAAAAAGCAAAACAACCCGAAAAATGCCATTGCAAGAGGCACGAGCCAACCTGCTCGCTCACAAAGAGAGGCAGCTCAGGTTGTACTTCAGCATTTTGGGAGGGTTGCAACAGTAGAGAGGCAATGGAAAAGGTCAGATGCCACCCAAAAAGTCCCATTTGGCTTTTCTTGGGCTTTTTCCAAGAGCTCAATCCCATCCTCGGTGATCAATCAGCCACATGCTTCCCACCCTTGATTTTAATTTGGTTTAATAATACCAGATCGAACTAAATCAATTGGTGGGACTGTTATCACTGCTTTTTCCAGCATGAGATGCTGCCTGCAGCTCTCAGCAAAGGTACCCCTAAACTAGAAAATGGCCCTTTACAGACAATTCCACTGGAAAGAGGGAAAACGTACATCAAACTCATTCCTGCCAGCTCACAGAAGGTGAAGTCTCTCCTCCAGCTCTCCTGTGCCTCCCCAGGCTAAGGGAGAGATGAAGTCCAGCCTCACTAAGGGGGACCCCCAGGACCCTGAGTAAGAAACTCCTCCTCCACTGCTGGGCAAAAAAGCTCCAACTCCCACAGGAATTCAGGAAATTCTGACACTTAAGACAGCTGAGATGTGGAAAAATTAATAAAGCTGCTGCACTGGGCCAGGGAAGCTAACAGGAGGGGGAAATCCAGCTGCCTGCATAGTATGTCTATTTCCTATAAGATTCACACATAATTTGGACAAAAAAATTCCTAGAAAACCAGGCAGTGTGGACACAGACACCACGGATAACAGCGCTCCCCTTCCATGCAGAGGGCATCAGGAGCATCCAGAGGTGCTCCATCACTGTTTTCATGCCCCTCTGCAGCACAGGCTTCGCAGCCCATCAAACACAACACTTTGCCTTCCTTGACTCCTTTTCCCTGCTCTTCGGGCCGAGGTGAGAGGTTTTTGGGGTGGCTACAGACCAGGTGACCCAAGCCAGGCCTCAAATGTAGCTCCTGGTGGAGCGAGGACACAGAGACAAGCTCAGCACTAATTAATTAATTGGGTTTTCAGCCCAAACAGGGCCTGGTTTGCATCTCACTGCCAAAACTTGGGATTATCACCCGGGAGAAAAGCCCTCATACCCACGTAACACCCACACCAGCTGAGGCCAGTGGGACCTATGTGACCAAAGGGACATCCTGCACCCTTTTTCCCCCCAAAAATTAACCCTACAGAGCTCAGGAACTGCAAGGAGAATCCTGGAAGACCAAGCCACGCTTTTTTCAGCGGAGCATCATTCTGGGGGGGCCGTTTCTCCCTCCATCCCCTATTAAATACTGCTTCTGAGGGCTTTTGTGTTCTGCTTATCTGCTGCCACCCATCTGAAGCAGGCCAGGGCCACGGGGATGGAAAACGCTGGCTCTACAGTTTGCAGAACTACGGCAAATCACCCCAGGGAAAAGCCAGGCACACAAATATGGTGTCTGTGGGTGATAATCCTTCACCCATCCCTGCAACCAGCAAAGCAGGAAGGAAGCAAGGTCGACCACACGCTGCTAAAGCCGGCGGGGGGAAAAAAAATCTGGGATGCCTCCACTGCAGCGAGACGTGTCCGCCGGCGGAGATTTCTGCCTAACGCTACTTTAGCAGTCAGGAATTTGGGGGCTTAGATCAGCTTTGAAATTACGTTATGGGCGACAGCATCTTCCCACCCTGGTACGAGACACCCTCGCAAGAACCATTGAAAGGCCAGATTCTCACGCGTGGATGCCCTGGAAGGTGCCGCGGATTTGGCGGCTGGGAAAAGGATGGGCTCCCTTCCGTGGCTAAATACGGATTTAGGAAAGACTTTGGGTGGAAGCTCTTTTCCAAGAGCTGGGTTCGGGGTTTTTGGGGTTTTTTTTTTTTCCCCTTCCTCCCCTCCACCCCGTTATTTATAACCTCAGTCTCCGTTTATACACGGCCTAATCTCTTTGTGTACACAGCCCTCATCCGCAGCATCCCGGAGCGCTTCCTCTGGCCGGGAACCGGCGGCCGAGCGCGGCCCCGCGCCTCCCACGCGCGCTGTGCCGGGATGCAAAAACCACAACCCCCTTCCGAAAGCTCATGGACAACTTCCAGCAGAAATCCACAGGAATTCCAGGGTCCTTTGCTTATGGAAGAGTTTCCTCCAGCCCATCAGCGACATTCCTGACCACCTACATCCCGCCCGGATTTGCTCTGTTGTTTCTCCGACAGGTCACAAACATCATCCTCCCATCCACGCCCAGAGCCAGGTTTTGGTGCCGTTCCTTGCTCCGTTTCCTAAATCAAGCTCTTTTCACTGCTTTTTTGGGAATCTTCTTGATCACCCCATTCCTCCAAGAGCAGATTGAAGGATGTTGGATTCTTGGGAATCAGAGGCCCATACAGCCAGAAAAATCCATGGAAAAGAGAAACCAACTGTGACATTGGATGTATCACAAGGGCAAGGGAGCCAAGCACCTGCTTGTCCCCTCATCCTCGTGTCCTTCACCAGACCACGGGAAATCCCTGGTTGTAGCTCCAGGATAGTGATCTGTTGGCCACCGAGCAATAAATTTATTGTGGGAAATAGAAGAAAAAACAACAACAACAAAGCCTTATCCTGGGGGAAAAGCCACTTCTTCCTTTACATGGGCTTAAAAAGGATGGGCTTGGGCTGCCAGGATATGCATAAATCCACATTGAAAAGCATCCTGTGGTACAAGCTGGAAGTTCCAGCTGGAACAAGGATGACAACCAACAAGGTGTGCAAGGGTTGGTTGGGGAAAACTTGGGGCTGAAGCCCAGAAAAGCCTGGAAAATTTAAATTAAAGCTTGCTTGGGATTGACACTAACAACAGAGCGGGCTCTGGGGAAGAAAATTCCCCCAAAGCTGTGCCACAGCAGGATGCTGATCGCCTCCAGCATCCTTTTGCTCGTGGTGCCAAAGGGAATGAGATCTGCCACGGAACCTCAGTGGCTGGTCCCTGCTCCAGACTCAGCACTGGGTCTGTAGGAAATGCCTTTAAAGCTTCCAAGCCTGCCCACGTCTGCCTGCCCCAGCGCAATCCGTGTCCTGGAGAAATGCCTGTGAGTCCACAGCCTCGGCCCATTCCCCAGAGGATGCTTCAAAAGGTGTGGATTACGTGCTAAAAAAATTTAATTCCTATACGTAGGCGAAATATGTATTTCTAGCTGTGCTGCTCTATCATTTCTGCTTGTACAGCAACACCAGGCGCTGTATAAAAAGAAAGGAATGCCAAATTGTTTGTGCTGGTGGCCAAAATTGGCTTAAGGAGCTCCCAGAATAAAGCAACTAAAAAAAGAGATATATTTTAAATTTCTTTTTTTTTAAAAAAAAAAATAAATAAAAAAGGCACAAAGTAAGACATTTCTTCCAACCTGGCAGTAACTTTAAGTGGTAGCAGGAGAAAACAGCAAACTCTGGCACCCAAAACAAGATTTAAATTGGCTCAAAGGAAATCTGAAGGGCAACGGGCCAAGGGTATTAAAAAATAAGCGCTTCCCCAAGCGTATCAAAGGTAGGGAACCCACAGGCAGAGCAGATGCCGGGGATGAGGAGGTAACAGAGTCATTCAAAGGAATTAAAGCGCTGTGGCAGCAAGTTACTGATGCTGAACTGTGCTCAGAAAGCCAAGAGACTCTGAGCCCTTGAAAAAAAAGCAAAAAAAGGGAAAAAAAAAAAAAAAAGAAAAGACGTCCTCCTGCAAAAAGATGCTTGGTAGGAGCCAGACTGCAGCTAACAGTGATTTCAGGAGGTGCTCGAGCTCACACATCATTCAAGAGGCAGGAAAGGCAGAGGAAAAGTTCCCGGAGCAGTCCCAGGGTAAAACACGGGTGGGCAAGGATGGAACAGCATCACCATGAGCGTGGGTCCCCGTCCCAGAGAACGTGGATGTAACAGCACCTGGGCAGGAAGCACTTCAGGCACATTTTTCCAAGCCTTTTAAATAAATACCGGTGCACAGACCACCCTGATGGAGGAGGTGGGTAGCACCCAGGGCCACATGGGGAAAGGGGACCCTGCTGCTGTCAGGGCTGAAGGGCAACATGCGGCACAGACACCTAAAGCATCACCAGAAAAATCGGGTTTCAGGACACCACGATCCATCTCTTAAGAGGAAACCACGCCAAAACACGGGCACAAAACCCACCGAAACAAACACAAAGCGCCCCACCAGCCTCCGGCTTACCAGCCCATCGCAGTTGCTGATGGCCACGGCGGCTCCGGGCATCCCGGAGATGTCACCGGTGAAAAGGCACCGCTGCTGGAGGGGTTCCCGGAAAAGCACCTCAAAATCCTCCTGCCACTCTGCCACGGCTCCCGGCGGCAGCAGCCGGTGGTTGGGCCTCAGCCGGAGGTGCAGCTCCTTCCCAAAAACCGTGACGTTGAAGTAGAGCAAGCGGCGCTGCCGGGACTCCTCCGGGGGGCTGCGGGGGACGCGGCGGCGGCCCGGGCCCGGGGCCGGGGGACAGCGGGGCTGCCCCAGCCCCGCCACCGCCTCGCCGGACACCACGTGCGACAGGAAGCGACCCCGGCAGTCGGTGCTGAACGGGACGATCACTCCATACTCGCTGAGTTTGCCGGACAGGAGCAGCTCTGCGGAGACAGCGCCGAGGGAAAGGGGCCCGTGGGCACGGAGCATCCCGCTCGGGCGCCGGGACGGAGGGGGCCAACACAACCCGGGGAGCCTTTGGCGAGCACCGCCGGAGCTCCGGAAGCCCGACAGCTGCTTTTCCCCGCCGAGCCGGCTCCGCTTTGTAGTTTTAAGCGGGTGCGTCCAACGTAGCAGAAGGAACTCGGGCTGACGTCCCCCTCGCTCGCCAAGCACGCCAACTATTTCTCGCCCAGCCTCCATCTCCCCCAATTCCCATTGAAACTTAACCCCCCCCCCCCACACACACACCCACCCACCCTGCCCGGCACACCAGCGGCTTCCCTCTCCCTTCTCCCCATCCTCCGGGGTGCAGCCACCTGTCACCCCCCAGCCCGGGCCCCCCGTCCCGGGGGCAGCCGCCGTACCTGGGGCGCTGCCGGCGGCCAGGCAGCCGTGCAGGGGGACGAGGCAGGAGGGCACCAGCCGCAGATAATCCATTTGGGGCCGGCGGCGGGGTGCGGGGCCGGCGGGATGCGGGATGCGGGGCGGGCGGCGCCCGGCGACCGCCTCCCCCCCGCCGCCGGGGCCGCCGGCGCCCCCGCCGCCGCCGCCGCCGCTTCTGCCGCCTCCCCGGCGGCGTGGGGCGGGCCGGGGGCCGGGTCTGGGCCAGGGGGTGGGAGGACGGGCTCGTTTTAATTAAATTTCTTTGAATTTTTTATTTTTATTATTATTTTTTTTTAACATAGTTTTCTTATTAAAGGCGCTGGGGGGGGGGGGGATGTGGGGGAGGGGGGGCGGCGAAGGGAAAAAATAAAGTTCTCGCGTTGCCTGTGGATCGTTCTTTTCTTGGAGGTTTAAAAAAAAAAAAAAAAAGAAATAAAGAAAAAAAAAAAAAAAAAGCCATTTCGGGCAGCCCTCCCTCCTTCCTTTCCTCCCTCCCACCATCCCGCCTCTCCATCCCTCCCCGCCCCGCGGCCGCCCGGCTCCAGCGCTGCCAGAACAAAGGCGAGACGCGCCCGGAGCCGGGGAGCCCCCGCCAGCTCTGCCCCTCTCCCCAAATCCCAGCTCCCGGCCCCTCGCTGCGGAGATGCTCCACAGGGAGAGCCAAATCGTCTCCCAGCTCGGAGCGCCGCGTGAGCTGGAGGTAAACATCCTGTTTGGAAGCATCTGGGATGTTTTCCAGATGTGGAAACATCCCTAACAGAGAAATTGAAGATGCCCCCGGATCCCTGGCAGTGCTCAAGGCCAGGTTGGATGGGGTTTGGAGCAACCTGCGATAGTGGAAGATGTCCCTGGCCACAGCCGGAGATCGAAATAAAATGAGTTTTAAGGTCCCTTCCCACCCAAACCATCCCGTTTAATTTTTTTTCTTTCTTCCCTCTCCTCCCGTTTTTAGGGGGAAACAGACAGAAGGAGGCTCTGGCCTTGTTCCTGGATGCTGTCTTGCTGGCTCTCCAAGGAAAACCCACACGCCTTGGCTTTTCCAAAGGGCATCGCCACAGCTCCGGAGCTGGGACCCCACACTTCAATACGAGCTGTGCTTCCTCAGGCTCCTCCTCCTCCTCACCACCCTGACAAGGGGCAAATAAATCCAGAACTCCCCTAAAAACACTCAACAGCACTCAACAAATCCAGCACAGTGTTAAGAGGGCTTCCAGCATCCTAGAATGATGGAATGGGTTTGGGTTGGAAGTGGCTTTCAAGATCATCTCGCTCCACCCCTTTGCCATGGGCAGGAACTCCTTCCTCTATCCCAGGTTGCTCCAAGCCTCATCCAGCCTCGCCCTGGACACTTCCAGGGATGGGGCATCCATCAGCACAGAGGAACAAACCCCCTGGCCCTGTTTTCCATGTGCTGTGTGTGGCTATTTTTTTTTCTTCTGGACAGGACTGCAAGGCCAGCTCCAGGGTGGGGGGCTGTGCTGCCACACCAGTAACACCAGTTGTGCTGGTTGTGCTGGGATTTTACTGCCACGGGGCCCAGGTTATGCTGAGCAACCCAAAACCTTTCCCAAGAGGGAATTCCTGCCTTGAGGCACTTGTCATCCAAGCTGCCACAGAGGCCAGAGCACAGTGGAAAAGGCAAGCAGGGGGAATATAAAAGTGCCAGCCTGCAAGCTTCCCTCCAGTAATTAGGATTCTGGTTTGGGATTTCTTTGGTAGGATCTCAGCTGGAGCTTTGTTCCCAAGCCATCGGCACAGCAATGCCCAGAATGGTAGGAAATGATCACCATTTGGGAAAATGCCCTGCTTACCTCCACTGCAGGTGTGGGAGGATGGTGAGGCTGCTGGGTGCCAGCAGGAGGATCCAGAGGTGGAGACCAGGAACCCCTTGGAGAGGGTCCTGCTGCAGCCATTTCTGGTGAGGTGCCACTCTGCTGTGGTGTTATCCAGGAGGAATGCTGCCAGAGCATCCCTCCAGGGGAGGGTGGAGAGCCTCACCTTCCAGCTGGGTGACTGGGTTGGGTTTTGGGGAAAACAGGAGAAGCTGAGGCTGCCGTGATCAAAATCCAGTCCAAAATTCCCTGTAGGTAAAGGCACCAAAAGGATGCCACCAAAAGGAGAGAGGAATACACTTACTTCAAGTAGAGAATTTCAAGCTGGAGGAAAAGGGGATTTTTATTCCCAGTTTAAGTCTTTTCATGCTTCTGTTGCTTTGTGCAATCTATAATTAAAGAGGAGAAATGATCTGCAAGAGATTCTTTGCAGAAGAGATAGAAAATGAATTTGTGCTCCGAGCATTTTGGATGATTTTGGAAGATCACCACTGGAGCATCAAAGCTGGAACGAGCCCTTACTTTGACTGAATAGATTTATGATGAGACATGTAATAAAGGGAGTACTTTACTTGTGGAGGACAGCTCTGGAAAACATTAATTACTGTTTTTCAGAGGCAAAAACTGTTTTCATCATCCACAAGATCTGTGAATTCATCCAGTCCCTCTAGACCTTTATGCCTCCCCTGATGTTAGCAAATCTCAGGCTTTGGCAGCATAAATTTGGCTGAATGACAATGGCAATGATCAACTTGCCTCACTTATTACCTTCTAAAGGTAATAATTAATTGTGTTTGGGTACCTATGACATGCTGGAGGTGGTGAAAAGACAGCTTCCAAGGGGATCTCTCAGGGTCCCAGATGACAAGATGCTCATTTGTCACCCACTCAGTGACACCAGCCCTACCTGTTGGCCTTATCTGCCTGAAATATTAATATAATAATAATATTTGTGGGGGTTTTGGTGTTATCTCTATCAATACACCATCGTTTATGTTGGAAGAATTTGTTCATTCCAGCCTTTTTCTTCTCGGTTCTTGTCGTTGAGGAGGGAAAGAGAAGCAGCAAGGCGACTTCCCCTCGTCCTTCCCCTCCTGTCCTTCCCCTCTATTCTCCTCTTTGTCTCCTGGCTTTGCCTTTCCCAGCCTTTAACTCTGTCCCACCCTTCTCCTTGACTTTAGGCTTAACCTTTTCCTTTCTGTTTTGGAGTCCAAATGGCTCCTTTTCCTGTTTTTCCCCTCCTGGGGTGCTATTTTATCTCGTGCATCCATTTCCTCCATGGATAACTCTGGAATTCTTTACGATTCAAGGCTTCCCTCTGCAGCCTGGAGATTTACCAGTGACATGGGTTTGAGGACTTTCCCATTTATTAGTCGACCTCTAGGCCTAGGGAGGAAGGAGCAGGTTTTCTTTCCAGCTTCCAGAGAAGAAAGCTGACAGCAGCTGCTGTTTTTAAAACCCCAAATCAGGCTCCTTTTCCTGCAGGAGGCTCCAGCCAGTATTCCCAAAGCCTGATTTTCATCTGGCAGTGCCAATTTCTGGCCATCCTGCCCATCCCACTGGGTACCACTGGAATCCAGAGGCCAGGTGACATGTTCCAAACCCCCTCCACCAGCAGCAGATGCAGCTGTTGGCCCCCAAATACAGTTAATTTTGATTCTGAGAGCTGGAAAAAAACTTTCACAAAAGGCTGGAAGAACTTCTTACAAGGAGAAAACAACAACAACAAAAAAAACCCTCAAATACTTAATTTGGTCTATTTTTGTGGCTTTATGGGCACTGGTTGTTTTGCTCAGCCGTGCAAACCTCTTGGAGGGGAGGGCATTAGGGCTAATAAAATTGTAATAATCTCCACCAATTACCTAAAGTGGCTTTTCTACCCATATCATCATGAATTTGGGAGCCAGGAGCTCGGGGTCTACCAGAGTGAGAAGACAGGGCTGTATTTCCAGCTCTAGCTCATCACATTTCTTCTTCCCAGAGATTCAAACCTCCTGTTTGTTAATCCAGAAGGCTCTGGAGCAGCTGCCCCTGCACTGGGAATGCACAAGAACCTCCTGGGCACGGGCTGGTTACTGGCAAGAGGTGGTCAAAATGGCAAAAAAAAAAAAAAAAAGAATTAAGAAGGAGAAGGGGAGGGAAAGTGTTTTGAGGTTTTAAAAGCAGCTGGAAGAAGGAAGGAGAAGGACTGGGAGGGATGGCTCAGCATGCTAGGCACAGGTAGGATGGGCAGGGATTTTACCTGGCGCTTATCTCCATCCTGGTGCAACGCATCCATGCTCAGAGCAAGGCAAAGTTTGGTGTGGGGAGCATCCCAAACCCATCCTGCGGGGACCCGGAGCCTCAGCGGGCTCCAAACCCACCCTGCTCTCCAAAGGGAGGGATGGGAGCAGAGGCACGGCTGTGGGTGAGCGAACATGACCTCATCCCTCAGACATCCCGGGATTCGAGCAGGGAGCAGCCGCTGCTGGAGCACCGGGGCAGGAGGGGACACAAAATCCCCCTGAGCATCTTCCCCTCCCTCTCCCCTGGCCGAAAACCAGCCCTTGCCCAGGATTTCAGCTCTTTTCGGGGGGAATTTTAGGAGCCCTGCTGGAAGAGCACGATGGAGCTGACAAGAGAAGATGCTGTGCTCCAGGAGAGGAGCAGGAGGAGCACGAAGCCGGATTTTGGAGGCAGGGAGAGAGGGAGGGAGGGAGCTGACAGACACATCATCTGGTCTCCGGCTGCCCCGAGGCACGATCATTCCTGGCAGATCTCTCCCTAATCCCTACTTTAAGACCTCCAAAGATGGAGGGAGCCTCCATAAACCCCCAGGGGATTTTTCTCTTCTTTTTTCTTTCTTTTTTTTTTTTTCATGTCTTGCTTTTCTTATCCTGGAAAGTTTTTCCTCCTGGTTAATCTGTGTATCTGCAAGTTTGGCCCTGTTAAAACACGAATCCTGATCTATCCAGCCACCAAACTCTTGCTGCCAGCATCCCAAAGATTCTGGATGCTGTCACAAAACCAAGTGACAGCAGCAGCCACTGGCAGAGCTCTTCCACGAGGCTCCAAACTGGAATCAGAACAGCATTTTAAAGGTGAGGCTTCACCAGAGCTGGAAAATGAAGGGTTTTGTATGGATTTAGCACACAATGCCGTGGATTTCCGAGAGGACCCAAGTTCCCAAGGCCTCTTTCCAGGACCCAGCAGAGAGAGCTGGGTGTGCAAAGCGGCTGATCCAGCCAGGGTGGGAAACCACCTCTTCCTACCCTCTCCCCATCTCCAGCTGCTCTGCATCCCACATCTCCCTGTGAGCCCAGCATCCCACAGGTGGGAACAGGAGGCCATTCCCCAGCAGCCAAACCCCAAACCCGTGGATGCAACGGGACAGCAAAGATGACATCGAGTTACCACAGGAGGCTGACAGCA
This sequence comes from Pseudopodoces humilis, assembly GCF_049639895.1. Taxonomy (NCBI): domain Eukaryota; kingdom Metazoa; phylum Chordata; class Aves; order Passeriformes; family Paridae; genus Pseudopodoces; species Pseudopodoces humilis. The sequence continues at coordinate 2,737,594 of NC_142208.1, read as the reverse complement.
AGAAACCTCTGGAGGGGAACAAACCCCTGTATAGGCACATCATGGCCTGAAGAGAGCTCCAATCTTCCCAAGGCTCACCTCCTGAGGGCACCTAGGCAGTGTTTTTTGGGATCAGAGTCCTGTGCTCAGCCCAACCCAAACAGAAGGGTCTTTCCCTCATCCCACCGAACTGCACCGCGCCGCACCTCCCAGCATCGTTTCTCCTCAGCTACAGCTGCATCTGCAAATTCCTGCAAGATGTTTGCCTTGGCAGCCTTGCTGGGAGGTTTTCTAGGGGCTGGGAGTCCCCCCCACCATTGCCTTGCCCACCCAGGGATGAGCAGACAAGCTCAGGAACCCAAACTGTAAAGCTGGAAAAGGGATAAATGAGCCAGAAAGTGGAAGCCGACGCCGGTCCTGGCTGAGCTGCAAGTTAAGGGATGGTGAAACAAGGTCAGCGAGATTTATACCGACAGCCTTGGATGGCTTCCAGCCCCTACTGTCAGCGGCAGAGGCTTGGAAAAGAGGAGGGAAAAACTTGCTCTCCTTCTAGGAACCGCGCCGCAGAGAGAGCTCGGCCGGCGTGGCCGCGTCCCGGCGCTGGGAAGGCAGAAAATAACCCCCAAAATCAAAATCCCTCTTTTGCTAAGCACAGCTGCAGCAGATGTTGAGCCCCGGGTTGGCAGCACCTCAGTGGGACTGAGGCAGGGGTGAGGGACTCCTGGCCCACAGACCCCTCCTTCCCAAAGAGCCCAAAGCTCCCTGATGGCCGTGGCAGCCGGGAGAAACGTGTGCACGCTGTCCGTGGGATGCAGGGGGTGTTAAAACCTCCCCTGCCGGAGCTTTAGGACCAAAATTCCACCAGCACCACTTCAGCTCTGGGGCTTGGCACAGCCCGGCTGCTGGGAGCATCCATCCCTGCTGCCTTGGCATTCCCAGCCCTTCCCTTTCTCTTTTCCCTGCTGATGCACAATACAAACTAGGTTAACCTTGCCCAGCACCCTCCCCAGACGAGCCTTTGCCTCTTCACACATTGACCACCTCATTAATGTTTTATCATCTTCCTGCTAAAATTAAGCTTACTGCCATGTAAACCCCAAAGCCTTTTTTTTTGTTTGTTTGGTTGGTTTTTGACCTCTTAAATCAAACTCCTGAGCATTTCCCAGTCCCTTGCTCATCCCCTCAGCCCATGGGTATTTTTCCAGCATGACCCCCACCAGCCAGTGAGTGCTTTTGAGTGAACCTCATTGAGCCCCATCTCCTCTAAAGCTAAAGCTCAGGCTGCGGAAAATTAATTTTTCATTTGCTTGGGGCCAGAAGCACCCTGAGGTGGTGGAAGACAGCTGCTTTTTTTTTTTTTTTCCCCATTCCCTTGCAATATTCATGGAAGAAAAGTGAGAAATAGAGGGAGAAAGTCATCCCAAGCCTGGGATCCGTGGTTTATACACATTTTGCTGCAATAAAAAAAAAAGCCAAGCCTGATTCTTTGCGTGATATCTGTAGGTTTTGGAGCTTTGGAAAACCTCCCCTTGCTGCCACCCTCTACACAGGTTAACATTTCCATTGCTCTTCTGGAAACCCCACTTCTCTGCACCATCCCCTTCCAGTTTATGATTTATTCCTGCCTCTGCTCCCCAAAACAACAGGGGTTCAGTGGAGCTGGGAGGGTGAAAACGGGGTGGAAAAGGGGAGTTTCTGGTGCTTGGAGGTCTGGTATTGTGCCTACATGGCTTTTATTTTTAGTTTTTCAAGCCCTGGCTCTGCAGAAGCATCTTAATTACTATTCTTCAGCTGTAAAATGAAACCCAGATGTGCTCCCTTTGCAGAGGTTTCACCGGGGGGTTCTGCCAGAGGGGGACATGCCTTCAAGGAAAACATGGAAATTATTATTATTATTATTATTATTATTATTATCATTATTATCATTATTATCATTATTATTATTTTAAGAGCTCTCATGTCCAGAGCTATTCATGGTGGCCCCAAGCCAGCACGTGCCTCTTCCCCACTGCTGTAAATAGAAATTATATCACCCCCAACCCCAAACACCCTTAATTTTCCCCAAAATTAAAGGGAAACACTCCTGAGCTGGGCCTTGGAAAGCTGGGGGAGAAAAACAGGGGGAAAGGGGATTTTTTTGGGAAAAACACAGCCCTGAAGCCTCTGATAGCTGCAGTGATTTGGCTGGGGCTGTGGCAGGTTTCCCCTTGCAGCCCCACGTGCCAGTGGAATATTGGCTCCTCGGCACATTTTCCCTTTTGGATGGATAAAAAAACCCCATAAAGACACGTGAAGTTCAGCTTCCAAGGATTTCTACTGGCCCCTAAGAGGAGGAGAATAAAATCCCTGGCTGAGGTCAGAGCAGCCCTGTTCCTTTTACCTCTGTGAAGCCCCAAGAGGGGTCCCCTTGCCAGGGCCCCTGTCTGATGGAAAGATGCAGGAAGGGAGAATCTGGCCAAGACCAGCTGTATTTTCACACTTTTTGGAATTAAAAAAAAGATAAAATAAAATTGTAATCTTGAAGGAAAGGGGATCTCCCAGGCTGATTTATTCACAGAGAGATGCTGGGGTGGGGATAAAGTTTCTTGCCACCTTGTCACCTCCCACGCTGCGGATTTAGATTTTTGTTTCTTATCTCTATTATTGTTCTCCCAGAATAATAATACTAAAAAAAAGATTTCTGGCAGAAAGCTTTGCTTTCTCTGGAAGGAAGCAGCCAGTCCAAGGGTACAAAGCTCCAATGAAATATTCCTCACACCAAATAAGCTCCATCCAAAGGCAAAGGCTGAGCAGTGGGAAGAACCCCACATCCTCATAGGGGGAAGAAATATGAGGATACCTCCACTTCCAAGGCAGATTTTGACCTTGAACTCCCCATGGATCGAGTCACAGGGGTTTTATTCTGTTCCAGAAAGCTTTTCTTCTCTGTTTTTAGGAAGTGTTTTATATTAAAATACGCTTTAATAGGGATTTAAAAGGCAGGTGTTGTCCCTGTATGAACAGCAAATGCCATTCAGCCAATGGTTACTTAATTGTAATTTATAAAATGTTTTAATTTATAAAATGTTTTAATTTATAAAATGTTTTAATTTATAAAATGTTTTAATGACACCCTTAAACACGACCTTTGCCATGAGACAAGAACAGGAGTGCAGCACATCTGCTGCAGAGGAAAGACCTGGAAAGGACATATCAGCACACCCCAAACCCTCAGGGATGGGGAAGGCGAGTAGAAGCATTAATAATCCATTAATTAATTATCCATGTCAAGTATAATCTCGTTAGGCAGGAGCACAGCTACAAACAGCCCCATTGCCACGTGACCCCTCCACTGTAGCCAGAAAAAAAGATGGGGGGAAAAAAAGTCATTAAAGCACTCACTGCTCTCATGACAACGGAGCCAGGCTCCCAAACTGGCCCAAAGAATCCTGTCTGATGATGATCCAGGATATTTTGGGGTGGAGGAAGGAGCATCCCTCCTTTGCTCCGTGCCCAAGGCTTCCTGAGCAGCGAGGGGGAGAAAGGCCAGTGGAAAATGGGGAGAGGTGCCCCTGCTTTGGGTTTGAGCTCCCAGGGAGGGGCTCAGGGCAGGGGAAGGAGGGAGAAGCTGATGGATGCAGCATCCTGGGTTCTCTGGTGGTGCAGCCTGGGGTGAGGCTCCCATGGCAATATATATAAACATTTAAATAAAGTTTCTCTTCTCTGTCACAGGTAAAAGAGCCACTTATTTATTAAGGCAGCTGTGGGCCCCCTTTCCATGTTCTCCAGCTCCATGTTTCACCTCTTCCAAGCTCCAGCAGCACCAAAGGTGGAATAAGGGGTGGATTGGGGTTTTTTTAAGGGATAGTAAGAGTTTCCATGACCCACCCCAGCCTATGTGTACAACCAAGGGTGCAGTGGGGTGATTTTGGGGAGTGTTGGGGCTTCCCCTTGGCTGCAACACAGAGCCTGGCTCTTTGACATTCTCCTGTGAGCCTGCAGGTTTGGGAAAAAGCGTTTGTAGACAAAATAAAGCCTCAAAAATGGGGGATGGCACCCAGGGCTGAAGGGATTCCCCACGGAAATGAGATGCAGGTCTGGGATCAGCACCAAGAGAGAAGACAACCAGCTACAGATCCGTGTTTTCTGCCCTGACATCCATCTCTTAGGAGTGCTGGTTGGGATTTAAATGTTTAATTCCCTACCCCAAAATAACCTCAGATCCCCTCAGCTGTATTCCCACACTCCAAACCTTGAACAAGGTGAGGAAAGTGGAGAATTAGGAGTTAACTGAGGGTGAGAAACCTGCAGAAAACCAGTTTTCATGAAAATCAATAAAACTGATCAATAAGCTCTTGGTTTTTTAATGCAAACCTGTTTTTTTCAACGTGAAAAGCACACTTTGAGTTTCTTTTTTTTTCTAGATATTTTTGTCCACACACCCTCTTGCTGGTGCTCCCCTGGGAAGAACTGCTGCTCCTCCAGGGAATATATCCCACTGAGGCTGGGGGTCAGCTCATTAACCCCATCCAATTAAGAGCTGCTTTCTACCCTCCTGCCATGGGACACCTTCCACTAGCCCAGCTTGCTTCTGGTAGTTATTATAGAGAATTTATAATATTTAATGTTTTTTAATATTTCTAGAATATTTCTATATTTATTTCAGTATTTCTAGGATTTACCTTGTATAGAATAATTCTAGAATGTGTATTTTCTATCATTATATATAAAATCTATATATATCATGGATACACAGCATATATAATAAAATGTATGCTATAGACATAATATATAGCATTTAAAATATATAATATACACTCAGTAACGATTCTATATTTTAGATATATGACACACAACCCGTTGTTTGCTTTGTCTCTGCCTGAATCCTGTCAGAATTACCAATCCTTTTCCCTCAGAGCAGAAAATCCAGGCCATTCAGAGCCAGGTTTTAACTTTTCATCTAAGAGAGGGATCTGGGTTTCTGCCTCCCCAGCCTGGGGAGAAGAAGGAATAAACACAGCACGGTTGATTTTTCACATTCAAACACATTCCCATCTCCCAGGATTTCACTTTTTTATTCTTTCCCAGGCAATTGCTGTATCCCTGCTTTGGAAATCACTTGTTAGGATGGTGGGAAAGCAGAAAGGAGCCTTTGAGCCCCTCAGACCAGGTGATGCAAAGCTCCAGCCTTCATTACCAAGATTAAAAGCGGCTGGGATTTCCTAAGCAATTAAAAACTCTGCCTAATTAAGATAGGGCTAATAGGCAGGGGTTGCTGCTGGGCAGGAGAAGGGGATGGATTTTTAGCAAAAGAGCCTGCAGGTAATTGCTCTAGTAAGGCAGAATAAATGGGGATGTGAGGATAGAGAGGATGTGCTGCCTTAAAAACTAAAATAAGAGGGAAAATAGCATCGACAGCATTTCAGAATTACTCAGTCAACTCTCTGGCTGCACCAGCAGCAAGTTATCCAAACACTGCAACACTCAGCAAGGGGCAAAACATTCAGGCAGGTATTTCTGCCTGCAGAAAGAAAGAACAAATGTAAAAAGCACGCCCCAAATGTGTGGCTAAGCCAAAAAAAAAAGAAAATGAGGGATCCTTTGGGACCTGGGTCTGTCACAGCCAAGGCTGAAGAAAAAGCAGCGCTTTGCTATTTTAAAATGTTGTTTTTCTTTCCAGCCTCCACCTTTGAATTTCTGCCACCTCCCGCCGCTGGCAGCGGATGAAAGCGGCTGCTGGGACAGACGGAGCGTGTGCTCCTGCTTTTGTGCTTCCCATCCTATTCTCTCCTCCCTCCAAGAGCCTTCCTCCTGCTCCCCCAGCCCCCAAGCTCCTCTCACCCCACTGTGAGGCCACTGGGACCCCCTCATTTATATCAATTCCCTCGGGTTAACCTCATTTTTCACTCTTTCCTTTTTTTAAAAAAAAAAAAAGAATTAAAAAAACCCCAAACCCGGCGTTAATTTTGCTTTTATGCCTTTGCTGAGCAGCTCAGCCCTCTCAGCACCACCTTGGCACTCAAACTGGGGAAGTGGGACCCCAAAACTGGGTACCACAGCTGCCATCCCGACTAAAAAGAGTTGGGAAGAAGCAACAAAAATGCCCAAGCCTTAAAAACACCCAGGTTTGAAGTGGCTGGGATTTCTGTGAGTCCCAGTTCTGGCTGCAAGTGTTGATGGCTCCATGTATAGGTGGAGCCATAAATAAATGACCATAAATATTTGTGTGCATATAGACGTGTATATTGGTGTGTTTGTACACATAAATTCACCTCTGTGCATATGATTATATTAATTTGTGTAAATGCCGCACTGCCACAGGGAGAAAGCGAGGAAGGTCTTGATTTTTAATTTACAATATTTTTATTGCGTCCAAAAGAACCCCAGAAATCCTCCCATCCTAAGGCTCTCCCCTCCCTCCCCACACCCTTGGATTTGGGGAAAAGAGTCTTTTTTTTTATTCTTTTCTGGCTCTTTTTTTGCTCTTCCCCACCCCAGAGAAAGCAGCAGGGGTTTTCCCCCCTCCCCAGCCCTACACGAAGTCCCCGCGGAAGGGACGGGACGCGGCCCCCTGCGCCTGCCAGCGGCCCCGCAGCGTGCACAGGGCTTTGCCCTCCAGGCTCTCCAGCTCTGGGAATCCCAGCTGGTTCAGGATTTCATAGATCCCAGCCACCGCCGCCACCTGGAAACAGAGGGAGATTGAATTATTGAATTCCCCTCCCAGCTCGGGGATGCTTTTGCCACCTCCAGGTATTCCCCACCCCCCCCCCCCGGCCCGGTACCACCCCCTTCAGCTCCCCCAGCCTCTTTGCAGCCCCAGCTGATCCATTTTCTAAGCCTCTTCCTTGCTGCTGGGGTCAGCCATCGCAGGGTTTGTTGGCTTTGGCACCCTCCTGCCAAAAAGCTACAATGGCGCCTTGTTTTTGCTAAAAACGCGGGGATTATGCGGCGGGAAGGGGCGCTCCGGGGGTCAAAGGCTCCTTGTGTCCACAGGTTGGGTGTTTTTCCCTCCCCTCCAGCAGACAGGGGGAGTGGGGAGGGGAAGGGATGCAAACCCCACCTATGGGAGATGTGGCATGAAAAGGGGGCAGCACCTTTTGGGGCCGCGCTCAAGAGATGCGGCACCAAAAGGAAGCATTAAAAGATGCTCCAGCAAACCGGGGGTGGGAGGGACAGAGGGCAGAAGTAAATCCATGTGCTGGAAATGCAGCCCCAAAAGGTGCAGCACTAAAGGATGCAGCCCCAAAAGGTGCAGCACCAAAAAAGGATGCAGCCCCAAAAGATGCAACCCCCAAAAGATACAGCACTAAAGGAAGCAGCCCAAAAAGTGCTGCTTTAAAAGGTGCAGCCCCAAAAGATGGAGCCCCAAAAGTTGTTGCTTTTAAAGGTGCAGCACTAAAGGTGCAGCAGCCCAAAAAGTGCTGCTTTAAAAGGTGCAGCCCCAAAAGTTGTTGCTTTAAAAGATGCAGCCCCAAAAGATGCAGCACTAAAAAAGAATGCAGCCCAAAATGGTGCTGCTTTAAGAGGTGCAGCTCCAAAAGATGCAGCCCCAAAAGATGCGGCACTAAAAAAAGGATGCAGCCCCAAAAGATACAGCACTAAAGGATGCAGCCCAAAAAGTGCTGCTTTAGAAGGTGCAGCCCCAAAAAGTACTGCATTAAAGGATGCAGCCCCCAAAGTTGTTGCTTTAAAAGGTGCAGCCCAAAAAGGTGCAGAATTAAAGGTGCAGCCCCAAAAGATGCAGCATTAAAGGATGCAGCCCCAAAAAGTGCAGCATTAAAAGGTGCAGCCCCCAAAGGTGCAGCACTAAAGGATGCAGCTTCAAAAGATGCAGCCCCAAGAAGATGCAGCCCCAAAAGGTGCTGCTTTAGAAGGCGCAGCCCCAAAAGGCCCAGAATTAAAGGATGCAGCCCCAAAAGGTGCAGCACTAAAGGATGCAGCCCCAAAAGTTGTTGCTTTAAAATGTGCAGCCCCAAAAGGTCCAGAATTAAAGGATGCAGCCCCAAAAGATACAGCACTAAAGGGTGCAGCCCCAAAAGGTGCAGCACTAAAAAAGGATGCAGCCCCAAAAGTGCTGCTTTAAAAGAATGCAGCCCCCAAAGATGCAGCATTAAAGGTGCAGCCCCAAAAGGTGCAGAATTAAAGGTGCAGCCCCAAAAGGTGCAGCACTAAAGGACGCATCCCCAAAAAGCTCCGCGTTAAAAACCGCTGCAATCCACCTCACACCTCCCGCATCCAGCAAACAAAACAGCAAAAAAAAAAAAAAAAAAAAGCCAACAGCACAAAAAAACCCACAAAACCCAAAAATCTGCACAAAAGCTGCTCCAGCCCCAGCAATGCAAACAGAGGCATAACCGGGATGCCAGGGCGGGGCGGGCAGCAGCTCCACCCTTTCATCTCCCGCCCGGCGGATCAAAGATGCCAACAGGAATTAGCAGAGGAAGGAGAGGGAAGGGATTTTTCCCACAGCAGCAAACCAGGGAGAGGGGAGGTAATGGAGGTAAAAGATGAAAATGAATGAAGAGGAGTGAAATGATGGAGTACATCAACAGAGGTGGTACAACAAAGGAGCAAAAATGAAGATGGAATATAGTAAAATATAGTTGTGTGGTAATAAAATTTAAATAAATACGAGTAATTCATATATAGTAATAGTAGTAGCATTATTATTATTATTATTATTAAAATTATTATTAAAATTATTATTAAAATTGCCATGTCTCCAGCTTCCCCTTCTCTTCCCTGCCTCTCCCTTCATGCAGAACCCCCACCCAGGCACCAGCACACACATCCCTATGCACCCCCACACCCCTTGTACCACCTCCAAAGTCCCTTTTCCAGGGAAATTTACACCCCCCCACAACATTCCCATTCAAATCAACGTATCCCAAATAAATCCAGAGCCTACATCCCCCCCTGAGCAGGAAATACGGGTAATTTAGGGTCTCTTACCCAGCCTTCCCTCATTCCATAAGGATCATTTAGGGTCTCTCACTCGCCCCCCATTCCATTTTTCCAGCTGGTTCCCAATTCCCTCGGATATCCAATGCCACCATCCCATCCTCCCAGACCTCCCACCCCCTGTGCCACCTGTCCTGGCCAGGCAGGTTTGGCTGGTGGCCCCCCCAGCCCCAGATGCTGCAATTGCAACAAAACCCCTGGGAAACTCCAAACCAGGGGGGAAGAGCAGGTTTGGGATGGGAGAGCTCCCCATCCATGTGCTGGGCTGCCATCCATCTCCAGTGGCTTTCCATGAGAGCCACCAACCCACGGAGCAAAGGGAGCGCAGACAATCCCCAACAAGCCCAGAAATCACATCTCAGTTAAGGATGGCTCCCTGTTTCCCTGTAAATTCCTGTATTCCCACATAACCACGAGGCTGAGCGAGGTGGCAGCCCAGGAAAACCTCACCTCACGCATCCAGAGGCTGAAGGGCCTCTGCCAGGAGTCCTTCTTCTCCAGGTGCAGGTAGGCGTTGAAGAGGATGAGGAAGATGTAGCGCTCCAGGTACTGCAGGCTCCTCAGCTGCAGCGTCCGCGTCTCCCTCTCATCCTTGCCCGACTTTCCCTGGAAGGAACAGCAGCCTGGATGTGGCACCCGTGCTGGGAGAGCATCCCAGGGCAGCTCCTGCATCCCAGGGGAGTTCCTGTATCCCAGGGGAGCTCCTGCATCCCAGGGCAGCGTCTTCATCCCAGGGGAGTTCCTGCATCCCAGGGCAGCTCCTGCATCCCAGGGCAGCTCCTGCATCCCAGGGGAGTTCCTGCATCCCAGGGGAGTTCCTGCATCCCAGGGGAGCTCCTGCATCCAGGGCAGCATCTGCATCCCAGGGGAGCTCCTGCATCCCAGGGGAGTTCCTGCATCCCAGGGGAGCTCCTGCATCCCAGGGCAGCTCCTGCATCCCAGGGCAGCGTCTTCATCCCAGGGGAGTTCCTGTATCCCAGGGCAGCTCCTGCATCCCAGGGGCAGCTCCTGCATCCCAGGGCAGCTCCTGCATCCCAGGGCAGCTCCTGCATCCCAGGGGAGTTCCTGTATCCCAGGGCAGCTCCTGCATCCCAGGGCAGCTCCTGCATCCCAGGGCAGCTCCTGCATCCCAGGGCAGCTCTTGCATCCCAGGGGAGTTCCTGCATCCCAGGGGAATTCCTGCATCCCAGGGGAGTTCCTGCATCCCAGGGGAGTTCCTGCATCCCAGGGGAGTTCCTGCATCCCAGGGCAGCTCCTGCATCCCAGGGGAATTCCTGTATCCCACCCTCACCCACAGCCCTGGGAGAAGCCGTGGGAAGAGGGAGGAACACTCTGGGGACAAAAATAAGCGCATCCATCCAGCCCACTCCTGCAGGGTTTGGAGCTCTGGGCTCTCATTTCCTTGTGGCTTCCAGCTGGCAGCAACATTCCCAGAGCTCAAAAATAGGTGAGGGATGGTTAAATGTGGGGAGCAGGAGCAGGAATAGACAGCCAAGTGCAAACTGTACCCCAAACCATGAGTTCCTGAAGTGTAAAGCACTTCCCTAGGGAAAAACATCTCCCTGAAAAGGCATTCCCACCTGGATCCAGCCTCTCTTTCCAGAGCAAGAGGAGCTCTGAGGTTGGTGGCCATCACATCTCCTAGTATTATTCTATATATATATAAACTATAAACATCTCTTTTATATTTTTATATGTACTATAATGTTATATACTATAGTTTATAAATATATATATTTTAAAATATATAAATATATTCTTATATATATATTTATAAATATACACATATAAATATATATATGAATATAAAAAGATATTAAAATATACACATATAAATATATATAAATATATATGAATATATATTAAATATAGAAATATATATGAATGCATAAATATATTAAAATACACAAATATATAAATATATAATATATACTTATAAAAAATAAATAAATATATAAATGCATAAATATATCTTTTATATTTTATATATACCATGTTATATACTATACTTTATTTTATAAATATCTATTTATAAATATATAGATATATTTATAAATATACAAATAAATATATATATATTTATAAATATTTCTCTTTTATATTTTTATATCTACCATAATGTTACCTACTATATTTTATTTTATAAATATATATATAAATATATATTTATAAATATCTATCTTTAATATTTTTATATCTGCTGTAATGTTATTGCAGTCATTATTTATTGTTTTATTAGATATTGTATGTAATTATTAGTAGTATGTATTAGTAACTTTTATTACTATTATTACTGCCATTATTTTAAGCTCTGCACTCTGCCCTTCCTAGGAATTTCCAGGAATAAACACCAACAAGTCAGAGCCCTGATCCCACAGGCCATCCCAAAAAAGCAACAATTCCTCACTCCAGCTCTGCCCTCGGGAAAAGGTGTCTCCTCCACCTGTGTGTGCCAGTATTTGTAGACAGCAGATCCTATTATCCTATTATTTTATCCTGGAACTGTATTATCCTATTTATTTTTCGTTCTATTATCCTATTATTTGCCATCTTATATTATCCTATTTATTTCTTATCCTATTATTTATTGTTTTATTCTATTTTATTTATTTTTCTTCTGTTACTTATAATTTTATTCTCTTTTCCTATTTAATTTTCTTCTATTATCCAATTTTCTTCTATTACCATATTATTTCTCATTTTATTCTATTATCCTATTTATTTTTCTTCCATTCTCTTATTTACCATCTGATTATCCTATAATTTATTTTTCATCCCTCTTTTTTTTTTTTATTTTCCTACATTTTCCTATTTTTTTCCTCCCCATCAGGCATGGGAAGAGGTCAGAACAAACCCAGCCACCCCCAAAACACCTTTTCCTTCCCTTCTGTTTGCCCTAACCCTGAAAAGCATCTCCAAGCAGGCTCCCAAAACCCCAACAATTCCCATCCTTCTCTTCTCCAAGCTTCCCATCTCTAAAGGGAAAAAAACCCAATACATTATTTTTATATTATAATAATTATATTAATTATAATAATTATATTGGGTTTTTTTAGATAAATTAAATCAATAAATTTAGATAGATTTGCTCAGGGCCAAGCCAAATCAAATGGGATGGATGGAGCAGCCAAGAGGGAAGTACAAGCTCTGGTGACAAGAGGCTCTTCCTTGAGCAGAGGGAGTGGATGAATCCCTCCTTTTCTCACCTTCCCACCAGGATGCCAGCCTGGAAATGGGATACAGCCCAGGATCACCCCTGTGCTAGTCCTGACAGCCAAATAGGTGAAACTCCCCACGTGGCCACATCCCCATAGTAAAGGAGGGAAAGCCAAAATTAAATTAAATTCCTTATCCTAAATAAATTCATAAAAATAAATTGAACTATAAATTACTTATTAATCAATAATCACTACATCTGCAATAGGTCTGCAGAGGTTTTCTCTCCCAGCTCCCCCCAAAAAAACGCAGAGGATCTCAGGAACCAGGAGGTGAGCTGCAGATTTCCCTGGCTGATCGAACATTTTGGTTTTTCCTCCCGTTAATGGAAAACACGGATCGATGGCAGCTGGAGCAAGAGCTGAAGGGAGGAATTGCCGGTGGGATGTGGCACAAACCATCCCAGGAACAGCACCAGGCCCTGGGCTCTGCCTTTCCAAGGCCCAGTGGCACAAACATCCCAAATCTGATGAAAATAATTCTCTTTGCTTCTTCATCAGCTCCACAGAGGCTCCCAGGTAAAACCGGGAGCACAGGCTCGGCTGGCCATGGATGAGTCCCAGGAGCTGCTCCCCTTCCCAAAGCTGAATCTCCTTCCCAAACTCTGAGGAGCCAGAGGAAGGGGCTGGAGGAGGAACGGGACAGACCAGTCCTGCCCTCTGCCGGCTGCGCCTCACGGGATGGAAGGGATGGCGGAGCAGAGGAATTCTGCACGGGATGTGGGATGCAGGCTGCGGCCAGACGGGCAGGATTTTGGGATACACACAGCACAGCATCCCAGGCAGCCCTGGGTGACCGTGACAAGAGCATCCATCTCTGGTGACACAGCCTGAGAAACCACCCCCAGCTCCGGCAGGGCTGGTCCCAGAGCCCGGGTGCAGCCCCTGGAACGGCGCGGTGCCGATGGGAGGAGGGAGCTCACCTGGCGGTAGGTGCAGATGATGATTTCCCGGAGGTGATAGTGCATGGGGGTCATGGTCTCACTGACCGTGTCCAGGGCCATGTCCACCTCCTTCTTCATCCTGTGACCCTCAGGAAGGAGCTGGACCACCTTCATCACCACCTGGAGCACGGGCAGGAGCGGCAGGGCTTCACCGGGAGCCTCCCTGCCTTGTCCCACCGCCCCGGAGAGGATCCAGCCCCTCCCAACAAGCAGCCGTGCCTTGAGGTAGCCCTGAAACAGAGCCAGCCCCAGGACTCACCTCAAACTCCCCCTTGGTGTACTTGGCATCAGGCACACTCACGATTTCCTCCTCACTCATCTCAGGGATGCCCTGGGGTGGCCAGAGGGGATGGGGTCATTATGGGCTGCCCAAAAATGCCTGTGCCCAGCCCACCAGGAGCCCCAGCATCCCCCACCTTGCCTCTGCCAGGCACAGCACATGAAAATTTTACCCCTGCCCGAGGAGGGAGCCACATGTCAGGACAGACAGAGGGCTGTTCCAGGCCCTGGCTCAGGCTGCCCAGGGAAGCTGTGGCTGCCCCTGGATCCCTGGAAGTGTCCAAGGCCAGGGTGGACAGGGCTTGGAGCAGCCTGGGATAGTGGAAGGTGTCCCTGCCCACAGCAAAGTGGGGGAACTCTGTAAAGAAAAGTTCCTTCCAGCCCAAACCATCCCACGATTCCATGATCTCCCCTGCCCTTAACCCTTGACCCTGGGGAGCTCTCAGGAAGAGGGTAAAGGCTCACCAGGGATTCACCCACACTTCTGGAGCCCCCTGGGAGTTAGGCACAGCAAATGACAACATACAGATGTCCCCCCCACCACATTCCACCCAGCCCTGCCCACACTCCTTCCAACCCTCTGGGCTCTCCAGAGCTTCCCCAGGACCCCCACTGGGGGTTCCTGCAGCCTCTCAATACTCACATTGAAGTGCCAGAGGGTGAGGACAGCGATGACCATGGCTGTGGTGGTCCTGCCCCGGCCGCTGGAGCAGTTGAACACGAAGGCTGCCCGCGAGTCCTCGGCCAGGGCGCTCTTCATGGCCTCCAGCAGGCGGTCAAAGTCCTGCCAGGATGAAACCAGTGGGTTTTTAGGGATGCTTCCTCACCTTGGGGACCCCCTTTGTCCTACAGCCTCCAGGTTGGAATCCCTCTTTCCCTGCTGCCAGATCCATCCTTGCCCACCTGAAGGCACAACAGCCTCGGCATGCAGCATCTCCGGGGGATCCTCCCCTGCCCTAGCAAGCACCCCACCAGCACCCAGGTGACATTCCTGCACAGCATCAGGGCTGGCTTGGGACAGAGGCAGCAGCTCCATCCCCTCCCCAGGGTACCTGCTCCTTGGGAGCACAGAAGTCAGGGATGGGGATGCGGCGGTAGGTGAGTCCCTGGCAGGAATTCTTCTGCTGGCTGAATATCTCCTGCGTGGTCAGGCAGCTCTTGAACATCTTCATCTGCTTCTCTGCCTCCAGGTACACCTCCAGCCACTTCTGGCACTTCAGCAGGTCCCCCTTCAGGGCAGCCTCCAGTTTCTGCAGAGGGTGGAGAAACCCTCACTGTAACACCCTCCCCTCCTAATTTTTGGAGGATTTTAATCCATGTTTTTGGAAGCAGGCAAACACCCTCAAGCCCACAGCGGTGCTGTCCAGGTCCCTCTGTGCTTGATGGGAGCCCCAGGGGCATCATTTCCCACCACGCCAGGCAGCTCCTCCATGCAGCCGTGCTGCTGCTGGCAGCCAAGCCCCTCCACTGCCTGTCTCCCCTGGAAATCCAGCTGGGAATATCAGCTCCCCTTTCCCCAGATGCCTTTTACCCTTGCTCTCAAGGCATGCTATAAATTCTTCCAGGGCAGATCTCTGCTTTGCTCCCATGTTCCCAAAGGAAAACAAAACCAGCAGCTCCAGAGGGTGAGGAACCATCAAAGCTTGTGAAAATCACCCATGAGGGTTCCTGGGAACATCCGGCATCTCCCAGAGCTCACCTCCAGCTGCTGGGGCGAGGCAGCAGGCACAGGGATCAGCTCCTCCAGGAGTCCAGGCTCCCGCAGCGTATAGATCTGCTCATTCCCTTCCAGGACCGCTTCCTCCCGGAGGTTGATCCAGACAATGCGGGAGTGCTTCCTCTTGGCATCCGTCAGGTACCGCAGGACGCTGCCCAGGGTCTAAGGAAAGGGTGGGAAAGGGTGGTGGGAGGGCTGGGAGCCCGATGTGGGGTCCCTGCCCGGCGTGGGATGGTGTCCCTCACCTTGGAGCTGGGCTGTGCCGTCCCATAGACGGGCATTTTGGGCACCCTTCGGAAGTTGGCCACGCTCATCTCCTTGGCGGTGCTCAGCACATCCGGGCAGAAGCGCTCATCCGCCACCTGGAACGGAGCCACGTCCAGGCAAGGCATGCCCCTTCCCACCCTCAGCTTTGCAGCACCCCACCACCCTGCTCTGGACAAGCCCCCAGACTTTTTTCCAGCAGCAGCATCCAGGGCTCAAAGCCCCACGGCGGCATTCCCAAGGCGGGACGGGACGTGCTCTTCTCACAGCACAACGGCCCCGGCCTCCGTCACCCCACCCAGAAAGCACGGAGCCGCTGCCCAGGCTCACATCACGGTGTCACCCTGAAAACTCAGCTTCTGAGCTTGCTAACATAGTTTTCTAAGGACTTTCCCAGGACAGTAACTGTAAACATAGATATGTGTACATTCTTTCTGTTACACGTCTTGTGATGGGCATTTCTCATGGCCAGTGCAGTGAGAAAGTGTTATCCTGACCATCCAATCCCTGGCCGTGGTCAGAAGCCTATAAATCCTGGGAGGAAAAATAAACTCTCTCTTCTTTTCACCACACCTCGACCTGTGTCCGTGTGATCTGTTCATCTTCAGCGGTAACATCACGGGATGCTCCAGACACATCCCCGTGCACGGGGATCTCTGGATTAAACCCACTGGGATTTATCCTTGTGTGGGTCTTTAAAACCACCCAGTTCCACCCTCGCTGATGCTGCCAGCAGGACCTGGGCCCAAGACCCCACGGCAGCTGCCCTACAAGGGGCAAACCCTTGGCTTCTCCCAGCCCTCCCCACCTGTGTGAGGCCCACGGGAAGGCGCCGGTGCCAGCTCCGCGGCGCTCACTCACCAGCACGCGCGCGCCCTTGGCGACGAGCTCGGCGGTGACGGTGAGCTCCGAGCAGTTCATGTCCGCCCGCAGCCGGTACAGCTCCGGGTGCCGGCACATCCACCTGCTGAAGCTGAGGGCAAAGCCCAGGGGGTACTGCCGGCGGGGGGCCGGGGGGGACGCACCATCAGCCTGGGCTCTGCTCCCCCCTGCCCACCGCCCCGCTGAGGAAAACCCGCCTGGGAAACCAGGGAGGGGGAGGCCGAAACAAAAAGAGGGCAAGGAAGGGGTTTTTGGGTCCTTCTGGAGGGTTTTACCTGCTCGTGAAGGTAGTAGTTGAAAGCGATCAAGTAGAAATAGCGTTCGAGGCTCTGCAGGGTCCTCTGGAGGAAATACTCTTTGGTGCTGCTCCCCTGGAAGCAAAGGAAAGGGAATCTGTGATGCTCAGTGCTGCAGCCCCCAGCAGCCCAGGAGGCTGGGAAAAAGCCCTACAGACACTTTGGATGAACTGTTTTATTTTTTTTAATGAAACATTTCCAGTTTCCCATATTAAATGATGCTCAAAGGCATAAACTCACATTTCAGCTCAAGACAAAAGCTTCCCTATCTTAGCACAAGGACACACTGGGAGCAGTTCCAACCAGCCCGTGCTGTCACATGGACACACTGTCTGGCTGGGGACAAACCCAAGGGGATGGGTCTGGAAAAGGCAAGGTCCTATCCCCATTCCAGCCATCCCCACGGCCTTTAGATGAAATGCTCAGGCAGGGGCATCCCTGGGGAGAGAGGGCTCTGTGCCAGCCACACACCCTGCAATATCCTTCATTTCCAAGTGTCTCCCCTTTCCATATCCAAAAGTATCCTCATGCCTGTGTTTCCAGCAAGCTCTCCTCCTCCTCCTCCTCTTTAGCCACCTCCACAGTCCAGGAATATTCTCTACCACAGCTATTCCCTCTCAAGGAGTGAACTCAAGCCCTCGGGATTTTCCGTAATTCAGAAACCTCGGGGGGGGCAGTTTGTACCTCTGAGCATCCCATCCAACAAATTAACCTGGCACCAGGTAAGGAACACCCAGCAGGGCATCCACAAATATCCCCAGAGAGCCTCTTGGAAGCCACTTCCCAAGCTAGGATGGAAAACCCTTTAAGATGGAGCCGTGTCCGGGGTCAGCTCAGTGAGCAGGGTTTGCTCATCCCTGACATTACGTGGCTGACTCATGAATATTTACTTGTTCTCCACAGAGAAATCCGGCCTGCAGTCATTTATCAAGAGGAAAGGCAGCGGGATTTGCTCTGGAAACTCAAAACAAAGCCTGTGGGGATGGAGCCCTGCCAGGTTTGCCGGCAGCACCGACAGCAGAGCAGTGCTGCCTCCCGAGCACTCGGATTCCTGCAATAAAATCCATCCCAGTGCTCTCAACCAAGGCAAACCTCCTAACATTCCTCTTAAACAGCCTATGGGTGGAAAGAGGAATGATCCACTCGTGCTTCAGCCCTGGAAAGCCAGGTATTGTGGGAGTCTGGCTGCTCAGCATCCCATACCAAGATTCACCTGCACCTCCACCACTTAAATCTCCATTTCTGCCCCCCAAGCCCAGGCAGAACCCCCACAGACGTCATTCCTCCATGTCCAGAAAAGCCCCTCCTCCCCCCAAAACCAAGCAGCTCACTCAGTACCACTCAAACACAAAGAAGTCCAGGCTGGTTTTCCGATGATTGAGCATTATCTCCTCTCCCCTCCTCACCCTCCGTGTGCCCCCAGCACATTTTCCTGGCCCCTTGCCACTGTTTAAACCTGCTCTTGCTCCACAAAGACTTCAAATAAACACTCCTTGAGGCTTATTTACGGCAGTCCCCCAGCCATTTGTCTTCCAGGAGTTCAAGATGACACAGGGCAGCTTTCCCCAGCAGGGAAAAGTCATGGAAAGGCTTCAAGGCAATGGGAAAACCCCCTGTCCCATGCCCAACCTTCCCCTGCTAGACAAGAGAACCTGCCAGGACATGAGCAATGCCAAATCCACCCTAAAAGGGAACAGGGGAGTATAAAATTTGGGATTTGCCACTAAACATCAAAAAAAGTGACAGTAAATGCCTTCTTTTCCCATTGCTTAATCACTTTCATGTTTTTTGGTTTTTTTTGCCACAGGACACCTGGTTTGAGGTTGCCCTTTACAACCAGCTCCAGCACTTCCACTCCACACTCAACATTTAAATGGCAAAATTAACCTCCAAAATCTGGGATCAGGGCAGCACTTCCACCTGAGCATCCAACCTCCTTCCATCACCTGGTGAGGATCCCCCTCACCAGGATGGGCAGGGAGGAGCACAGCTTTCCAGCACAGAAAGCCACCCCGATGGCTCTTCAAAACAAGAGGAAAAAACATAAATCTACAGCTAGAGGAGCTTGACCTTGGGTGACTATATTTGCAGTGATCCCTCCCAGCTCCCAAGGACTTTTACCATCCAGGCTGATATCGATTTTCTAATTTTAGAGCTGATGAAATCAGAGCATGGGATATTATTTGCCCCCGAGGTCATCTACCAGAAGCAGTAGCAAAGCCCAAACCAGTCAGTTTTCCCCCCTCACTTTGCTCCATTTTATGGTTTTTAAAATAAGTGTGGTTAAAAAGAAAAAAAAAAAAAATAAAAAAAGAAGAGACACTCCACAACCTTCCAGGTTTCATATCGCTGGGAAATCTCCAGCTCACAGGAAGCTTTGGGTTTCCAGAATTTACATTCTTCTCATCCCGGCGCAAAAACAGCTCAGTGAATCTCCCGGTGCCGATGTCCTCTGATTACCTGGATCTGATAGTCCTCCCCGATCCCTTCCAGCTTCTTCTTGTACTCGTAGATGGCTTCCTTCATGTCGTGCATCTCCGAGCAGGAGGCGATGGCACCATCCACCTCGGGAGGAGCAAGTGGGAAATTGCTCCATAAGCCTCGGATCTGGGGGGGAAACTCCATCCCTCCCTCCCAGCCACCTCACCAGAGGGTTCACCAGCACCCCCTTACCTCCTCCACTATCTGCTGGCCTTTGGGGACCATCTCCATGAAGGTCTGGATGACACGGAGCCTGTCCTTAGGAGATGTCTTAGGCAAGTGGGGGAAGCTGCGGTGGGAGAAGGAGGAAA
Organism: Pseudopodoces humilis; assembly: GCF_049639895.1. Taxonomy (NCBI): domain Eukaryota; kingdom Metazoa; phylum Chordata; class Aves; order Passeriformes; family Paridae; genus Pseudopodoces; species Pseudopodoces humilis. The sequence continues at coordinate 2,718,286 of NC_142208.1, read as the reverse complement.
TCAAACCAGCCCCAGGGGGAATGGGCATCCCCCCAGTCCTGCCCTGGGGGCTGCTCTGCTTACTCAGGCTTCTGGGCAGCTCCTCGGTGGTGGTGGAGCACCAGGGTGCCCATGGCCATGGCCAGGTTGGTCCTGCCCACGCCGGTCTGGCAGCCGAAGAGCAGCGCGGGCGGGGGTCTGCCGGGGTCCCGCAGCAGCAGGTTGGGGCTCTCCTAGGAGGGAAAGGATGGATGGATGGATGGATGGATGGATGGATGGATGGATGGATGGATGGATGGATGGATGGATGATGGATGATGGATGGATGATGGATGATGGATGGATGGATGATGGATGGATGGATGGATGGATGGATGATGGATGATGGATGGATGGATGGATGGATGGATGATGGATGGATGGATGGATGGATGGATGATGGATGGATGGATGGAAGATGGATGATGGATGGATGGATGATGGATGATGGATGGATGGATGGATGGATGGATGGATGGATGGATGGATGGATGGAAACCCCCAGCAGCTTCCAGGAGAGCCAGGTCTGCCCCATCAGTGGCTGGGATGGAGGTGACAGCCATGCCCAGGCATGGAGAGGTGGGTGGCATCTCCCTTCTCCTCAGGGGATGGGGTGGATGGAGCAGGACAGGACAATGGGTGGCCCACCCACTGCATTCCCCTTTCCAGTGCCCTCTCCATCCACCAGTCTGTCCACTCCACTGGAGACATTCCCACCACTCATCCCCAACCCACTGAGATTTAATCTTCCAAAATGTAAAAACAAAACAAAACAAAAAAGCAGCTCTGACACGGAAAACCTTTGCACCAAAGGCAGATCATTCCTATCAAAGCCACTTAGGGAAGAGCTGCCTGGAGGTGTCCAGGGATGCTCATTTCTAGCCAGGGGTAGGGATGAACTGCTGGACAACATGGACTTCTCCAGCAGGATCCTACAGCCAGGGGAGCGGGATCTGAAGGCACAGGCATCCTCTAACAGACAGAGTTAGGGAAAACCAGAAGGTGCTCTCAGGTAGCCGCGGTCTCTGACACAGCACAGGAGCAAATCCCAGCCCAAGGAGGCCCCACGGATCAAGTGCTTTTCCCTCAGCTCACCCTGAGGAAGCGGATGAAAGCGTCAAACTGCTCCTCCAAAGGGGCTCCCTCGGCGGGCAGGGGCAGCCGGTGGTACCTGCCGGGATGGGGACAGCCCTGGTTAGGATGGGACCACGAAAGGGCTTCATCCCCACCACCGTGGAGGCTACGCGGCTTAAGGGGCGCCAAGAGCCCCGACCACGCGTGAGGAGGAGGAGGAGGAGGAGGGAAGGACCTGTAGGAGGGCTGGAGGAAGACAGGTCTGCGATAGACCTCCTCGGTGACCTGGATGTCCTCGTCACCCTGCACCCGCACAGCGTGGGGCTCGTCCCGCAGCCGCTCGATGTCGTTGTACACGTAGTAGACGCCCTCGCTCAGCTGCGCGAAGTCGCGGATCTAGGCGGAGAAGGCCCCGTCGCAACCCCGTCCGCCAGAGCTCCTCTGGAGCGGCGGGATGTGCACCCTTCCCCGTCCCAGCTCACCTCCTTGCGGATGGCCAGCTCCAGGCTCTCCGCCCGCGCGCCCCGCTGCAGGCGCTGCAGGTTCTCGTGGAGGTTCTCCTTGCCCCGGGGGGTGTAGGACACAAAGTCCCCCTCCAGCCGCAGGAAGACCACGGGCTCCTCGCGGACGCAGAAGAAGACGCATTCCTGCAAACAGCCGGGGAGAGGCCGTCTAAAGGCTCTCCTGGCTTTTTTTCCCACCCCAGCTGCCACCCTCCCACCAACCTTGTGGCCTTCTCTCTGCAGCTTCTGCAGCACGAGCTTGAAGCCGTTGAGGCTGGGCTGCCCCATCCCGAACACGGCGTAACCTCCTTTGGCCTGCCGGAAGTTGGGAGCGCCGCAGCTGCCGGTAGTGTTCAAAACATCTAATTTTCCATATACATCCCTGACCATGAAGTATTTCCCCTGCAAAATATCAGAAGAGAGAGGGTGGGGCATCAGTGGATTTGACCGAGGTGGGACTTCGACACAGCTGAGCGTAAAAGCGGCTTTTTCTACCTGACCTTCAAAATGAGCCCCCCAAAAACAGTCCTGAGGTTCCCAAAGCCCGGGATGAAATGAGCTGGGTGATGAAACCGGTGGCAGAGATGCTCACCTGCACCAGGTAGTGCTCCAGCGTGGCCTCAGAAATGCGTCCCACCGTGTAGTTGGCCTTCAGCAGGTCATCGTGGATCTGGAACTCCTCCCTGCAGTTGTACCTGCAAGATCCACAGGTGGGCAAAGGGAAAGAATAATGGCGCGGGTCAAGATCGAAACAAACCCCAACATTTAGAGAAATATGGGTGGAGAAACGCAGAGTTTTGGAGGCCGCCCAGGACTTACGTGATGACCACGGGCGCCACTTTGTTGGTGATGATGGACTTGGCCTTGCTGTTGTGGAGCCCCAGGGTCTGGAAGGAGTGGATGCTGAGGGAGTGCTGGTCCTCCATGCTGCCGTCTCCTGGCGCCCGGTTCTCCAGGGGGGATGCCGAGACCGCCTGCTGCGCCGCGCTGGCCGTCGTACCCATCACCCGTGGGCAGCTGTGACAGGATGGGAAGGGGGGAGAAAAAACAAGACAAAACCAAAAAAATAAAAAATCAACAAGGAGGGAGAGGAAAAAAAAAAAAAAAAAAAAGAAAAGAAAAGGAGGAATTTATTTTTCAGCCGCTCCTGATTTAGGATGGGAAAATCCCAGGCAGGCACAGGGCAACCCCCTGCTGACAGCCGGCCAGGGAAGGCACGCTGAGCCAGCCCTTTCCCTCCTGCTCCCACAAAAGGCTTTCTTCCTGCGGGGAGGTGAAAGCAGGGCTGAGGAGGGAGGGAGGGGGGTGTGGGGGGAAATGAAGGGCGAAAGGTTGGATCCGGTCCCTAAAATCTGCTGAGTCAGCACACGGCGGCGCGCAGGGACTCGGCGGCGCAGCCTGAGCCTCTCGTCCCCTGCTTTCCCAGTCCCCCTCCCCGCACGGAAAAGTCTGGAACAGAGAGCACGTGGGATGGACATTCGGCAATTTCGGGTGTAGGAGCGCGCCTGGAGCCGGTCTGCTGGAAGCAGCCGGGTATCCCCATCCCTGGGGAGCAGCCAGGGCAGGCGGGGACCCCAAAAGCAGCCCCGGCTTGGTCCCCAGGGAGCTCATCCCTGGACAAGGATGGAATCAAAAGGGCTGGGAGCATCCCGCCACACTCGAGCGGTCCGGGACAATGAGGCGACTGTCTGCGCCAGCCAGGGCCGGATCCTGCCTTCCCAACCGAGCGAGAGATGGCAAAGGGGCAGCCTGGAAAAGACAAAAACTCTGCCCGCTCCTAACGAGATGGTCCCCAGTAAAACCTCCTTTGTGCTGCATGGGAATAACCCTGGCAGCACCCCAAGGGGGACGGTACCTGCTCCGAGGCGATGCTCAGCGCTGGGAATTCCGGGAATGGCTTTAACCCAGCCCTACAAATCCTTCTGCAGCTGCTCCTCCTGCCTTACAGGCAGCACAGGATCAATCCCCTACTGCAATCCCAGCGAATGTGATGCCCCCAGCAGCTGCAAATGCTTCAAGTGGGGGGGAAAAGCCTGCGGAAAATGTGCTATTTCTAGACGACTGTGCCCAGGCACACATTTTTCCCCTCCTCCCCATCTTCCTTCCCTGCTCCGCGGAAAACTTGTTGCTCCACTGTGAATTTTCTGCACCATTAGGCAGCCTGGTTTCTTTTACACACAAGAGCAGAGGGGGGAGGAAAAAAAACAAAAACAGCTGCTTCAGGCCAGTGCCGCTTCTCCAAGTCCTCTTGAGTGTTTCTTTCACGTAAAAAATCGTGAGGGCAAAAATAAAGCAGGGAAAAAAATATATAGAGGGAAGTTTTGAGTGTTTCAGAGCAAGAGCTCGTGGCTCTGGAGAGCTCAGGCAGCAAGCAGAATGGGGCACCCAGCCAGGATGCTTTTTTTCCCCTAATCTTGCTCAGAACGGGTGAATCCTTTCAACATCGACCCCTCTGGGTTTGCTCCAGCCATCCCCACGTTGGATGATGGAGATTCCTCCCCCCCCACCCAGTTTCCAGGCACGCAGCTTCTGTATTTCCTTGGTCTTTCTCCCCTCCCCACAGACACCCACCTCCACCCTAAAAGCCCCAAGGATATTTTCTTTTCCCGGCAAACCACACCAAGAAATACCAGGCATAAAAGACGCCGGGCAGATTTGGAAATTGTCTTTCAAGCCACAAAATGAATGGAGAGAGGAAATCACATCTCAGCTTCTTCCCCCACTCCCTGCTTAGGCTGGGCAGGCAAAACCAAGCAAGGAAAGTACTGAAATTACCCAAAGTGGGTGCTCAGGAAAGCCATGGGAACAGCTCTAAAAAGCCACGGGAAGAGGGAAGCGCTGGTGTTACCCACACGGGAGCAGCTATTTACTGGTATTTCTGCATCTGTGGGAGCACACCCCCCTCAGTGCCCACTCTGCAAGCTGGAACACAAACTGGGGTGGGTAGGGAAGCAAAAGGAAAACAGATAAAATTATCTTGTCTGAAAACTTTCCTAAATATTGCTGGTGGATGCAACGGGAAGGGATGCAACGAAGCCACCATCACAGGCCAGCCAAAGGAAGCAGGAGATTCCCTGGCCAGGACCAGCCCACCAAAGGGCACTGGATCAGCCCAACTATCATTATTTTCCCCATCACAGTCAGCAAACACTGTGAGAAGTTCCTGCACTGGAAAAGGATGCCCAGAGAAGTTGTCAATGCCTTAGCCCTCAAAATGTTCAAGGCTTGGAGCAACCTGGTCTAATGGAAGGTATCCCTGCTCGTGGCAGAGGGTTGGAACAAGATGATCTCAAAGGTCCTTCCCACCCCAAACCCTTCTGGGATTCTATGATTCCAAGTTAGGGGGTTGGGAAGCAAACCACGTGGGTTTTATGATGGTATTAGCCATCAGCTGGGATGGGTTGGTTTTGAGCATCCCTTCCCTTTCACCACACAGTATCTGGGGGTTTCCTTCCTAGGAGAGAGAGGATGCAGAGACAACATCCCCCTGCACAGCATCCTGTCCTCCTGTCTGCACCTCATCCTTCTTTTTTTGGGGACAAACCCCAGAAAACCTCCCCCAGCCAGCAGCTCATCTTTTCACAGACCCCAAAGCCAAGCCTGAGATCAATCGTGGCCAAGGTTCCTGAACAAAGAGCCCATTTTTCTCCCCAGCAGCCAGAAGAACCAACACCCTGCACGAGGGCATCCCACCAAACAAACCGGCAGTGTTCCTCCCCAGGTGTTCCGCCTAAATTCAAAGCACCGCCAATTAATTATTATACCGAAAAAGCATTAATTACTCTTGCTGCCTAATGAGAAAGCGGAGCCTTCCGGGTGGGCAAGGCAGAAGAGCTTCTCTTCCCCTCCAGACCCCGTTTCAGAACAGCCAGCTCCGCCAAGCTTGGACAGGGAACGCCAGCGGAGCCGCCGGTGGCACCGGGAGCATCCCAAGAATTCCAGTTGAGCAAAGGATCCCACAGAAGTTAGGACGCTGTAACAGTTCTCAGCCCTCCACCTTCCCACCTCTCCCCCTCTGCCTGGCACAGGGGTTATTCCCACACCCGGGGACCTGGCGAGGACTCAAAGCTGGAGCAAACAATGGACTAAATATAGTGGGAGGAGGTCGTGCTGCAGCTGCAGGATGCATCTGCCCCGGCCACCGCGCCGAGGAGGAAGCGTGCACTTGCCTGGCCGCCTCATTGTCAGCAGGAAATAAATCAAATAAATCTCCTTCCGTGCATCCTCGAGCTATTTTATAGCTTTTAAAGCTCTCCTAAATGAAAAGCAAAGCCCTTTGGGAAGAAGCAGCAGCAATGGCAGCGTTCCTCCTAGAGGATCCATCTTCCCTCGGTGTGGAAGCTTTTCAGCATGGAGTTGGCAGGGATGGATGGATCCTCGAGGGAGCGAGGGGCACCCCTGGAGCAGTGCTGAGCCAAGCAGGGAGGCAGGAAACACCACAGGCCAGCAGGAAGCTCCGGTGCAGCCGGAGGGGCATCACCGGAGCCCGGAGGAAGCGCTGGAGCTGAGCCCCCCGCCCCGGCGTGCTCTTTAACCCTCTTTTTTTAAAAAAAAAACGCATTGAAAATTAATTAACACACAAACAGCTTCAGCCTGTCTGTGCTGGGAGATATCCCACAGCAAAGGCTGCATGGGAGCCTGGCTCCTGTTGTTCCAGGTGATGCCGGAAGGAAGCGGCCTGGCTTCTTAAAAACACATAATAAAACAGAAAAATAAAGGTGAGAAATAACACATTAAAGCTGAGGATGGTTGTCCAGCCACCGAGCTGGGAGGGTGAAATAAGGCAAAGAACACAAATGCCTGAAATCAACCTAAAAGGCAGGAAAAGGCCCTGGAAAGGCAACTTTGCAGCAGGCAGTTCTGTTTTTATAAGTCTTGACCGATTTATTAATATCTTTAAAGGAGCAAAAGCGACCGCCCTCCATCCTCACGAGCTCCTCGGAGAGCCGGTGGTGAAGGCCAAAAATATAACTAAATAAGCAGCATTTCCTAGAAAGTCCAGAGGTATTTCCCAGTCAGGCTGGGGCCGGTGCTGCCGATCCCCCCACCAGCGCTGGTGGGATGCCTGCCCCCAAATCCAAGCGGGAGCATCCCAAATAACGTGGCTCAGGCATTTCACACCCCCTCCCCTGCATGCTCCTGTCTTTTGGCAGAAAAACCGAGTGCCACGTGCCCATTCTCCATGTGACCAACTCGCCTTTAGTTACTTGATTTAAAACTCCTCACCCTGAAGCCAGGGAGAGCTGTTTGAGACAGGGAATGGAGGAGGAAAAAAAGTCACCCCAAAAACGGGGATGCCAATCTGCTCCCCACCGTGAGGAGGATGCTAGTATCCATCGGGAATGGCACGCAGGCTGCAGCCCTTCTTCACAAACCTGATTTGCATTATTAATAACCTGCCTTGCTAAGCATAGCCTGGGAGGAATTACATCCCTGCAAGCGTCGGATGGGGCTTGGAGCAACCTGGTCTGGTGGAAGGTGTCCCTGCCCATGGCAGGGGGTGGAATGAGATGACCTTTAAGGTCCCTTCCAGCCCATTCAGTTTTGCAAAGAGCCCACCTGTAACTGCTGCCTCGCACCCCCCAACTTTTAAGACCCGCTGGGAGGTTCCCTCACGCATCCCAGCCATCCCTGCTGTTTTTTGGGCAGGCAGGAGATGCTTGGGCTGCTTGCTGTTTTGCTGGGGGGTTTTATCAATGAGCAGCAATGGAAGGAGGAACAAAGCCCCGACTCGGAAGCACCAGCGTTGCCAGTTTTGCCGTCAGCTCGCTGCCAGTGGTTTCAAGGTCTGTGAGCACACCCGCCTGAAGGGTTTCCTTTCAGTAGCACAAAGAAAAAAACAAAACAAAACAACAAATAAAAACCCATAAAACATGAAGATAAAGGCTGGGGGCATCTCCAAAGAGACCTGTGGGCAAAGCTTTAGTCCGACACTCTCCAAGAAGCACCACAGCCCTGGCCAGCGCCACGCAGAGCCGGCCGGGGAGCTTTGGGAAGGCGAGGGCTATGATTTTGTGCTATTCATAGCTAACCACGGCTCCCCTCCCGGCGAGGGGAAGGCTGCCGGAGCAACGGGACGGCTCCTTTTACACGGGACGGCTTTTCAGCGCTGCAGACCACACCTTTCCCAGGACAAGCAGCACCTTATGCCCGCCAGCACCGTGGTTTGGGATGCAGTAGGACTCGGAGCTCACAGATCAAATCTCCCCCGCCCCGCTCTCTTAATAAATAAAGCAAAAATCAAGCAAATCCCAGGGGAGTTTTGCTCACAACGGAGACCTGCCCGTTATTTTTAGGCTCCGTGCAAAGACATAATCACTTCCTGCCTTCCAGGAAGGAAATGTCCCACCACCGCTGCCTGTCTGCCTCCTCCTCGGGCAATGCCTGCCTGCTCCCAGCCCAGCCACCCCAAAACCCGCTGTTTCCTCCCATCCAGGGGAGAAAAACAACGGGAGCACAGCTCGGGATGTGAGGGGTGCCAGGGCCAGGAGCGCTGAGCTGAGTTCGCTCCGCCGGCACCCGGAGGATGCACGGGGGAAAGGGCAGGGAAGCAGGTCCGGAAAAGTCCGGCAGCCATCGGAAACGCAGCCTGGATGAGGTTTCTGGAAGTTTTCAGCCCCGAGGAGCCGGGCAGGAGCTCAGCGGGAGCAGGCAGCCTTGCTCCTAGGGCATCCTCGGTGGCACACGGGGGTCGGGAGCCCGCCGGGCTCTGCGCCACCCCCCGCACGTGCCCGTCCCGGGCTTCCCGTTCCTCCCGTGCTCCCTAAACGGGAGCCAAAACCCCCGACCTCGGCTACATCTGCTCCTCTTCCTCCTCCATCTTCATCCTCCGGCCACCCCACACCTCCCCCGCTTCCAGAGCCTGCACCCCAAGAGAATTTTTGGGGGTGCAAGGGAGGCACGGCCAAGAGATGCAAATCCCAAAACTCACTCCGGGGGACTGCAGCCGCAGCCGGCCCGACAGCCGTGCCGGGCTCCCAGCCCGCTGGGGCTGGCTTCCAGGCCAAAAGAAGGAAAGAAAAACCCCTTTTAAATAGGAAACGCAACTGCAAAGCAGGAGAGGCGGGAGGATGCCATCCGCGGGGCGGATGCTGGGCCTCACAACTAGTGATCCATCTATTTTCCAGAGGTTTGGAGCCCAGCGTCGGCTCCGGATAAACCCTCCTCGCCACGGCTGGGGCACCGCATGGCCCAGGGGCAAAATAAACCTTCCCCCCATTGTCCCGCCTGCCTTGGCTTGGGGGGACACAGCCCCGCCCAAGAAGCCCCCCGAGTGCCCATCACGACCCCCACGGAGGGTGGGGGGCTGGGAGGTGGGGGGACACCCTCGAGAGCTGCTCCTGCCCCCTCCATCCCCTTCCCACCGCACCGGGCCGGGAAACGAGCCCCCACCACCCCCGGGGAGGGGATGAGAGGGGTCCCGGGGGGCCGGAGGCTCGGGAGCATGCCCGGGATCGGGGACGGGGCGCGGAGCGGGGCAGGATGCCCGCTCCCGGGGGGGGTTGGAGAGGGGGAGAACACCCAGTCCCGGAGCTCGGGGGGAAGAATGCCCGGCTCGCAGAGAGGGGATGCTCGGTCTCGGCGGGGATACGGTACCTGGGCGGCTCCGGGGCTCAGCTCCAGCGCCGGGCCGGCCGCGCCGTCGGGCGCCCCATGGGGGCGGCGGGAGCGGGGGCGGGAGCGCAGCCCCGCGGCCGCGCCGAGCGCCGGCGCCTCGGCGGGGGAGGGACCGGGGCGGGCACCGGGATGGGGCCGAGGGGCGTCCGGGACCGCCCCCCCCCGCGACACGCCCCCGGGACCGCCCCCAGCACCGCCGGGACACCCCCTGGCCACGGCGGCGACACCTCGGGGACAGCCGGCAGGCGGCATCCCCTCACCCGCGGCATCCCCCAAAAACAGCCACTGTTCCCTTAGGGACCCCTGGCACGCAGCCCCCATCGTCTCGGGGACCCCCAGCACCCCCCGCCACCCTGATCCTTCCATCATCTCCTGGTGACAAACCAGAGCGGGGTTGGGACAGAGAGGGGACTGTCACATGCCACCACCCCAGCCGGGTTTGCAGTTTTGGGGGCATCAAAGCGCTGCCGGCAGCCCTCAAAGATAAAAAGTGCTTATCCTTACCAGAAATGGGAAATGTGTGTGATGGAAGCCCAGTATCTCATCTAACCCTGCCCTCTGGCAGCTCAAAACCATTCCCCCTCGTCCTGGCACTCCATGCCCTCGTCCAAAATCCCTCTCCAGCCCTCTTGGAGCCCCTTTAGGCACTGAAAGGGGCTCTAAAGTGTCCCTGGAGCCTTCTCCACATGAACGCCCCTTGCTCTTCCAGCCTGTCTCCATAGGAAACATCAGGACAGCTCCACGTCTCAGGTCTCAGAGCCATCCTTCCTTGCTCAGGCCATTCAAACTCCTGGGAAATGAGGCTGCTGCCCACCCAGCTGCTTCCCAGCACCCTGCAGGCACCGTGGTGGGCTCTTGCCATGGCTCAGTACCAACAGCTCCAGCAGCTCTGCTCATCTCCTGCCAGGAGCCCACCACGGCACAGAGCGAATCCCCCAGGCGACTTCAGGCTTCCCTCGCTGCCACGCCAAGATGCTATTTTAGCGAACCCCGTAAAAGCCCAATCCTTTCAGCTCCTACCTGCCTTCCCACATTCCATTCGGGTTAAAACAGTGGCTCTCGGAGCCCCCCCTCCCCCAGGTAGGACCCCCCAACCCCACCTCCCCCTGAGCCGCCCCGGCGTTTCAGCCTCGCCCACACCCAGCACCATCCACGGCTGCCCTGGGGCTCCAAACCGGTGTTTGTAGGACACCGGTAGGGCGAAGGAAAAGGAGAAAAAACGGCATTAACACGTTCACTGGCACCGGGAAAGAGAGCCAGGAATGTAAACGCAGCCCAGAGCTAGTCCGAAAATGGTAACAGCTGGAAAGAAGGGCTGGAAAGTTTGCTCGTCGGGATCCGAGATCCTAGCCAGGCTCCCAGCATCCAGCCCAGCCAAAATACCCTGCCCTCAGCTGCTCTGCCGCATTTACAGTCCTAGATTGAAACTTCCTAACTTTTAAAATTGATTTTATTTTAATTCTCCCTTTTAAGATTCCCAAATCTAGAAGCTCCTTAGGGAGGAGCACAGCAAAACCCAGGGAAACACACGCACGTGCACCCCTCACTACAGGGGCTTCGGCAGCCGGGATTAACACATAAAAAACACCCCCAAAATCTGGGAGGGAACCAGTTGTCACTGGCATTGCAGGGGCAAAACCAGACCCAGGGAAAAGAAGCTCCCGAATGCCTCGTCAGCAATTTTCCTCGCCGCGCTCCTCTCCGTACGCACGCTCCGAATTTCCCTGACGCTGCAGAATTAAACTGCTGCAATTATGAGCAGAATCCACGGGAGGTCATGGCAGGACCACTCCGAGCGCAGTGAAACCAGGGAGCTCCGAGAGGACTCCCCCCCAAAACCCTTGGAAACGCCCTCCCGGCTTCAGCCCTGGGATCTGAATGCTTTGGGAATGTGACGTGGTGTTGCGGTATTTCACACACTGAAGAGCTGAGCTGCCCTCGAGGGATGCATCCCCAAGGGATGCTGCTGGTTTGCTGGGGCACCCACAAAAATCTGGGGCCCATCCCTCAGCACCCTAGTGGGGGTTTTTGCTGCTCAGACCCCTCCCCAATTACAGTGGATGGTATAAAAGGGACTGACCTGGTTTTAAAAAAATTAATAATACATTACAGTGTAATGTATTAACATCTATTAATGGTGTCCTACCCCTGAAGGGTTCAAGGCCAAGGTTGGTGGACACCATCCACTAGACCAGGCTGTTCCAAGTCCCATCCAACCTGGCCTTGAAGACTTCCAGGGACGAGAGACAGGACAAATGATCGGTTTGGGGCAGTTTCGCACGTGGGAGACCTGTGGGGAAATCGGGCTTCTCTGCGTGTGACATTTTTCGATTTAACTCTCAGCTGCTGGTTCTGGGTTTGACCCTTCCCTGCCCTCTGGGCATGACTCCCATGAGGGGAGTTTGCTCCAAAGGGAAGGGAAAATCCTCCCCACCCCCTGAATCACAGTCCAAATCACCTTGATTTAGAAGAACCAAAATCTTTATTGATCTCACTGTAACAGCAACCACTGGCGAGAGCTTTTCTCCTCCCAAACACCTGCTTGAAGAGACGGTAAAAAACGACAGAAACCCCAAATGGATCCCCTGACTAGCAGAGGAACGCCCCGACGAGGCCAGGCACTCCCTCCCTGCTCAGCCCCAAGCCCGCTTACAAAAGAGAACCGGGAGAAAGTTGCTGGGATGGGGAACGGAGACACAACGAGGTTGGGAAAGGGGGCATTTGGAGAAAAAAAATAAACGACGACAACAAAAAGGTTTCCCTCCAGCTCCTGTCCATTAAGTCAGTTTGTCCTTGGATATGGAGTAATTATTTTTGGCTAGCAGAGCAGGTTTCCCAAAACAAGCAGCTGTGCTGAGGGCGCCAGGTCCCTGCATCCACGGTGGCCGTCCCCGCTCCGCCAAGGATGTCCTCGCCCCCTGCCCCTCCCTCGATCCGAGGGCCTAAACGACCTCCTAGGATCTTGGCTTCAAGGAAAATATATCTATTTATATATAATATATATATTTGTGTGTGTCTTATCACCACCCACCCACACGCATATACATATTGCTACTCGCACTCACTCACTCGTGCGCCTACGGCGGCCGGGCTACCGCGTTCACCTCACCTCCCACGCGAGGGAAAGGATGGGAAAGACAACCCATTCCCTGGGGTTGTGCTTTTGCTTCTTCCTCCCCCACCCCCAAAAAACGAGGGGCAGCCCCCCCCCCCCTTCTTGTGAGAAAAGCAGCTGGAAGATGGGAGCTCGCCACCAGCGCTGCCCCGTGCCGAACACACCTAGAGAAATAAATTACGGGATGGAAAGTGCACAAAGCCTGTGGGATGTGCCCCCTTCCCCAGCACGGGTCCCCCGGGGCTGGGAACCGAGGTGGGGGGCGACCCCGGCGAGGGAGGGAGGATGGATGGAGCAGGCACTCAGGTGGGGGCTGATAAAATGGCACTTGAGAAGGTTGTGGAGCTGGTGATGGCTCCCAACAGGCAGTAAAAAAAAAATCAGAACTGGGGGGCTGGTGGGATTGGGGGGGCACAGCCCGGCACTGCGCGCGGCCTTGCCCAGCGCCGCACGTCAGGAGTCGCACGGAGAGAGGGAGGGAAAATAAATCCCGTGGTGGCCACGCCATGGCAGGCTGGCAAAGGGGAGGTTAACGTGGAAATGCTTTATCCACGACACAGCATGATCCGGCTGGGAGAAATCCCATCCTGAAAACTGAGCAGAGGATGGCATCGATGGCAGCACCCTGCGAGGAGAGCACCCCATCCCTGCGGTGTCTGGCGAGCCCCCACAGCCCCCAGGGACACCCAGTGATTCCTGAGACATCCAATGGTGCCAGAGGGATCTCCCCCCTGTAGGATTCACATTTTAAACGGCTGGGGGGTAAAAAAAAATACCAAAAACCCGAGCACTACAAAGCACTTTCCCAGAGGCACTCGGCCCCAGCCCAGAAAAAGTCATTGGGGGTAAAGTGCCCTATTTAGTACCAAACATAAAAGCAAGGGGGCTTTTATAATATATGGCTACATTGCTGTGAGTCCTGGCTGGTGGGTGGGGGGACACAGCCCCCGGCTGGAGGGCCAAGATGGAAGAAATCCGGGTAGGAGAGATGTGGACACGCTGGCTGATTCCATCAGGGACTACATGGAGCACTGAAGGGAACGGGCTCCCAATGCTGTCCTTTGCTGAATGCCAACACATCCCAGGGAAACTCAAAAAATACCCTCCCCAGGGTGCAAGCAGCTGCATGATTTTAGGAGTGATGTTTCCCCCTCCTCCTGGCAGGGCTGCCCAAATTTTCCAGGAGAAGGGGGCAAAGCGGGTGACACAGCTCCAGAACACACCAAGCTGCTGGCAATGGGAGGTTTGGGTAACAAGAGGGGAATTTTGGGGGTGGGGGGGCACGAAGCATCAGAAGAGGCAACGGGATGTTTTAAAAAGAAGCCTGGTGGGGATCAGGCTGTTAGCCGGGTGGAAGAGGAGGAATAGGGCCGGATCCAGAAGGGATGCTCCATCCGGCACATGCTGGGACCAGTCACGCGCAGAGGGAGAGAAGACAGAGCTGCACTCCCCCCAAAAAAGAGGGGGAGGAGGAGGAGGGCGGGGAGGGGACGCCGGTGGGGGCCGGTGCCACCTCCGCCTCGCCGGGACGGATCCTGCTAAGCCGAATGGGGGGTGCACAGGTCTGGGGAGTCGCTGCCTCTCCGTGGTTCCTGCTCAGATATCCATCTCGAACTGAGCATCGTCCCCTGGCGAGAGGCAAGGAGAGCAGCGTTAGGGGCGTCATCCTCCATCCCAAACCCCTCCTGTCCCGCCCCGGGGGTCCCTTACCCATGGATGGTTTGCCCTCCTGGTGGTTCAAGCTGTTGGCGTCCGCTTTGGGCTCCTCGCCGGCCTCGCCGGGGCTGGTGACGCCGGGAATATTGGGGAGGTGACAAGGCGGGGTCTTGGCCATGGGGGAGTTGCGGCGGTCCAGCAGGAACTTGCGGTCGTAGATGATCCGGGTGCCTGGGTGGGGAGGACGGGAGGAGAGTGGGGGAATCCGGTTCGGCAGCGCTTGTTTGCCGAAGGAGTTTCCCAGCGGGACGGGCGCCCGGGCCAAGGTTCTCCGCCAAAGATCGGCGGGGAGGGCTGGGGGGTGCGCGCCGCCGCTCTGCCCGCTCTTATCTGGGCGCGACAGGCGATAATTCGGCGCTGGCCAAACACCCCGGCGGCAGCTGGGTCCCGGCTGCCCCGGCACAGAGACCTGGCAAACTCACGGCAGGGGTGGGAACGCGTCCCGGGGATGCCGATGGAAGCGGCACCCCGAAATACCACGTGTCCCTGTCCCCTGCACAGGGACGAGGCGTGTCACGACCCCGCGGAGCCGGGGCGGGGTAGGGCCGAGGCACCGAGCCCTCGGTGGCCGCGTCCCACCGGGAGCTTCCTGCCAAGCCGTCCGGGGATCCAGCTGCCGCCCCGCCGGGACCCTCCGCGGCCCCGGAAAAATAATAAACCCCGTCTCCACGCGTGTGCGGCGAGGAGAAAGGGCCATATCAGCGCCATACAGAGGGGATACAGCCTCCGTAGGCACGGTACGCCCGCGACACGCGGCGCTCGGGGTGGCGGGCTGGCCCGGGCGCGCTCCCCCGGAGGGCCCGGCGGGCGCGGCGCTTTTACCTCCCGGCGTGGTGGAGAAGAGCGTCCCGCCGGGGGTGGTGCAGTAGTCGGCGGGGAGCTGCGCGGCGTCGCTGAGGGTGACGGTGCGGGTGGGGATGGCCCGGCTCTGGCTGGGCTGGCGGCCGCCTGCGGACGACATGGCCCCCGCTCGGCGCCGCGCTTTGTCCCCGCCGAGCGGCGCGGGCGGAGCGGCCCCGCCCCGGCCCCGCCCCGGCCCGGCCCCGCCGCCAGGGGGCAGGCGCGGCACCGCGCCGCCCTGCCCGCGCCTCCCACGTGGTCTAGCGGTTAGGATTCCTGGTTTTCACCCAGGCGGCCCGGGTTCGACTCCCGGCGTGGGAAGACCGATTTTTCTTGCTCTTTTTGTTTGTTTGTTTTTTTTTTTGTTGTTGTTGTTTTTTGTTTGTTTTTTTTTTTTTGAGGGGGAGAAGGGAGGAATGGGGGTGGTGTTGATGTTGTCCTGCCGTTCCGTCCTGTCCAGGATTCCTTCTGCCAAAATGTTTCGGCTAGACAGGGCTGAATGAAGTCACTGGGAAACGGAATGCATCTACATATCCCAAACCGGGAAAGGGGTCATAATCCCCATATCCCATACCAGGGAATAGCATTCGTCTCCATATCGCAAACCAGGAAAAGGGCGTGGATCCCTATATCCCAAATAAGGAAACGGCTGAATCCCCTTATGCCAAGCCAGGAAAGGGCATGCATCCCCATATCCCACACAAGGAAAAGACACACGTGCCCATATCCCAAACCAGGGAATAGGATTCATCCCCATATCCCAAACCAGGAAAAACAGCATATCCAACAGCAGGAATGGGGATGCATGCAAATAGATCAGGAAAAGGGATGCATCCCCATTTCCCAAACCCAGAAAGGAGATGAATCCCCATACCCGGTAACAGGAAAGGGGATACATCCCCATATCCCAAACCAGGAATCTACATCTACATCCCCCAAAAGCACCATCCTGAAAAGCTGGGAATCTCACCCCTGAGGGCCATGCCAGCCCCAGCACAGCCTCCCTCCCTCCCCTGGGAACACTGATCCCGCCGGTTATTTTTAGTATCCCTCTCCCAGAGACCAGAGTGGCTGGTTTCTCCCTCCAGCCCTGGATCCCCCGGTCCGAAGCGCATTCCCGGCGGGACCGGCCGCCCGCATGCACAAGAGGATGGGCGAGGCGGTCGCCCGGGTGGCCAGGAAGGTGAACGACACGGTGGAGAACAAAGCGGATTCCCTGGGTAAGCCCGGCGCTCCGTCCCGGCTCCCGCTCGGGGCCCGGACAAGGATCGGGTATCCGGGAGCAGGGCTCTATTTTTCACTGCCACAGTCTAAAAAAAGCTGTTGGCGTTCCCTCCCCGCAGCTCCGGAGAAGAGAAAGGCTCCCCCAAAGGGCCCTCAGTCCCGCAAAGCCAGAGCAGGTTCACAATATCCCATGGGATGTGTCCCTCCTTGCGAGCTGTGGCAGGGGCAGGTTATTCCTCGTGTTGCCTTGTCAGATCTGTGTTTTCCTGCAATTTCCCCATTTACAGCTAATACCCAAGAGTTCATCAAAGGAGAGAGATGAAAGCCACTCGTTTTTATTCCCACCGGATTCCGGGCCCTGGGATATAAACCAGCTTATGCCGGGAGCTGGAGCTTCGTGGCTCGGGCTCTCCACATCCTCCTGAGAGAAAGGTGGGAGGATGGAGCTTGCTCCATCAGCCCCCGCAGTGCCTTTGAGGAGGGGGCAGACAGAGCCCATCCTGGGGCTGGGATGCAGGGTTTCCATCCCCAGCATCTCCTGGGAGGGGAAACAGAAACAACTCAGGACAAAACAAAGCCACGAGGTGAGAAGCACAATCAAATCTTTTTCCCTTCCCCACCGCTCGCCATGGGACAGCCAGCCATGACCGTGAGAAATCCAGCCAGGAGCATGCCCAGGGAAATCCCTGCTCCATCCCAGTCAGAGGAATAAGCATCCCTGCGCTGCTCAGGGAATTAGGGACAAGGGGAGCAGGATGACAGAAGTTATCAGACCCTTGCCTGGGTCTCTCTGTGCGCAGATCTGGCCAACTGCAAACTGATGACCTTCCCCGTTGGAATCTACAAAGCCATGAGGAGCGTCACCGAGGGGATCCATCGCATCTCCCTGGCCAACAACGAGCTCAAGTCCATCACCGGCCGATTCGTCACCACCTTCAGCCAGCTGACAGGTAAGGGACAGCCATTTCCAATCCTCTGGGATACTCCAGGAGCCCCCAGGCTGCTGCAGAGGGGGCAAAGCACCCAAGAATCTCCTCTGAGCTCACAGCTCATTGCGAGCGTTAGTTCAGACCCCCAAAAATCCATTTTCCCGTATACCTTCTGCCCCCTGAAGGACGAGGGTGCTGATTCTGCGCTCACCCAGCCTTCCAAACTGGTATCAGGCTGCTGCGGGGTCACTCATCACCCTCCAGCTCCCTCCAAGGATGGGGCTGAGGATGGACGAGGACAGGAAATGCAGCTTGGGGATAACAACGGGGCATGGCAGAGACGGGGCAATCCAGGCTGTGCTGACTAATTAGTCCTCATCATGAGAAATCGGCGAGAGTTAATCACCGCAGGAGATGGGAGCGATCATCGGCACCACAGGGACACCTCCCTGCGGAGCCCAGAGAATGCAGCCCGAGGCTAATCCGCTAAAAAAGGGCCATGCAAGCATCCAGAGCATCCAGTACCACGGTATTGAACACTGAGGACGGCGCTGGGGATGCTCTGGCAGCTTCTAAAAATCAATTTTGTTCCTCCAACCCCGCAAATGCCACTGTGGTGTGTGCCTGGGGAGGCTTCCCTTGTTCTGGAGCCGGAGCATCATCTGCGAGAACACCCCTAGGCTGGGGAAAGGAAACACGTCGAGCAAAGGAAATCAATTTTCATTTTCTAGACAGCACAACAAGCCCTGAAGGGGAAAAAATGACCTTGTTTCCCAGCAAGGGCTTTGCTCCACCGGTGAACCGATCACTCCGGTGATGAAATGTGCTGGGTCTCAGCAGGAACAGATGCCCCAGGGCTGGGGACAGCCTGAATAAGGCAGGACCTATAAATACCAGGTATTAGCAGGGGCAGGGCTGCTTGTGTGGGTATTTATAGTGCAGAAAGCCCTGTGTCACTGGAGAAGGGCGCTGGGACAGCGGGATTTGGGTTCTGTCCCCAGAAGTGTGGCCCCACAGGAGCTCATTTCTGGGGCAGGAAGGCAGCACGGACGGGCAAACTGTGAAAAATAGATATTTTTCACATCTAAAGACTTTTCATCCACCATTCCTTTATTCCTCAGAAGGGCTTCAGGCACATGAATATAGAGAGCTAGCATTAAGCCATGACAAATGTCCATTGGGGAGGAAATTTCACTGACTCGATGAGGAACTATTCCTTATTTTTTTTACAGATCCTGCTTGCAAAAGGCTGCTCAATTTCATTAGGAAAGCCTGAGGAAGCCAACAAAAACATCACTCCTAAATGTGGTATTCCCAGCAGGCAAAACTAGAACGTCAACCACGGAAAACAGCGAAAAAAGAAAAAAAAAAAAAGCTCAATTTTTGGAGCTGGAATCCCACTGGTGGCTGTAAATCAAGCCGTGCATTAATTATTTTTTTCCCATCTTTTTCCCTTCATCTCACAACCTCTTTTCTTTCTTCCCAGAGCTCAACCTGGCAGGGAATTACCTGCACCGCCTGCCTGAGGAAATCACCTCCCTGCTGCACCTCCGGGCCATCGACCTCTCCCGCAACAGATTCCGGCGTTTCCCAGAGCCCCTGGCCACCATCCCCGCCCTGGAGACCATCGACCTGGAAGAGAACGAGATTGCAGGTGAGGAGGAGCTTTTTCCCACTGGAAGAAAGGTGATTTAGCATCACCCCTTGGGGTGATGCTGAATAATCAGAGAATAATCATGCTTAGCCATTTGGCCTTCCCGGTGTTTTCATCGCTTCCAAGGGAAAAGTCTGGCACTTCCAGCTGGGCTGACCCAGAATCCACAGATTTTGTTAAAAAACAGAGCTAATTGCAGAGCCCAGTCCCCCTCTCCTTACTGCCAGCCTAAGCAAGGACATGAGCCCACCTGAACATTTCCCAGAGCAAACAGGAGCTGTTTAACACTACAAAATCCCCTAAAAATTGAATTAAAGGAATGATAAGAGACGCTCATCCCTCAGCCTTGCAGAGGTAGGAAAATCTTTTCATGTGCAAAAAGCTGAAGGCTTTGGAGTCTCCAAAAGCTGGGCAAAAGGGGCAGCTGTTGTACACAGATAAAAAGGGATTTATTTAGGAGGCAGCTTTCAAAGAGCCCGGGCTGGAGCATCCCACAGCCCCCACGGACCCCCAGGGAGGCGAATTTCGGAGTCCACTCAATTTTGCTGTTTTATCTGGGATGGCTTCAGCTGCTGCTGGGAAAGCTGCTCCCTGCAACACGAGGTTTATTGGCAGCCTCACATCAGCTGCTCCCCGGCTGTGCCTCGTAGAAACACTGGAATTAAAAACTGCTTCCACAGGAGCCAGAGAAAGACACGGTTTTTATTCACCCTCTTTTTCTCTCTTGCCTCCCGGAGAGAGCTGTCTCACTTTTAGCTCCTTCCATCACTTTTTGAGTTTAATTGGCTGATTTCAATCCGACCTGGTCTCCAAACAGCATTTTCCCTGCTTGTTTTGTGCAAGCAGGATGCTGGAAGGAGGGAACGCAGCTTTTTGGTGCCTAAAAAGCAGGGAGGAAAGGTTGCATCCAGGATTGCACCCAGCTGGATTGATGCTGGGTTGGGAGGAGAACCGGGCTGCCAGGTTTGCTCACCTCCCACCAGGCTCCTCTCGGCTGGGAGGTGTCCTCCAGGTGTTGGGGAAAACAAAAGCAGAAGAAAATTTAACAATTTCAAGCCAAAATGTTGTAGGGATACGTCCTAGTGGTGCACACGACGCTGTCTGGCTGCAGAAATGGGTGATGTGAGCTTATTTTACACAGTTTCTGGAAAAGGAAGAGGTAGAAACCGGAAAGCCAGGGGGGTTTCAGCCCATTTTTTACGAGGAAACAAAAATCTGGGAAATCACATTGCTCCTACCAGCCCTTCCCAAACAAGTCCCAGGCTCCCCTGCACCTGAGCTTGTGTTTGTAAGGTTGCAGATCCCTTGGTTTGTGGTGCTGTGCCTATGTTGGTTCTGCCTGTCCTCCTCTGCCATCCCAGGGATGCTGGAGAGGCTCCTGCCAGGGCTGCAAACACGATTTAAAAGCTCCTGCTGAAAGGGCTGAGTGACCTCCTAAGATACATTGACATATTGAGCTGGAGGTGGTTGGTAGGTAATGTTTTCCATAGGGAAACAGGAGTGAAAAGAGATTAATTAATGCCTGCCTGGAGGCTGTGGGCTCTGTGAAAGGAGACATTTAGTGCCACAAGCCACCCTTTTCATCTAAATAAGCTCTTCACCCTGGCCTGTAATTATGTGTATATTACTGTCAGTGCTTTTAACTCTTTCCCTGATAATTAGAGTTATATCAAATCAGCATTTTAAGCTCCACCAATCCATGGGGATGTTTTGGTGCCTGAAGCTTCAGCTTCTCTTTCCCTTATTCCTTGATTAATGGTTTAATAGGGATGATGTTGAGACTGCTGCCAAGGCTGGGGAGGTCACTGCTGGGGGCAACTGTGGTTAATTTTGTCCTCCTGAGAATGTGGAGATGGGATAAAGGGGGATGGTTTCAAACTCAAAGTAGGGTTAGATGGGATATTGGGAAGAAATTCTTCCCTTTGAGGGTGATGAGACACTGACACAGAGATGCTGTGGGTTCCTGCAAGTGTCCAAGGCCAGGCTGGAGAGGGCTTACAGCAACCTGGGATAGTGGAAGGAGTCCCTGCCTCCATCCAGGGATGAGCATTAAGGTCCCTTCCAACCCAGAGCATCCCACTTATTGTCACATTCTGCTTTAATCACGTAAAAGCCTTTTCCCTCCCTGTTTTCTGCTTGACTGGTGGAGCCAGCATGAATAATTCAGGCTGAAATGCAAGTGCCTCATCCATGGGGAAGGCAACAAGTGATGCTTTGGGTGGTTTTTAGAGGAATTTGTGGCTCTCAGGGCACAACCCTACAGGCTGCATTGTGTGCCCTGCCTGTCCCTTCATGCCAGAGGTGAGTCACTGCTCCTTACCTGGAACTCAGGTGTAGAGCTGACCTGGGAAGGTCTTGGTCCCCAAAACACTTTACTAAACTCCCTAATTTAAGCAAAATGAGTGAAAGCACTTTAAACTTTATCATGCTGCCTAAGAGGATGATTAAACTTCTTATTCTCCACTTCACTAGACGATGATTAAATAGGAAGATCTATGAAAAAAAATAAATATTACTTTTGTGCTTCAAGGGAAAAAAAAAAAAAACAAAAGCCAAGCAAAATGATACAGGGGAATAGCAGTGAACAAATCCACCATGAAGAAGAGTTATTAAAAAAATTCATGTGAAGCTCTGCCTGATGAGATGTGCACTCCTAGGGAATTTGTGTATGGAAAATAGCACTGTTTTCTGGAGGCAAAAGAGGGGGAAAAAAACAAAGGCATTGAAGTGTTTGAGTCTTTTTCTAGCATAAAATAAGTTTCATGGTTTTAAAATCACATAATCATCTACCAGACACAATTACAACACTGCAGTTCTGCTCCAGGTGCTGGCAGAAGAAACAGGAGCTGGGAAATAAAAGGCTCTTGTGATTTCGGCATCCAAATGAAAAAGGAATTGGTTTAGGTAAATCAGACAGGTGGGCTTTGCAAGCCCAAAATATTGTGAATTGTAGCAAAACCTATCACCTTTTAATGAGCTTAATGGGTTAGGTTTTCATATCAGTCTCCTCCCTCAGCTCTCAGTGAATTCACATTGGGATCATCCAGCTGAGCTGCACCCTTTTTTTTTTTAATACAAAGTTTGTTAATGCAATGTTTTCTAAAGGACAGCACCCAAATCCATGGAAATTGCAAAATAGAAGGGTGCCTGTTGATGGCTGAGAGCCATTTTGCAGCCTGTCCAACAAGGGCAAAGACCACTTGTTCTCCTGTCAGCTTGGAGAGGGCTCCTGGGCATTGCAACACCAGGGATAAAATCAGGGAATAAGTCCTTGAATCCCAATTTAGTGTCCCAGCAGGACTGGGAGAACTGAAGGGCAGTGCCCACGTTGGATATCTTGGTGTCTGCACCTTGCTGACACATTCCATAGAATCACAGGATCATTTAGGTTGGAAAAGACCATCGAGTCCAACCGATAACCATTTGCCTGAGCAGATGGATAAATGAATATTTCACCGCCTTCCT
The DNA here is from genome assembly GCF_049639895.1 of Pseudopodoces humilis. Classification (NCBI taxonomy): domain Eukaryota; kingdom Metazoa; phylum Chordata; class Aves; order Passeriformes; family Paridae; genus Pseudopodoces; species Pseudopodoces humilis. The sequence continues at coordinate 2,696,131 of NC_142208.1, read as the reverse complement.
GCTTTGATCAAAGCAGATCATCAAGAGGAGCTTTCATCCCTTCCACCCCTCCAGGACAGATTCTCACCTCCATGCTCTCTTTCCAGAGGTGCCCATGGATAAATTGGCCTCCATGGCGTTGCTGCGGAGCCTCAACCTGCGGGCGAACCCCGTCGGCCCCGAGGTGCGGCTGCTGGTCCGGCCCCTCGTTCCCTTCGACCTGCTGCTGTCTCCAGAGGAGCCCATCCCTAAAGCCTGACAGGATCCCAGGGTGCCCGAGCTGTCCCAAGAGTGATCCCACGAGAGTGGTTTGGCTTAGGTCAGTCCCTGCTATGCCCCTGTTTCTGTCCCAAACCCGAGCGAGTGCCTCGATTTTCCTAAATTAAAAGCAAGCAGCGGGGCTCCCCCGTGAAGGGATGGCTCTGCCAAGTCCCAAGCCAGGCAATCTCCTGCTTATGTGTTTTTGGAGATGCAGAGGAGCTGCAAGAGGAGCTGGGGGGAGATCTGGATGTTCACCCTCCCAGCTGGGCTCTGGTGGGGAGCAGCTGAGATAGTGGAGGGCATCCCTGTGGCTGTAAGGGTTCTCCCTGGAATTGCTGACGTGGTGGTGTGCCAAGTGCCTGATTAAATGCTTTCCTGTTTCATCAGGGGGTTTGTATCTGATTAAATTCGAATTACCAGTCTTGTCCTTAAAGAAACCCCTTCTCACTGCTGCTCACTGCAGCCTCCAGCTGGATTCTCACAGACCCAAGCAGTATTTCCCCGGAAAAATCCTTGTTTTCCAAGGAATTCTTGTTCCCTTCTAGTTTTTTCACCGTGGAAACCAGTGCCACCCAATGCCAGTGGGTCCCCACAGGCTGCTCACCCCGTGGGTGTCCCCAGAAGTGTGCATCCACCTCTCGGGTGCTGTAGTTCCTCGAGCTGTGCTGATTCCCTTCCCAGGAATAAATGTCCTGGAGAAAGTGGCTTCTCAGTGGCAGGGAGACCACTTCCAAGCACACCCATGTCCCTTAGCAGTTGGCTGCCTGCAAAAAAAACCTCAAAAAACTCCTGGGAGAAACCCCAGGTGTTATCTCAAAACGCCTTGTTTAAACATCTCCCTTGTTTGTTCCTTTGGGTATTTAACGGGCAAACACTTCCCAATGCTCCGTGCGGGCTGGGGACCGCCAGGAATTGTAAATCCTGTAAACATTTAACTTCTAGGCTTGCCAAACTTTGGTAAAAGATTATGGTAAGAGATGCTGGGCGTGCTGGAGGAGCTGGGGTTAAGTGAGGCAGCCTGGAGCCAGGACCAGCATCCCTAAACATCGTGTTGCTTTTCCCTGCGTATGGATTCATGGATGTGGGATCTCCCCACTCGTCTTGGGGCTCCTGGCATATTTTCCTCCCGGGATGGACAGTGGAGCTGCCGGGGACACCGGCCATCAGCTGCCAGCATCAGTGTGGGGACCTCGGCGGCAGCGAGGGGACAGAGACCCGGACTCTCCCTAGGGACCGAACCTTCTCCCTTCCCTCTCCTTGCCCCGCGTGGGCTGCCCGCCCCCGCGCTGCCTCATCCGCGAGGGGCTGCGTGCGGGTCCCCCGGTATCCATGGCGATGGGAGGCTGTTTCCCCCCGCGCCCCCTCCCCTTCTCCGCTGCAGCCGGCGAGCAGCCGCAACCGGAGCGGCGGCACCGGAGCTCCGGAGCGGGCGGGAGGGAGGGACGGGGGCGAGCTGCGCCCTCTCCCCGGGCAGCCGATCGCCTCCGGCGGTAGCTCCTGCACGGCAGCGATGCAGCCCCCGGAGCCGGGTCGGGCCGGAGGAGGTGAGTGCCAAGAGCTGATTGATTTTATCCCCCAAAAAAGCTATCCACCCCTCATCCCCCTATTCCATCAGACCAGCCTTTCCCTGCGGTGGTTTCCCACAGCCAGGAAAGGAGGCGGGTGGTCCATCGCCCCCTGTCCGGTCCCCCTCATCCCCCTGTCACCACGTCCGAGATGTCAGTGCTGAACTGAGGACACCTGCATCCATCCATCCATCCATCCATCCATCCATCCATCCATCCATCCATCCATCCAGCACCAACCCGGGTGCTCAGCAGCCCCTTATTTTCCTTTCCCCATCTTCCACCTGGCTTTTAAAACCACCTCCAAATCCATAGGACACTAACCTCCTGCTCATGCTGCACTGCAGCCCCAAAAGATAAAGTCCAGTGAAGTTTTAGGCTTAATGTCACAGGTTTTGAGTAATCTCATCACAGTCTCTGTTATTATTCCTGCTTACAAAGCTGGTTCACGTATCTGATAGAATCTTGCCCCCCCTGATCCCGCTACTCCCTTGCCTCTCCAAGAGGCTCCTTCTCCTGTGTGGGCTGCACCCCCAGCGCCTTTCTGAATCCCCACTGGGAATGTGTTGCCCAAATCCTGAACCCAGGACTGGGGTGTTAGGGGCTGAATAGGGCCGGAATCCTGAGGAAGCCAGTGGTCCCTGTGGCTCGGAAAAGCATCTCGGCTAGCGAGCTGAGCACCAGGCACAGGGATAGGGGGGATGCTCCAGCTGCCCATCACACAGCGGCTTTGCAGGGCTGTCCTACAGGCGCTTAAAGCTAAAATGTGCCTTTCCTCGCCTCACCACTGCAGCCTGGATTCTCCCGGAGTCAGTCCCGTCACCGCTGCAGGCAGCTCCTGCCCACGCCCGGCATCCTCCCGCATCCCTGCCTGCGTGCGGCTGGGGAAGCCCGAGGGTGGGAGCTGCGGAGCCCCGTTCCATCCGTAGTGACAAAATTCCACCCCCGCGCCTCCATCAGAAGCTCCCAGCTAATGATCAGAATGACAACTCTCGCTTTAGATGGGAGGGGAGGGTGTCCTCTGCCCCAGTCCCTTTCTCCTGGTTATTGCGGCTTCGTTGGGGAAACAAGATTTTGGGGAATATGGAATTGTAAACCTTGGAAGCAGAAGGAGAAGCAGCGGGGGCAGGGATGCTCCCAGGCCAGCCCGGACACAGCTCCCATAAGGCCAGAGCATTGGAGTGTCAGGATGTGGATTTGTCTTCCTTCCATCATCCCTAAAGAGATCAGGGTATCTTCTGGGCTGCTCACCAAAAAGAACGATGCAAATAATAATGATATCAAGTAATAACGATATCAAACAATAATTATATCAAATAATAATGATATCAGTGATATCAAACCATAACGGTGTTAAAATAATAATTCAGCCAAGGTGCTGCAGAAGCTTGAGTTGTGTAACCCAAGGAGGAGGAGACTTGTTGGGGCACAAAGATGAGTCCAGCAGGACATGTCCCAGCCAGTCTGGGCACTGGAATAAATATGAAAACCCACCTCTGGAGGCATTAAGAAATGAAGGGAATAATTGCTTTATTCTCTCCTGGCTTCATTTTCCTGCCTTGCCTTCCCCAGGCCCTTCCTATGGCACCTGGTGGCCCAACTCCAGTGCCAGCCACCTCCTGAGGGAGAACTACACCTTCCTGGCGTACTACCAGCATTCCTCCCCTGTGGCCCTCATGTTCATCCTGGCCTACACCTTCATCTTCCTCATGTGCGTGATCGGCAACGTCCTGGTGTGCTTTGTCGTGGTGAAGAACCGCCAGATGCGCACGGTCACCAACATGTTCCTCCTCAACCTGGCCATCAGCGACCTGCTGGTGGGCATCTTCTGCATGCCCACCACCCTGGTGGACAACCTCATCACAGGTGAGCAGGGCAGAGGAAGGGGAGAGACGCGAGGAACGGAGAGAAAGCGTCCCCCATGCATGACTGGGAAACATCCTTTCTTTTTCTGGGGTTTTTTTTTTTGAGGTTTTGGCCATTTGTGGTAAAATAAGTTTGACCCTAATGTTGCATTTGCATATTTGTTTGAAGTTCAGCCGTTCTTCACCAAGCAACGCTGAAAAAAACCTCCTATTCTTCCTGCATCCACCTTCTCCCGTGCTGGCTCAGCTCTGCCTGTTGACCTTTCCAGAGATAAGGGAGTTGGGAGGGATCAGCTGCAGCAGTGGCCAGGCCATGGGGCAGGGTTTGTATTTATTGATTATGGGGTGTGATCTATTTATTGCCTTGATATTGGGGTCACGAAACAAGATGTAAGTCCTTCTGATTAAGGATCCCAAAGCTGGTAGGAAAAATGACAGCCTCCACGTTCCTTGAGTTTCTAAGTGTAATGTGTGTCTTTTTTACCAATCTTGGGGTTCTTCTTCAAGGATCTATGCTGCTAAAGGCTATCTCCACACAAGCCCCCTGTTAGGAGCACGACTTGGCATCCCCCAGCAACAACACAGTGGGTGGAGACACCTGAAGGGAGCTGGGTGAGCCAGAGGCACCTACAGCCTCCATGGTGTCCCCTCACAGGTTGGCCCTTTGACAACACCATGTGCAAAATGAGCGGCCTGGTGCAGGGCATGTCCGTCTCTGCCTCCGTTTTCACGCTGGTCGCCATCGCTGTGGAGAGGTACGTCGGCATGGGAACGTGGGGATGTGGGGACCAGGCAATCTCCAGCAGGTCCAGGTGCCCTGTGCGGCTCCCATTGCGAGAAAACTCCTGGGAATGTCAGGAACTTGTCACAGCTCTCCAGGGAGACCACAAAGCTGTCCATGGGGTATTCCAGCAAGGTGTCCTTCCCCACGCTGGGCTGAAGACACCAACCTATCTCTTCCACCAAAAGACACGCGTAAAGAGCAACCTACCACCCCCTCCATTCCCACCTCTGGGTCCTGGCCGCCCTCCTTCCCCAGTGATGTCCCCACCAGGTGCCCAAAGCCACCACCATCTGTTCTCCCACAGGTTTCGCTGCATTGTCCACCCCTTCCGGCAGAAGCTGACGCTGAGGAAAGCCCTGCTGACCATCGCCATCATCTGGGTGCTGGCCCTGCTCATCATGTGCCCCGCTGCCGTCACCCTGACTGTCACCAGGGAGGAGCACCACTTCATGGTGGACACCTACAACAACTCCTACCCTCTCTACTCCTGTTGGGAGGCCTGGCCCGAGACGGAGATGAGGAGGATCTACACCATCGTCCTCTTCTCCCACATCTACGTGGCTCCCCTCGTCCTCATCGTCATCATGTACGCCCGCATCGCCTTCAAGCTCTTCAAGTCGGTGGCGCCTGCCCACAGTGGAGAGGAGCCAGAGGGCAGGAGGATCTCCCGGAGGAAGGCCAAGGTCATCAATATGCTCATCATTGTTGCCCTCTTCTTCACCATCTCCTGGCTGCCCCTCTGGACACTGATGCTGCTGACTGACTACGGGCGGCTGAGCGAGGGCCAGCTCCGCCTGCTCGCCGTCTACATCTACCCATTCGCCCACTGGTTGGCCTTCTTCAACAGCAGTGCCAACCCCATCATCTACGGCTACTTCAATGAGAACTTCCGGCGGGGCTTCCAGGAGGTCTTCAGGGCCCCCCTCTGCTCGCTCCGCTGCCAGCGCAGGCCCTACGCCCCCCGGAGCCACGGCCGCGGGACCCTCTTTGGCACCCGCAACCGCATCTTCACCCAGGCGCGAAACAGCGACTCGCCGGCCATGTCCGAGTCGGGGCCGCTGGCCCCGCGCCGCGCTGGCGTCCCAGCGTGGGACAGCTAAGGAGCCATGGTCACCAAACCACTCTGGACCAAGGGCTTGCAGGGTGGGGAGTGGGGATTTGCCCTGTTGTGGCCCTGAGACATCAAAATAAAGGTGTGTCCTACTGATGCCTTGTGCATGGCTTGGCTCTTCCACTTCCTGCACGGCACCATCCAGAGGGCCCTCAGCCAAGCCCCCTGGCACCACAGGCCCCTGGTCCCTGCCAGAACCCCCCTTACCCAGCCCCAGTCCAGGCATGGGGCCAGGGAATGCAGGGATTCAGGGAGAATGGGCCGTTCTGTGCCGTGCTTGGCCATGCCACCGAGAGGCATGCAGCACCATGCTGTGCCGTGCCAAGCCATGCCACGCCATGCCAAACCACATTGCCATGGCCATGCCAGGCAATTGTGCCTGGATTGCGCTGGTCCATGCTACCCATGCTATGGTGGCCATAGGGAATGGACCCTTCCATGGCTATTCCATGGATGGGCGATGCTGAGGCCATCCCATGCTGCTGTGGCCATGCTGGACCAAGCTGGGCTGGACCATGCCATCCCATGTTATTGTGTCCCTGCCAGAGCAAGCCATGCCACGCAGGACAATGTCACTCCTTCCATCTGTGGCCATTCTGGACCACATCCCACCATTCCGCAGTGGCCATGCCACGCAGGACCAAGCCAGTCCATGCCACCCCATGCTGTTGCACCTGTGCTGGGTAGAATCGTGCCATGCCCGATTGTGCCATCCCACCCTTCTGTGGCCACTCCAGGCAGGATTACGCCATGCTGGACCACGCCACCGCTTGCTACGGGGGCCATGCTGAGCTATGCTGGGCTAGGACCGTGCTGTGCCGGTCCATGCCAGCCCATGCTGTTGTGGCCACGGCAAGCAGGACCCTTACATGTGGGAAGAACCATTCCCAGCTGAGAAGGGCCATTCCAAGCCAGGCAGGACCATTCCCAGCCATGAAGAACCATTCCAAGCCGTGCAGGGCCATTCCCAGCCAGGAAGAACCATTTCAAGCTGGGAAGAACCATTCCAAGGCAGGAAGACCCATTCCCAGCCAGGAAGAAGCATTCCAAGCCAGGCAGGACCATTCCCAGCCAGGAAGAACCATTCCAAGCCGTGAAGGGCCATTCCAAGCCAGGAAGAAGCATTCCAAGCCAGGCAGGACCATTCCCAGCCAGGAAGAACCATTCCAAGCCGTGAAGGGCCATTCCAAGCCAGGAAGAACCATTCCAAGCCAAGCAGGACCATTCCCAGCCAGGAAGAACCATTTCAAGCTGGGAAGAACCATTCCAAGGCAGGAAGACCCATTCCCAGCCAGGAAGAAGCATTCCAAGGCAGGAAAAACCATTCCCAGCCGGGAAGTACCATTCCAAGCCGGGCAGGACCATTCCCAGCCGGGCAGAACCATTCCAAGCTGGGCAGGACCATTCCAAGCTGGTTAGAACCATTCCCGGCCGGATAGAACCATTCCCGGCCGGATAGAACCATTCCAAGCTGGTTAGAACCATTCCCAGCCGGACACAACCATTCCAAGCTGGATAGAACCATTCCAAACCGGATAGAACCATTCCCGGCCGGGCCGGGCCATTCCCTGAGGCGCCGCGTGGCGCGGGGGGCGGGCCGGGCGCGCGCAGGGCGCATGCGCAGTGTCCCCCGTGTCCCGGCGGCGGCGGCGAGCGCGGGCGCGTGCGCGGCGATGTCGGGGTACGGCGTGGAGGAGCGCGCCGGGCCCCACAGCCCCGAGTACCGGCTCTTCTTCAGTGAGTGCTCCGGTCGCCGCCGCCGCGGCCCCCCCGCGCCCCTTCCCGCCCCTCCGCACCCCCCCAGCGCTCGCCTGAGCCCGCCCAGGTGGGAGCTGCCGGGGGGTCTCACTGCCGGCCCCCTCCCTTTGCCTTGCAGAGGATGCCGCCGGGCGCTACATCTCCCCGTTCCACGATATCCCCATCTACGCGGACGCCGGGAAGGTAAGAGAAGGTCCTGAAACACGCAGGGCATCGGGGACTCCTGAAACATCCGGGAGATTCGGGGTTCTGAAACGTCCAGGGGACATGGGGATCTGGGAACGTCCAGGGGACCAGGAGATCTGGGAACATCCAGGGGACATGGGGATCTGGGAACGTCCAGGGGACCAGGAGATCTGGGAAAACACAGGGGACCTGGGAACACCCAGGGGACCAGGGGATCTGGGAACATCCAGGGGACCTGGGAACATCCAGGGGACCAGGGGATCTGGAAACACACAGGGGACCAGGGGATCTGGAAACACACAGGGGACATGGGGATCTGGGAACATCCAGGGGACCAGGAGATCTGGGAACATCCAGGGGGATTAGGGGATCTGGGAACACACAGGGGACCAGGGGATATGGGAACATCCAGGGGACATGGGGATCTGGGAACACACAGGGGACCAGGGAGTCCTGAAACATCCAAGGGACCAGGGGTCCTGAAATATCATGGGGACTAGGGGATCTGGGAACATCCTAGGGACTAGGGGGTCTGTGAATGTCCGTGAGATCTGGGATCCTGGAACATCCAACATGGGGATCTGGGAATGCACAGGGGACCAGAGGATCTGGAAACATCCCAGGGACCAGGGGTCCTGAAACATCCGGGAGATTGGGGAGTCCTGAAACATCCAGGGGATCTGGGAACACACAGGGGACCAGGGGATCTGGGAACACACAGGGGACTAGGGGTCTTGAAACATCCAGGAGGATTAGGGGATCTGGGAACATCCCAGGGACCAGGGGTCCTGAAACATCCAGGGGACCAGGGGATCTGGGGACCACAGGGTCCTGCAGCCTGAGACTCCTGGGGGAGGCTCCCAGCTCCCCAGACTGCAGGAGCACCTCATGGAGTCATTGTCTCCCCCCTGCAAGGAATGGGTTTCTCACCGTCCTGGCCTCGGGTGGAGCGACCCAGGAGAAGTGAATGGATGATCTCATTCTCATTTTTTTGCGTCAGAGACGCGAGTGGCTGGCTTGAGCTTGCCCATGCAGGCGTTTTGGGTTAGCTAAGCAGAAAACTGCTTATTTTGTAATACCTACACCCATTCCTAAGGGTTCTGCATGATATTTCAGGCTTGGGTTTTGGCTGCAGTATGGCCTGCAATATAATCTGACACTGAATAAGAAAGATGAACAGGTTAAATTCCTGCTGTAGCATCTCCTGGGACCTTTTCCCTGGCAGAACCTGCCCCTTGCAGGGCTGCAGGGCTTTCACATCCTTCTAGCAGCCAGTGGTTAGTCAAATTAGGCTGTTCTGAGTAAAAAATGCCCCAGCTTCAGGAAATCAAAATGGTTGTGTTTCAGTTTTCATTTAATGTTTTTTTTTCAGCGGTACCTTGGGCTGTCTGAGTGTGTACTTTAGTGTTGTAGCTTGTTTCTTTCTCTGTACTAAAAAGCTGTGCAGCTCGGGAAATGTAGTGGAGCAACTGTTACTTGTGAGAGAGAGCTGAAATTGAGAGGTGGGGAGTGGTTCTGGGAAAGGAAAAAAGAATATGCAGTGTTGAGAGATGAACCTCTAAAAAAGCAGCTGATTGAGCTACTGAGGTGAAGGTGATGGAGCTACTCGAGGTGCTCTGGGAAGTCTGAAGTGGCTTTTGCCTTCTCAGAGGGGAAAAGATTGACTGTGATCATCAAGGACAGTGGTGAAGCAGTGGCTGAGTAGGGAAGCAGTCCCCAGTGCAGGTGCCTGGCAGGTAACCCAGACAAGGAAAATCCAGATAATGCAGAACAGGGGAGGAAGGAGCAGGGGAATGAGTACAGAGGCGAGGAGTTCCTTGAACTGGTAGTGCCTAACCGGGGAAACTGGGCTACTGGTGTGCCCTCAGGCAGGCAGTGCTGCTGCCACCACCTCTGTGCCAAGTCATTCAGAGAAAAAAGTCACAATAGCTGGAGGTCAAAGTCCCTGAAGTTGCACAATGGTGCTGGTCCCATGGGGCTCTCTCTGTGGCTGAAGTGCCTCAACACTGAGGTTTTACTCATCACTTAGCAGGTGGGCTGCCAGCCCAGTTACAGGACCCAACTGGAAGCAAAAGGTTGTCCCACTCTGTCTGGGCTCCCTGATCTTTATCCTCAGACTCCTAAGACGCTGAGAGGATTGCAGGGTGTTTTTTTCAGTCTCAGGCTGGGCTGTGTTGACCTTACCTGGACTTGTGTCATTGCAAAGGGATGACCTTGGGCTGCTCTCTGTGTGTCCTTGGCCAAGCTGGACCTTGGGGAAGCTTCAATCCTTACAAAGATGCAGCCCCAAGTCATCTTTCCCTGCCTGCAAAGCCATAAGAACCCAGCCCAGCCTGTTCCAGTTGCTTCATTCCTTCCCTCAAGTTAGGAATAAAAATAATTCTGTGCCTTTCTGCAAACAAAATGCAAATGAGCAGTGACCCCCCTGCAATTAAGGGGCTGTAATAAAGCTCTGCTAGGGAAGGGTGTGGGCAAAGTCAGTGATGTAACAGCCCTTGTTGCACAATATCAATCCAATTATGGGGCAAGACAAGTTCGAGGGACTTTGCCATCCTAATGCTGCTTAAGGTGGGGATTAGAAACCTTGCCCAGGCCAGGGAGCAAGGTTTGACTTTTTGTTAAAAAGCCATAATCTCTTCAAACAGCAGATGTTAAGGTTCAGGCATGGAAGAGCTTGTTTTCTTGGAGAGGAGGCTGACATTGAACTCTCAGCCCAGCTGGATCAACAGGAGGTGTTTTCAAGTGTCACCTGTAAACAAGATACAGTGAGATGTGGTTCTGCATTTCCCCCCCACGTTTTTATCCTCACACCATGCCACTAGCAAGGTCTGCTTTTACAAGAGTGTCAGCTTGGAGGAAGGGCATTCTTCTACATGATGACTAGAATATTTGGGAGTGATGGTCTCACTCCTTCAGGGCAGTACATAGATACCTACACTATTAAATAGATGGCTTGTCCTGTTGGCCTTGTCTTTTCTGAGTGGCCAGACTGGCTCTTTCTGAAGCATCAAACACTTTGTCTTTAAGAAATGTGGCCCAAACACCATTTTGTCATGTCCAGGTTTATATGCAGCTGTTTGCCATTGGTTTAACCTGTTCCTGTAGCCTAGGAATGTGATGGGGATGTTTGTAGGTGGCAACTGATGGAGAACATGTGGGAACCTCAGTCTGGCTTTTGGGGTGTTTTGTGGGATTCAGCTTGGAGTGATGACATGTGACTGACTGGGCTATCAGCTGTCTCAAAATGAGCACTGAAAAAAGGAACCCAGCAGGAAAAACCCATGTGGTTTCAGGTGAACTGGCTGGTTTCTGTGCTCACCTGTATGCACTCCCTAGTTTAAAGCATGGCCCCAAGATTCCTTCCCACTCACTGCTCTTTTGCTTTCTTCAGAATGTGTTCAACATGGTCGTGGAGGTACCTCGATGGACAAATGCTAAAATGGAGGTAACTGCATTACCAGTCTTAACCCTTTTTTTTAACCTTTGCCGATTCCTGCTCAATTCCACCTCCAGAATCGGAGTGGTTTCTAACTTCTCCTGTCAGTACTTGCTTTATGCTGGAGGTCTGGTGTGGAGGCTGAGATTGCAGAAGTTGGAATGTTCTCCAGTGGCTTCTGATTAAAGCAGTATTTTATGGCTCTTAACCCCATGTGATTCCAAGGCTCGTAAGCCTGATGGAAACCATATCCCAAGGGATGGCAGTGCAACAGGAGTTGTCCAGTATCTGCTGCTGGCATCAGCATCGTCTCTCGGTCTCTTGGTTTGTCAGTTCCATTGAGAAAAATTACTTTTTTATTCATAAAGGGTAAAGCAGAGGGATTTATGTAACTTTTCTTTCAGATTTCAACAAAGGAACCCTTAAACCCAATTAAGCAAGATGTGAAGAAAGGGAAACTGCGCTTCGTAGCAAACGTGTTTCCCCACAAGGGCTACATCTGGAATTACGGTGCCATCCCACAGGTACTGTGGTTTATCCCAGTGGCTCATCCATCCTGGTGGGGAGGAGGGAGGGTGCCTGCAATTGGCACTACATTAATGAGCAATTAGCTCAGCAGAGAGTCTGATCTGGATATATCGTCCTGCGAAGGGAGAGAACCTGTCAGGAGAACAGGGGTATTTTCAAGCAGAAATCCCAAGTTTTAGGCTTCTCTCTGATGTTATAAACAAGCTCCCTGAGGATGAGCAGCTGCTGCTCAGCCTCAGCTGCTCAGAGGTGGGTTGGGCAGGAGCTGGCAGGTCCTTCTCTGTGGCTGAAGGGAGCTGTCATCGTGCATCTGGCGATGCAGTGCCTGGCGAAGCACAAGGTTTTATCCTAATGGCGCAGGATTTAGGCTGAATCTTTATGGAAGACTCTTCTTGCCAACGCCCACCACTGCACAGATGTGCTTTCCCAGAAGCAGCTGGCAAGGTGGGACCATGATAGTGATGTCTGGACACATGCTCTTAAGTGGTTGGGGACTTCTAGATAAAGAGGGACTTCAAACAAGGCTGTTTGCCTCAGATGTTCTCTAAGACTGGAGTTTCCTCCAGAGAAAAAAGCTGTCAGTGACAGATCACAGGCAAACACACTGAATTTGGTATTTCTGCTCTTGACAGTAGCACATGTCGAGTGTTTTCTCCACATGGCTTCACACAGGGCCTCAAAGTTGAGTTGTTTCCTGCTTGAATGGATTCTGGTGTCTGATTCTTTGTGCACGATGGTATCTTTTGAAACCTTTGCTCTGTCATGTGTTAGTGGATCAAAGGTGTTTATGCATCAAGAGCTTAACACTTCCTGATAGAGAAATGTGATAGTGTTTGTGAACGGCCCCACAGCACCACCCAAGTGTCAGAACATCTTCCTGAACGCTCTGGATCCATCACAAGGTCCTGGCTACACTGGTCTCGTCCTGGTATACAGAAGTTTGGGAAGAACATTCCTTTTTCTATCTCAGCCCCCTTAGGAGAACGTGTTCCTTATGGTGCAAGTGGACATGGAGTGCTTTTCACTCCTGATCAGGAGCATGTTTTAAACAGCTCGTTTTTGGAGTCAATTAATTGGCCTCTGGAGCTGTGTCCTTCAATGTGCATTCACCACTGTGGGTGAGATGCACTGGGGAGCACAGTGGGACTCCACGTTCTTATCTCTTCTCTAGGGTTAACAGTGTCTTTAATTGTTTAATGAAAGGGAAACAATACACCCTGTCTGTCTTCCATCTCTGCTGGGCTGCTATCTGGAGTTCAGGAAACTTCTGCTAAGGAATGAATAGGGAGAGGAAGAGTCAGGAAGCCAAATCAACAATTGCTCTTTATAGATGTGAACTTCACCTTTACGCAGCCGTGGGACAGAGGAGGAAGTCTGGAAAGTTGTTGAAAGGGGTTTTGTTGCATAGGAGGGAGCTGCTTACCTTTTGGAAGATGAGACCTTTTAACTTGAATTCAAACTTCTCAGGCACAAGGGAAACAGTAGCCCAAATCCTGACCTGGCAGCAGGTGTGAAGTGGGCCATCCTCTGTTCATTCCAGGCAACTGCATGCCTATAATAAACCTGCTTTTCACTACCTCTCTAAACCTGGGAGTTCTTATTCATGTATGGTTGATTTTGGTGTTGGTTTGGGGTTTTTTTTTCCAGACTTGGGAAGACCCGAGTCACAAGGATGAAAATACTGGTTGCTGTGGAGATAACGATCCGATTGATGTGTGCGAAATTGGAAGCAAGGTAACGCATCCTAAATGTCTCCTGAAACGTGTAATTAATGTCTCCAAAGTCAATTATCCAGGGACATTATTCATTTCCTACCTCCCCTCCCTTAACAACGTGATGTTTCCCTCTGCTGCCTCTGGAGATTGTTGCTGAGATGAGCCAGGGCTGATGAGCCGCTGACAGCGAGAGCTAATTTCATGGTACCTGGCTGCTTGCTGAGCTCCTGCACAGCCTGCTGTTGTGCTCTCCTTGGATGCATCAGAATGGACACCAAGGCCTTTGTCCTTGCAGGTCTGCTCTCGGGGAGAAGTCATCAAAGTGAAGGTGCTGGGCACGCTGGCTCTGATTGATGAGGGAGAGACAGACTGGAAGGTGATTGCTATCAACGTTGAAGACCCGGATGCAGACAGCTACAATGGTGAGTTACAGGGGGGGATGAGCAGCATCAGTGCCTCCCTTTCTGCCCTGAAAGCCTGCAGGAGGTGGGGACAGGGCTTGCTCCTGCTGTGCAGTGCTGTTAATCAGATGTGATGCTGGAAGGATGATCCTAGAGCAAAACATTTTCACTGCTGTTCGTCGCAGGTGCACGGCCTGGCATTCCAAACGCAGGGTGGCAGTCCAGTGGAAGGAAAGGGATTGTCCCCTAAACCTCTAATCAGAGCTGTTTAAATGTGACCACACTCCTGGGGACACTGGGGATACACACCCTGAGGATGAAACAGTAATTTCCCTGAGGAGATACTCACTGTGTCCTCTGGGAACCTGGCCGAAATGTTGCTAAGGCTGCTGGGGAAGGGGCTGGAGGAGGCACAGCCCAGAACAGCTCAGCAGAGCCACATAAATTCTGTAATTCAGTAAATTCTGTTCTGTTTCTGGCTAACAAATCCCATGTCCCCTGCCAGACATCGAGGATGTCAGAAGGATGAAGCCTGGATACTTAGAAGCTACTGTGGACTGGTTCAGAAGATACAAAGTACCTGATGGAAAGCCAGAAAATCAGTTTGCTTTTAATGGAGAATTTAAAGGCAAGGTAGGATCGCCTCCCTTGGTGCAAAAACCTGAGCTCAGGGTGTGTGGGGACACGAGTGAATTGCTGAGAGAATGGATTTTTATGGGGCTGCTGATAGTTGATTTCACTTCATCCTGCTGTTTTTGCAGCCTAGTGAGTGCAGGAATATCAGAGAAAAATGCCTGGGGTTATCAGTGTGGTGGTGTTGAATATTTTCTTCATGTGGGATCACTTCAGGGCTGGGAGCCTCCGTGTCAGAACCAGGTGGAAAACACCAGCTTTATTTGCTCCAGCTCTGGAGCAAAGGCAGCTTGACATCACCCTTTTCCTCCCTTACCCGTTGGCTTTGATCCACTGCAACCTGGTGCAAGCTGAACTTAACTCAGGAGTTAAAACACTTCTTCCTTTGGGAACGAAGTGTTCCCTCACACCCTGTGAGTAAGGCTCTGCCTTGGCAGCACTGCTCCTCTGCCTCTTCTCTGGCTTGGATCAGATAAGTTACTGCTCCTGAGCAAGTGAAATCTTGTTTTGGTGTCCTCACTCCTGCCCTTCCTGGAGTGCCATGAGGGGTTTAGTGAGGTGACTCAACTCCCAGAGCTCCAGAGGTGGTGCAGAGGAGGGGAAAATCTTCCAAAAGCCCTCTCTGGGAAAGAAAATGGAAGTCATGAAGGACTTTTCCCCTTTGGTGGTGCTATAGCACAGCACTAGGTTGGTTGTGCTGGAACACCTTGCTGCCCCTCAGGATGGGTGAAACCCATCAAGGAAACTGGAAAATCAGGATAAAGAACCTCACACATGCTCTGCAGTGTTTTATTTGGCTTGGTTTGGTATCAAACCAGGACATTCAGTGCCGGTGTTCACACCAACAAAGAACTGCGTGTGTTTCTTTCTCCAGCTGACAGTTTAATGCTTGAGCACATATTGCCCACTTTTAAGGAAAGAGGTTGATATGCCTGGAAACAAATTCATTTTTAAGTAGTGGCAGAGCCAGATCAGCTGCCTGTCTCTTCCTGCTGGTCTGAATTACTTGCCTGGAGTGGAAGAGAGCTCCTGGATAGGCCTGGATCTGCAAGCTGCTGGAGACAAACTGAGTGGGAGGAGCAGCAGGGTGGAGGTGCTTTTATAATGGAGCACTGGCCCGAGACTGTGTTCAGTTTCTTTTGGCCTCAAGCTCGCTCTGTGACCTTGGCAGATCCTCCCATCTCGAAAGCAAAACAATTCTCCTGTACAATCCTGGTTGTCTCAGCTGTTGTGCACTGGGAGTTTCTGCTCTTCCTGAACGGCAGCAGAGCGGAAGAGGTTTCTTCCAGCCCCTTCCAGAGCTGTCTAAAATCAACTCCTTGTAAGTGATAGTCTGGAGAAGGTGGTCTGGTGCTTCCATGTAACGTGATGTTTGTTCTCATCTCCAACTTCAGGATTTTGCCCTGGATGTCATCAAAGGCACCCACGAACACTGGAAAGCTTTAATAACAAAGAAAACTGACGGAGGGGAGATCAACTGGTAGGTTAATGCGTGTGGGAAATGTGCACCTTCCTCTTCCTTAACTGAAAGCCCTGGAACTTCCCTTCCTGAGTAGTGCCATGCTTTCTGTTAGCTACTGGCTGCCTCCCCAGGCCTTCCCCCTCCACTTGGCAGCTGTTAACTGAGATCCTTAGTATTCCATTATTTAATGTTCCTTGGGGGAAAGGCTGGGCTTGCACATTCTCACAAGTGCCCAATGTCTTCCAGCACCAACCTGACGGTGTCTGACAGCCCTTTCTGCTGTAGTCAAGACTGTGCAAAAGCTACTGTGAATGCAGTAAGTACCAGTTGGGGTGGCCAGATCCCGGTGTTATTATCGGGAAAATGGGTGCAGTTTGTGTGGTGAGCTGTTCTCTCTGTGTGAATGGCACTTGGCATGCTCAGAATGTTTTGGGTGGCTGAACACCTGCTTCTGGTTAAACAGGATGGATGTGGGGCAAACCAGACATTCCTCCAGAGGCTTCTCTCTGCCCTTAGTCATCCAAGAGATGGAATCCCAAACAGAGTTTGCATGGAGGGCTAAACTTCTGAGCTGTAGCTTGGCTGTCAGCTCTTCTGAGAGGGTTTTAATATTTGGACTTCCAAGGGCTTCACAGTACAGGTCTCCCTTTGAGAAAAGAGAGCCCAGTTCCCCAGGGGTTTTGCAGGCTTCAGAATGAAGAGCTTGACATTCCTGGTGTAGTTCTCCTGTCCAGCCTCAGGAATTAATTGTGTCTCTCTAGACTTGAAGAGTACTGCTGTTGGCAACCTGGAAGGGCTTAGAGGGAGGAGACAGGAAAATCGAACTCCAAATCTTGCCTCTCTTCCATAGCTGGAAACCTGTGTCTCTCTACAGCCTTGGAGAGACCTTTAAAACCATTGTCTTGTTTTCTAAAGTGCTGGTATTCCCAATTAGGGTTCTCAGTGAGGTTTTTGAAAGCCCTCATGGAGGATGTGTCACCAGACAGGGATTTTCTCTGTCTTTGGTTGTTGAACACAAAGGGGAGAGCTCTTCAGAAGAGTTCTCAGAGTCCTTCATGCCTCTATTCCCCCATAGTTTTTAAACCAACATTGTAGGTTTAAAAAAAAAAACAACAAAAGCAGCTGCCTGCACCTGTGTAGATTTTGGAGTGCTGGGAATCAGATGGCCCTGGAGCCTGCACTTGGAGGAGAGCACTTCGGGCACATGGGGCATCTCTGGGATGGGGAGGCTCCAGGAATGATGGGATGTGAGCTCAGGTGTTCCCCCACAGCTGACCAGCTGCCACAGGGTCTAAAATGGTGCTCAGGAAAGACTCCTGCAGCCCTAAATGATGTGTGGAGAGTGCAAGGACACCTCTGGTCCCTAATAACACCCTTCTTGTTTCAGGCGCCGCCGTGTAAAGCTGCCAGCCCCATCCCACCCGAAGGTGAGTCTCAAAACCCACCCTGACATCCCAGTACAGAGCAGGGGCTTCCTCAGAGGAATCACCTGTAGGAAAACGAGGGTCTGAACTAAACCTGGATGTTGCTATAGCCAGGGCAAGGCCCAAGGGCAAGCTGAGGGAGCAGAAAGAGGAGCTAGGCTGACTCTTCCAATCCCTTCATGGGGAATAAACCTGCAGAGAAATGCGTGTCTTCCATGTGGCCATGGGAGCTGGAGGTCAAATGGCTTTGTCTCCCTGAGTCAGCTGAGCCAGAGGGAATCCTGGCTT
This sequence comes from Pseudopodoces humilis, assembly GCF_049639895.1. Classification (NCBI taxonomy): domain Eukaryota; kingdom Metazoa; phylum Chordata; class Aves; order Passeriformes; family Paridae; genus Pseudopodoces; species Pseudopodoces humilis. Next base: position 2,678,735 of record NC_142208.1, on the reverse strand, counting down.
GCTGTCCTTGCCTGCACCAAGTCATGGATGCTCCTAATGGCAGCCTGAGCAAGGGTGACTGCTTTGGGAAAACAAATCCACATAAACAGGGTTGTGCCAGAACCTGTTTGTTGTGCTGAGGAGCTGTTGCCAGGAGCAGAGGAAGCCCCTGAGCTGCAGATGACACATACACACTGCCAAGTGACTGTTTAATAACTGGGTGGCTCACAGGGGACCAACCCTCTCCTTTTTTCTGCCCCACACAGTTGACAAATGGTTCTACTACCAGAAGAACTAAGTCCCGAGGATGGTGGTGAGACAGCTGTGTCCTTCCCACCGAGGAGCTGCCACGCGCAGGAATAGACCAGAAAAATAGCTTCAGTGTCAGCAAGAAGACCTTGCCTGTAACTTTGCTGATTAGAATTCCATACCTAGCAGTGACGTGTCTGCTGAAGCCTGGTGGAGGCTGGAAGAAATAATTTATAAAATCCAAACACCCTGCTTGTGCATGGTCATGTGGTGTGCTCTAAATCGTGACAGGGGATCACTCACCTGGGACGTGTACGAATGCTAGAAATAAAAACTACTGAAATCCAGCGCTCTGGGACTCCCTCTCCTTTCCCTCCCTGGAGCTGAGGGGGGTTACAAAATCAGATTCATTGAGGTTGGAAAAGACCTCAGAGATCATCGAGTCCAGCCGGTGACCGATTCCCCATTTTGGTGTTGAGCGCCACGTCACTCCCTGGGCAGCCCACGCAAAGACTAATGACCTTTTATGTGAAGAAATTCCTCCTGATGTCCAACCCGGCCCTCCCCTGGAGCAGCTTGAGACCGTGTCCTCTCCCCCTGCCCTCAGCGTCAGTGATGGGGGCTTTTCGGGGTAGCTCAGGGCCGCGTCGCTCCCAAGACAGGGGGCGGTCTCGAACCCGTGTCCCCGCGGAGCGCGGCCGGGTCTCGAACCCGCGGTCTCCCGGTGCCGCGCGGGGCCAGCGGGGCCGGAAGCGGGCGGGGCGCGCGCTGACGCGTTTCCGGCGGGGCGCTGGCGGCGGCCGCGGACGGGACCCGGTGGCGGCGGCGCCCGGGGGGCAGCCGGGGGTGAGCGGCGGGGGTGGCCGCGTGGACCGGCCGGGCCCGGCGGGATGCTCGGCGGGGCGGCGGGCGCCTGGCAGGCCCGGGCGAGGGGCGGCGGCGGCGCGGGGGGTGACACGCAGGCAGAGCGGGGGCGGGGCGGGGGCCAGGCCTCGCCGCCCGCCCTTGAGGCCGGTCCCCCTCTGCCCCGCGGCCCCTCGTCCCCTGTCTCCTCTCACCCCCGCCCCCCTTCGCCCCCGCTGCCCCCGTCCCCGAGACCCCCGATCTCCCCTTCCCAGACTCCCTGAGCGCCGCTCCCTTTTAGCACCGACGCTCCGTAATTCGGGGTTTGGGTTTTGTCCCCCGCAGGCTTTTTATTTCCAGAGATGTCTTTCATCTTCGAATGGCTCTACAACGGCTTCAGCAGCGTCTTGCAGTTCCTAGGTAATGCCGCGGCTCCCCCCGTGCCTCAGCAGCCCCTGGCAGCCCCCTGTGGGTCACTTTGGCTTCTCCCATTGCCAGTATCCCATAAAACTCGGGGATTAAGGTGGTGTGCAGCAGTGCAAAGTCTGGTGAGGAAGCTGCGTTTCGATAAAGGGGCTTTTACACGGGTGCAGAGAAACTTTGAGAGTATTTGGAGGCGTTGGGCTCCCACTCAGGTATTTCTCTTGCCCTTTAGAAGCCTGAGAGCAGCTGGGCTGGCGCACAGGGCCTGTCCAGCCCCAGACAGAGGTGCTGCCTGGCCAGGGAGGGAACCCCATCCTTCTCATCCTCCTTGCAGAGTCCTGGATTCCAGTGAAACTCCTTGCTGGAGGATGGGGTGCCCGTTCTCCTGATCACCTCTTGAAAGGAGGGTGAGAGGCACAGGGTGAGGAAAAGTCCCGTTGGAAACCTTTGGGAGCTTTCCCGTGGCAGACAGGACAAAAAAATCAGTTTATACCAAGAAAACAATGCGCTGTTCCCTGCTTTGCACTTTTTCCTGGACGACTCGCTGCTGTCTTTTATGAGTTTGTTCAGTTTTCACATCTTTTGGGGAGACAGATTGATCCATAATAATTTTCTGCACGCGAGGATGGACTGGAGGAAGGAATGGAATACTCAGGGGAAACGCTAGCTTAGGAAATGTCCATTGCTGTAAACATGCCTTGGAAAAAACCTGTTTGAGCTGTGTGTGTTTTCCCTGCTGCCCCATGTCCATGCTGGAAATGTGTACAGGTGGCAGCAGAGCTCTGGGAAAGGGCTTCCCCAAAAAAACAGCGGCGGCAGCGCGGCGTTCCGGCTCCGGATGAGCCCGCTGGAGTTTTCCTCTTGCTTTGTTCCTTCTCCTCTCAGGTTTGTACAAGAAGTCTGGAAAGCTGGTGTTCCTGGGGTTGGATAACGCAGGGAAAACCACTCTGCTGCACATGCTCAAAGATGACAGGCTGGGTCAGCACGTCCCCACGCTACATCCCAGTAAGTCTCCCTGGGAAAAGCCTCCTGGCGTGGCTTTTCCTCTGGAATTTTGGGGACACGGTGCAGGAAGACACCTTGGTGGCAGCTCTGCCTGGGGGATTTGAGGATCTTGAAACCTGAGCTGTGGTTGCAGCTGCACTGTGGTTCCCAAAGCTGAAGTGGATCTGTGTTTTCCTCTCTAGAAATGCCCAATTGGTGTGGCTCAGTTAATAGAAGGGGAAGATTTTCCTAATGAAAAGCATAATAAGGGATAATAATTGCAGGTTAAAAAGCTTCAGTGGGAAGTGCTGCTTGTGATTTGCTTCAGAATTCCACAGGAAGTTGAGGGAATTCCTTATTGGAGGATAGTGTGTGATGCCAGCATGAATGCCTGAGAAATTCTGTCCATCACAACTTCCTTGTTTTCCTGAATCCCAGTCTGTTTCCCATTTCAGCATCAGAGGAGCTGACGATTGCTGGAATGACCTTCACGACTTTTGATCTGGGTGGACATGAACAAGGTAAGGAAGAAATGAGCAAAGATTGATCCTGACGAGCATCAGCAATTAGCTGTGCCTAATTATTTATTGCCTGGATTTATTTATGGAATGACACATGGAAGCGACCTCCTGGCTGTAGGATTCCTTGGGAGGAAATGCTGCCAGTTCATGCTCTGCCGCCTGAAGTATTTTTTAGCTGTGGAAGACTCTGATATAATTTAGTTTGAATAATTGATGAATTTTTAATTCTGCTCTTTCTAGAAGTTTTAAACACAGGGGTTTTTGCCCTTTTATACACAAAACTATTGGAAGGAAGACACCCTGGCTAAAAAGGCAGCCATGGTTGCTGAGGTTTGGTGGAGTTTTCCCTGTGTGGAGATTTCACAGGGCCACGTTTGTCCTTTGTGTTTTCCAGCTCGCCGGGTTTGGAAAAACTACCTGCCTGCCATCAATGGGATTGTCTTCCTGGTGGACTGTGCAGATCACTCACGGCTTATGGAATCCAAAGTTGAGCTTAATGTAAATACACTTCTGTTCTTTCCCTTCTCCAAGACCTCTGATCAGCTCAATTATAAATAACAGCCATCTCTGCCAGAGCTGGAGGAGCCTGGATGTCTTTACTCTGGGTTGACCACGGGCACCTGAGTTCAGGGGAGGCTCAGGTTGGACACCAGGAGGAATTTCCCCATGGCAAGGGAGCTCAGGCCTTGGCAGGGGCTGCCCAGGGAGGTTTGGAGTCCCCATGCCTGGAGGTGTCCAAGGAAGGGCTGGACGTGGCACTCAGTGCTCTGGGCTGGGGACAAGGCGGGGATCAAGACACAGCTTGGACTCCATGGGCTGGGAGGGATTTTCCAGCCTCAGTGATCCTGTGAGTCTTCCACAGGAATATGGAAGCCCCAAAAACGAGCCCTTGTTGGTCACAGAGCTTAAACAAAACCATTTTCTTCAGGCAACAACTCCTTTTTCCACCTCTCTGCTCAACTCTTGTTGGCTCTTGCACGCAGGCATTAATGACAGACGAGACAATATCCAACGTGCCAATCCTTATCTTGGGAAACAAAATCGACAGACCAGAGGCCATCAGTGAGGAGAAACTGCGGGAGATCTTTGGGCTCTACGGACAGACCACAGGAAAGGTAGGGAGGCATCCAAATCTTGGATTGTCACAGGCAGGGGAGAGCTTGCCGGCTTCCTTGCAGATCGAGGGAATTTGTCCACTAATTGGCCAAGGTCAATCAATAATAATAATGATGATGTGTCTGAAGGGAGCCTACAAGAGGGAGACTGTTTAAAAGCCATGGAGTGGTGGTACAAGAGGGACTGGCTTCCTACTGCCAGAGGGCAGGTTCACATGGGAAATTGGGAAGAGATTCTTCCCTTTGAGGTTGGTGAGTGCCTGGCACAGGGTGCCCAGAGAAGCTGTGGCTGCCCCATCCCTGGAAGTGTTCAAGGCCGGGTTGGACAGGTCTTGGAGCAACCTGGGATAGTGGGACCTGGCAATGGGGTGCAATGAGGTCATCTTTAAGGTCCTTTGTAACCCAAAACTCTGGTGATGCCCTTGGGCAAGTTTTGAGGCTGCTGGGATTGTCCAAAATGCAGTTCTCACACAGGGGCCTGTGAGAGGAGCTCCCCTGGATGGCCGTGGCTCCCCTGAGGGCACCAGGGGTGCAGATGTGACTCCTGTTTGGATTTCCCCAGGGAAATGTGCCACTGAAGGACCTGAATGCTCGCCCCATGGAGGTGTTCATGTGCAGCGTGCTCAAGAGGCAAGGCTACGGTGAGGGCTTCCGCTGGCTATCGCAGTACATTGACTGATGCTGGCACGGACACGAGAGTTTTACTCCTCTGGACTGATCCTGTTCACAGCTTCCTATGGACTTTTCTATTAGAACATGGAAGGCTTTCCAAGTGCATACTGGCATTGCCCAAGAGACTCCTGGTTTTCCGGCTGCCCTTATGGCACAGTGGTGACACCACTCTTTTCCACGCGGCGGGGAGGCAGCGCCGTTCCTGAGTTGTCCCTGCCAGTTCGGTGACAGCGGGGCTGCTCCAGTCTGGGAAGGCCAAACTCTGCACGCTGCAGTGTAACAGCTGAAAAAGAGAGCACGTCTCACCACTGTGGTTAATTGACTTCAAAACAAACAAACAAACAAACAAAAAACAGAAAAGGAAAAAGCAATTATATTTTTTAAAGAAAGTGTTAATGTAAATGGTGTCCCTTCTAACTTTTTAGTTTAAAGTTCATCTTGTTTAGTCCAGAGTCTGGTTTAGGGTTTTTTAAAAATATATTTAACGGTATTTAGGTATTTCACAAATTACTGAACCAAGGTATCACGATATTAGAAGTCCTCAATAAACATAGCATTTGGGCTTAACTGAGCTGTAGGGTGGCTGTGCTGTGTCACGCTGACCGACGACGGCGAGGTGCCGTTGGGACTGAGGTGTGCAATCCCAGCTTCTTTAGTTTACAGGGATTATTTTTATTATTATTTTTTCCTAGTTGGGGAGGAGCACCTGCTGCAGGTGTTGGGGGTGGTGTCCAGTGGGAAGGGGCTGCTTGGTTCTCCCTCAGGCCAGACCCTCCATTGAGGATTCTCTGGCCATGCCATCGCAGTAAGAACCACGGAGCTGTTTCGGTTGTTGTAGCATGGAAGTGTTTGACATTTGCATATCATGAGGTGATTAATGTAGACTAAACCGGTTTCTTTTATACTCTCAACGGACTTTTTTTTTTTTTTTGTCTGAAGTTTCATTGCTGTCTGGCACTCATTTTCAGTTCAATAAAGACATGTTGTTCTCCTCCGAAGGGGCAACGAGCCTCAGTCTGGCTTGGTGTTTGCTGGGCCTTGGGGCCATCAGAACACCAGCCAGAGTTCCAGAAGCATTTGGACACCGTTCTCAGACACAGGGTGGGATTCTTGGGGCTGTCCTGTGCAGGGCCAGGAGCTGGACTCAATCCCTTGTCGCTTCCAGCCCAGGATATTCAATTGTTCCATGGTTCTGTGGCCTGCATGGTGCAGCTGGTGAGGGGAAACCGAGGTAGGATGGAAGAGCCGCTTGTCTCTGGGCTGGCAACCAGGGAGGGCTCATGGCTTGCAGGGCCTTTGCTCCTGGTGTAAGGAAACCACACCGAGCCCCAGACAGCCGGGAAGGGGCTGGGGGGGAAAGGGGGAGCTGGGGCTTTGGCTCTGACTCCCGGTGTTCAGGGGGATTTTAGCTCTCCCAGAGGGATTTTCCCAGTCCGGGTGCCTCTGTTGGAAATCAGGGTTGGGTACTCGTTTTGTGCTGCGGGTGAAGCGAGCGTGGCCGTGGGGTGTCCGGGCCGAGGGTACCGGGGAAGTGGGGGTTTGTGCCGACTGAGGGCTAGCGCTGGGACCGACAGCGGCGGTGGGCGCGACAGTCTTGATTCTCCCAGGGAGGCAGGGGCCGAGGGACGGCTCCGAACGAGGGATCCCTGATGGGGGCAGCGGGGCCGGGCCTGGGCCGGGGCTCCCGGGGCAGCGGGGCCGCGCACCCCCCGTGAGGGCCCCGCGGGGGCGTGTCCGCCACGTGCGCGCCCCGCCCCAGCCAATGGGGAGTGCGCGGGGGGCGCCCCCAGCCAATGGGCGCGCGGGGCGGGTCCGGGGGCGGGGCGCGGCGGCGGTGATGGCGGCGGCGCCGCCGTGCTGCGCGGTGCGGGTGAGGGGCGCGGACGGCGGCAATGGCGGCTGCAGCGGGCTGGTGCTGTGCCGCCGCCCCGCGCTGGTGCTCTGCCACGCCGCCGTCTTCGCCCCGTTCCTGCGCGCCGGCTCCGCCGCCTGGGCACGGCCCGCCGCGCTGCCGCCCGCCGCGCTGCGGCCGTGCCCGCGCCTCAGCGTTGTGCTGGGCGCCGAGGCCGGCGGGCTGCGGGAGCTCGATGCGCGGCTGCTGGCGCTGGTGCCGTGCGCGGCGTTCCGGCGGGCGCTGGAGCGCGGCCTCGGGCGGGCGGAGCGGTGGCGGTCCGGGGCCCAGGAGGAGGAGGGCGCCGAGCCGCGGGCGCTGCCCTGGTTCGCCTGGCTGCGGGTGCCCGGGCTGGACGCGCCCGAGGGCGGCTGGGCGGCGCGGGCCAGCGCCGGCTGCCTGCGCAAGGGGCAGGCGCTGCTGGCCTGCGGCTCCCCCTTCGGAGACCTGTGCCCCGAGCTCTTCCTCAACACGCTGAGCCGGGGGGTGGTCAGCAACCTGGCGGGCGAGGAGAACGCCCTGGTGCTCACCGATGCCCGCTGCCTGCCCGGTACCGAGGGCGGCGCCGCCTTCGTGCCCTCGCCCGACGGGCCCCGCGTGGTGGCCCTGATCGCCGCCTCCTTCTGCTGGAAGGGCGCCGAGTGGGTCGGGCTGACGCTGCTCTGCTCGCTCGCCGCCATCCTGCGCAGCAGCGCCGCTGTCCTGGGCGAAGCCGGCATCGCGGTGCCGCCGGTGCCGGCGTGGGTGGCCGCGGTGCCGGCGAGCAGCGGGCAGGACCCCCTGGGCTGGACGGCGCTGGTGGAGTGCGGAGCGACCTGGGGCTCCGGGGTGCTGCTGGCCCCGAGGATGCTCCTCACCTGCCGGCACGTCGTGGAGGCCAGAGCCCCGCTCCATGTGACAGCGGCAGCGGGTCCCGGCCAGTGAGTGCGGTTGTGCCCCTCCCTCCCACCTTAATCCCCCCACCCTGCGTGCCCCCCGGTTTGACATCTCGTTAACCGTGTCCTCAGGGATGCCGCCGTGCTCAGGGGACGTGTGGTGTTTGCCACCGAGGAGTCGTCCCCCTTCGACGTGGCCGTGGTGGAGCTGGAGGAGAGCGTGCCCGGCTTTGTCCCGCCGTGCCTGGCCGACACCTTCGTTCCCGGTAAGCAATGGCGGGACACGGGGGGTTGGGGTAGGGGCTGCCTCGCCCCCTTGCACCCACCTCCCGCCTCTCCCATCCCAGGAGAAGAGGTGACCGTGGTGGGCTACGGGGCTTTGGGGCCGGCGTGCGGCCCCTCGGTGACAGCCGGGGTCCTCTCGGCCGTGGTGGCGGTGGCCGGGCGCCCTGTCATGCTGCAAACCACCTGTGCTGTCCACGGGGGCTCCAGCGGCGGCCCCCTCGTGTCCTCCCGCAGCGGATGCCTCATGGGTGAGCCAGGGCTCTCCCTCCCCGGGGTTAGGTGTGGGGGTCCCATGGGTGTCCCCCGGCCGGTCCCAGTGACGTGGGCCTCGCTCCCTCCCCGCCAGGCATCGTGGCCAGCAACACGCGGGACACCGGTGCGGGGGCCACCTACCCCCACCTCAACTTCTGCATCCCCATCACCGTCCTGCAGCCCCTCGTGGCGCGCTACCGCCGCACCGGCGACCCCCACGCCTTCGCTGGGCTCAACCGGGTGGCTGAGGGGGTGCGGGCGACTTGGCAGCTCCAGCAGCGGCCGGGACCCCCCAGCAAGCTCTGAGCCCCCCCAGGTGGGGGGCGTGTGCCAGGGACCGAGGTACCAGGGACCGAGGTGCTGCGGATGGAGCTGCCACACCCCCTCTTCAGCCCCGGTGATGTGGGGGCCCAAGCACCTGGACTCCTCACCGTGGGGCAGGGGGTATGGCACAGTGCCTTTGAAAGCTGCTGACGGCCCCAAACTGGGGAGGTTTGGGGTCTGTATTATTGTTTTATTTTCTCCCTGGGGCCATAAATGCTGTGAGTTGAGGCCCTGGTGTTCCGTGGTGCTGAGTGGCTGCAGGGGGTGTGGTGGAGGCCCTCACTAGGGCATGGGTTGGGTTGTGGGGAGCAGGCTGGCCCTGTAAGGGATATTCTGGGTCAGGGATAGGATTGGGTTGGGGTCTCGTTTGGGGTTGGGGTAAAGCACAGGGAGGGAGGGCAGTTCTGAATCCTTCTACCGCTCCAGACCCTGTGGAAAGGGGGTTAGTTTGGGGTTCTGGAGAGGGTCAGGAGCTGGGGAGGGGACATATCCCTGGGGAGGGAGTCCAATTCCAGCTTCATGGCAGCCAAACTCAGGAACCAAAGCCAGGGCACTGGCAGGGGGGCACTCCTACCCCAACCCACAGCCCAGCCCAGCAGCGCCCACGCACAGGAGGGCACAGCAGCACCACCACCCCCTCCCCAGGACACCCCTGCAGGGCCGCTGGTGCAGGGGAGGCACGGGGGGTGCCAGGGGGAGGAACGGGCGGGCGAGTGTTTGACACAGCACGGGGTATTTATTTCACAGCCGCTACACAACGCCGGGGGCCGGGGCAGCCACGCAAGCACAACATGAGGGGGGATGCGGGGAGGAAGGGGAGGGGCAGCTTATCTATACGGGGGTTTGTTGATTTGGGGTGTTTTTTGGGGGGGTTTTTTTCCTTTTTTTTTTTTTTTCCCACTTTTATTAGCGCCATTTGCCCGGTTGAAGACCACGCAGCAGCACACTAGGCCTACAAGGCTCTACCCAAAAAAAAAAAAAAAAAAAAAAAAAAAAAAAGCTCAAATTTGCACAAGAGCGGCCCCCCACGCCCCGCTCGCCCCTTCCCCGGGCGAGCGCCCCGTTGCCCCATCCCACACGGGACCGGAGGGGGGAGCACCCACCCTATGCCACACCGGCAGCGGGGGGCTCACGGGGACCCCCAGCTGGGGGGCTGCCTCCCGGCCGTGCCGCCCACCGGGCTCTCCCGCTCCTCTACCAAATGTAGCCGCCGTCGTCGCCCTCGCCCGCTTCGCCCTCCTCTTCCTCGCCTTCCTCGCCGGCTTCCTCCGGCTCCTTCTCCTCCTCGTCCTCCCAGCCCACGCTGCTCCCGAAGTCGCCGGAAAACCCCGTCGCTTCATCTGTGGGGGCGAGGGGCGGAGGTTGAGGGCCGGTCCCGGGGTCACCGCGCTGTCCCCAGGCGGGCGCTCCCCGCAGCTCTCACCGCAGTCGGGGCTGCCGTGGCCGCGGGTGCCCGTCAGCTCGGCCCCGTGCTGGTCCACGCACCAGCACTCGCCACCGCCCGGCTCGCACTGTGCCCGCCGGTAGTAGCCATCCTCATCGCAGCTGGGGATGAAGGTGCCTGCAGGGGAAGCGATGGCCCCCCACCCCCCCCACGAAGACGTGCAGTGCCAAAGCTCCCCTGGGAGCTCCCCGTCCTCATCCCGGCACTGCTGGGGGATAGGGCCCTGGGATGCCCCACTCACCCAGCTTTTTTTTGGTTGCTTCTTGGATCTGGATCTTCTCCAGCTCTCTGAGACAGGGCGGCTCTGCAGCAATGCCACACGCTGCTCTTAGGGTGGGCATGCGGCCCCCCCACGGCGGGGAACCTCTCACCCCACACAGCGTGCGCCCCCAAACCCACGGCATTCATCCCTGTGGTGGTGTGCATCCCCCCAGAACTCCACAGCACCATGGAGTACATCCCCCCCCGACCCCACAGCCTGCATTCCCCACGGTGTGTCCCCACCCCTGCCCAGGGAGTACATCCCCCCAGCTCCATCATGTGTATCCCCCTGGCCCCATGCTGTGTGTCCCCCTTGACCCAAGATGTGCTTCCCCGTGACCCACAACACTCCTCCCCGCACCCCCGAACCCCCTGGTGCACCTCTCTCCTTAAGGCAAACATCCCACCGGCACCCCAAACCCACACGACATAATCCCCATGACATAATCCCCCCCGTGATGTACATCCCTCCCCCACACACGCTAACCCACAGTGTGGGTTCCTTATGACCCCGTGATGTACATCCCCGCTCCAATCCCAAAATGTACATCCCCCACTCACTCCAGTCCCAGGATGAACATCCCCCACCCCCCAGTCCCACAGCACGGATCCCCCATGATGTACAATCCCAATCCCACAGCGTGCATTCCCCAGTCCATGGCATGCATCCTCCTGACCCCGTGGTGTCCAGCCCCCGGCCCCACAGCACCGTCTCCCCCCTGCCCCGACGCACTTTCCCTCCAGAAGCAGAAGCACCACTCGGGAGCGGAGACTCGGCCGTCCTTGGAGGTGTCGCAGGAGTTGAAGAAGGCGCGGATGCACACCTCGTACTTGTCCAGGTTGATGGCGGCCAGCTCGGCCGCCTCCAGGAAGAGATCCCCGCTGGTGTCCAGCCGGGCAAACATCCACCCCACCGCCTCCTTGCAGGTGGCTGCCACGCTCCTCTCCAGCGCTGCAGGGCAGGATGAAGCCCGTGGGGCCCCCGCAGGGACAGCACCCCACGTCCCCTCCCTGCGCTGGGGACACACGTACCGGTGGTGGGGCTGGCGGGGAGCCCTCCGGAGCCGTTCTGCTTGGCGTTCTCACGCAGGAGCTGGAACCAGTCGCGCAGGCGGTCACCCAGGTCGGCCAGATCCTGCCCGGTGCACAGCTCTGGAGGGGTCCAGCGGGGCAGCGTCAGGCCGGGCAGAGCTCGGGGACAGTCCCCCGGTGCCCCGCACCCCACTCACCTTGTTTGGTGTCGCCGGCGGGGCTATGCGGGGTCGGGCAGGGGCACTGCCCCTCGCAGCGCACCGTCAGCTGCTTGCTGGCCAGGCACGCCTGCTGCTCCAGCTTGCACTGCGGGGCGACAGCGGGACGTCGGCGGGGGGACACGGGCCACGGGGCCCCGTCCCCGCGGCTGCCGCCGCTGTCCTTACCGCCGAGCTGTAGGTGTGGCCGACGGAGCCGCAGACGGCAGCCACCGGGGCGGCGTGGCAGGGCTTGCAGCCCCCGTGCGCCTTGGGGCCCAGCGGCTTGATCCTGCACGGGGCGAGAGGATGCTGAGCCCCCCCCGCCCCGGCTCCCCCCTTCCTCCTGCCGGCCCCGGAGCCGCCGAGCTCCTACCTGTGCTCCAGCTTCTTGCGGCTGATGCACATGGCGCGCTGGTAGCCCTGCGCCACGCACACCTTGTGCCGGCTGCACTTCACCTTCTGGCAGGGGTCCTTGGTGGTGTCCAGGGCTGGGGGGACAGAGGGGGGGACTGGGGAAGGCGGGGACGCCCCAGGGGAGCCCCGGCAGCGCTGGCCAGCAGCCGGCCCGGCACAAAGCGCCATTCAGGCCGCAGCTGGGCAGCCGCCTCGGCACCAGCTGCTGCTTCCCGGCTCGCTCCGACCCCACCAGCGCTCCCAGCCGGAAGGGAAAAGCCCGGGGGGTGCAAGCAGAGAGCGCGACCCCCCACCCCCGTCATACTGGCTGGCACCGAGCCCACTGTGCCTCATCCCGAACCCATCTCAGCGGTACCTTCATCCCCGGGCTGGTTGTCCTCCCAGCTCTTGATGTAGTCATCCTGCGAATTGGGGAGAGCCCGCGTGAGCGCAGGTGGCGGGGGAGGCGACACCGGGCCAGGCGTGCCATCACCCGGCTCGGAGCCACCGGCCCGGAGAGGCTCCCGCTGCTCACACCCCCTGGGCACCCCCACAGCGGGAGGCAGGGACGGGGGGCAGCCTCCCCCCCACAAGCAGGGTGTCACCCCCTCGGTAGCCCCTCGAGGCTCACCTCCACCTCCTGGCAGCACGGCAGCGAGATGGCCCAGCCGGCACCGAGAAAAAAAGAGAGAGAGTGTGTCCACCGTGAGCTCTGGGACAGCCCAAAGCGCTGCTCCCTGCCCCAAGCCACAGCGACAGGGCACCCCGACCTGCCGGTGCCCAAAGCTCTCGCCACCAGCCCTGGATGTCACTGGCACCGACCACCAACGTGCTCACCCTTCTCTGGCTCTAGACCTGTAATCCTGGAGAGCCTTTTCACAGGATAAAGCCTTCCCCCATCAGCCAGCTGGGAAAGCCGAAATGGCATCGGGTGGAGGATGATCCCATGCCTCACTTGGGAGCCCAGTGAGGACCTCAGGGGATCCCCGTGGTGCTGCCACCCTGATTCTTCAACCGTGAGCCCAGAAGGAGTGGGCCAAGATGGATGTCGCTGTCTGGGGAGGCAGAACTGCTCCCACAGGACCCCGAAAGCATCCCGGGGGTGTGGGGGAGTAGCAGGGACTCAAACCCTCCCGGCAGGCAGCATCGCCCTCCCCACGGGATGCTCCGGGGTGGGCTTTGCGATAAAGCAGGAGCATCCCTGCCGCCCCGGGGAAGGTGGGCAGGGTTTGGGATGGCAGCTGGAAGCAGCGGCACGGGAGGCAGCTCTGGAGGGGATGTCTCGCTCCAGCACGGCCGTGTTTGCACCGCAATCGATAGCCGCGTTCCCGTGCCGTGATTGGTAACACTGCGGCGCTCGACAGCTCCCTGCGGCCGCCGGCCTCCTCCCCGTGCATCCCCCCAGCGGTGCTGCTCAGTCGAAAACCCCACAAATCCATGGATTTGCTTATTAATCCAAGCTAACCGCCAGCAGGGCTGCAGCCCCCCCAGCTCGGCAGCCGTGCCACGGCAGGGTGGGCCCCACGTGTGCTGCCAGCGCCCGGGGATGGGGATCCCTCGGCCCTGAACCCCCTGGGGATGCTCAGTGCACGTCCACAAGTGCTCCCCTCGAGCACCCGCAGCCATCCCAGGTCCCAGGTGCCCAGTGCTGGCGTTGGCCAGCGGGGGTGTTGCGGGCAGGGGTCTCCAGGGGGAGGAATTTACACCTTTGCACCCTCACCCGTGCTCTGCCACCCTAACTGGTTTATTTCGGGGATGGTGCCCCCCCGCCCTGCCCTGCGCTGAGTATATCTCCCTTGCTGCCATCTGTCCGTCCGTCCATCCATCAATCCAATCCATCCATCCCATCCTCGCTGCCAAGGTGAACCCGAGTGTGCATCTGAACAAAGACCAGAGGGGCTGGCTCGGGGTGGGGGGGGGAGGCTCGGGGTGTGCCCCCTCCCCTCCCGGCTGCCGCAGGTGGGATGAGGCTGCAGCACCATGTCCCCCACCCCGGAGGACACGAGCTGAAGGTGTAAAACGAGCCCAGGAAAAACCCCGACTGCCCCATAAAATTAAAGGCTGGAGCTAAATGCCATCGAGGCTGTTCGCAAGGGGTGACAGCATCTTCAGCCCGGTGTGCCAGGTGTGCCGGCGCTCCTCCAGCAGTGCCTGCATCCTCATCCTCCCTGCCTCGCGTCCCCCACATCCCCAGGGGTCATCAGCCCGCGGAGGCAGCTCCGGCCGCGGCTGCGGCACCGCGCGGGGCTCCGGGGACACCCCGCGGGGCTCGGGGGAGCGGGAGCCCGGGGGGATGCTCGTACCCTGACATGGGCTGGGCTGGCACCGAGGCTTTCAGGCCACGGCGCAGCCCCCGCAACGGGCGGGCGGGCCCTGCCTGCACCCCCGTGTGGGACACGGAGAGAGGGTGCAGGGGACAGCACCCCCGGTCACCGGAGAGGGTCGCTTTGGCATCAAGCCCTGGCCACGGAGGCACTGGCATAAGCCACGCAGCTTTGGCGACGGGCAGGGAGGCGGCGGCGCTGCCGGAGCCGGTGAACATCCCCCCGGGACCGGGGCCGGCAGCCGCCCACGGCCGCGGCGGGATGCGGGCACCGCCGAGCATCTCCGGGCGCCGGCGAGGGGGCGGGGGCCGGGGCCGGGGCCGGGGCCGGGGCCGGGGCCGGGGAGGGTCGCTCTGCGGCAGCCGCAGCGGCGGGGCGGGGAGTGCGGGGAGGGGGCTCCCGGTGCCCGGCAGCGCGTCCCGTCTCCCCCGCCCCGCTGCCGGCGCGGGCTCACGTCTCGGAAGCGGTTCCAGTGCTTGATCCTGCCGCCGTACTGGGAGATGGACGAGAGCCACTGCTCGTCCTCCATGAAATTGCCGGGGCTCTCCCCCGCCGCGGCGGGCCCGGGGCCGGTGGCGGGGCCGGCGGCGGGCCCGGGGCCGGCGGCGGCGGCGGGCAGGGGCAGGGCCAGCAGGGCCAGCAGGGCGCGGCGCCCGCCCCCGCCCCGCATGCTGCCGCCGCGCCGGGGGGAGCGGGCGCGGTGCGGAGCGGTGCGGTGCGCACGGGGAGGCGCCGCCGGCGAGTGCGGCCGCGGGGCGGCACCGGGCGGCACCGGCGGGAGGGCCGGGGCGGGGGCTCCGCCGCGCCCGCCCGCCCTGCGCGCCGGCAGCGGGGCGGGGGAGCCGCCGGCACGGCACGGCCGCAGCACCGGTCCCGCTTCTCTCCCCATCCCGCACCCCCGTCCCTGACCTGAACCCGTCCCGCGTCTCTCATCCCGCATCCCCCGCCACACCCCCATCCTGAAGTCCTCGTCCTGCACTACCGCGTCCCCATCCTGCATTCCCCATTCTCCATTCCCTGACACACCCCCTTCCCCGCATCCTCTGTTCTGCATTCCTGGGCTCTATCCGGTCTCCATTCCACCTCCCCCATCCTGCATCCACTGTCACACCCCTATCCTGCACCCCTCATCCCTGGTCCACACCGTGTCCCCATCCTGCATCCCCATCACATCTCCATTTTCCATCCCCCATCCTGCATCCTTGGCCCCCACCCAGTCTCCACCCCACATCCAATGTCCTGCATCTCTTGGTCCCTGGAATGTTCTCATCCCACATCCCTGCCAGATCTCTGTCCTACATCCTTCATCCAGCATCCCTGGTCCCTGCTAGGTGTCCATCTCACATCCCCTATCCTGCATCCCCTGCTACATCCCCATCCAGCACCGGTCAGCCCACATCCCTCATCCTTACCATGTATCCATCGTGCATCTCCCATTCCATCCACATCTCTGTGTACCCCATCCTGCATTCCCAGTCCCTACTGCACCCCAATCCCACAGCCCCTCATCCCTGCCATATTCCTGCATCTCCCATCCTCCAACCCCTCTCCCTGCGATGCTCACACTGCGGTCCCCATTCCTCAGCCATCCCAGCACAGCATCTTAGGGCTCCAGGGAAAAATCCCACCCCTTTCCCAAGGTTCTGCTTTTGGATTTTCCCCTCTTCTCAGGCGGGGGAAATCAGGGTAAGCAACAAGTAACAACTCACCCCAGCTGCAGCTCCTTCACAGCTTCAGCTGGGGATGCCACAGCACACATACAGCTTCTCATCTCCCTGCCAGGACACTCAGGATGGGAAGGATAACTGCCAGCAAACCCCAGTGATGACAGGGAAAAGATCAGAATCCTTAATTCTGCCTGGAGAAGAAGGTGTGAAATGAATTTTGCTGTGCTAGGCTAGAGCAGCGGGGTAAGCTGCTTACCAGCGAAATTCAACCAGCTTCCTAAAGAATTGTCACTAAAACATGTTTACACAAGTGGCAAGAGGAGGAGCACGCTCCAATTGTCAAAAACCCGTGTTTGCCTCAGCTTCTCGGTGAGAGCCGTTAAAAACTCGTCAGGCAGAAGCTTCCCAAGGTGCATCTCCCCTTTCCTGGTGGCTGCGTGAGCAGCTCCCGGGTCTGTTCCAAAGAGATTTTCCAAGTACCTCTTGAGGCTGGCGGAAAGATGACAGCAACCGGTGTTAAGTGCTCTCAGCACCTCCCTGTGAGCGTGTGCTGGTGCTCTGCTCCCCGAGGGAGCCGTTTGGAAGGCGGCTTTCGGAGAGCACAAAGGCGTTCTGACGCCAAGGAAAAGGACACCAACAGCCCAGCGGCTGTAGCTGGGTACAAGCAAGGGCACCCAGCAAAAGCACAGATGATTTGATTGCCTGATGTGCAGGCTTGAAAGCAGACAGGCAATTTGGTCTGTGAAACATAAACAGCATCACATTTGGGGGGCAAAACCAAAAGCAATCCCAATTCCTGAATGACTCCCACTGCTGTTTGTGCATGACCAAACAGCCAGCTCACTCTGGAGGTGAGAAATGGGGTGAAGACCTCTTAGAAATGATCACTAGGATGTGTGGGTTCTGCTGGAGCACCTGGCTGAGACACTTTCCACCTCTAACACAGCACGATTCCATATCCAACAGAAGCAACTAGGCATGGGCAGCAGCACCTGTTTTGTTATAAAACAGCCAAGCACCAGCACCTTCCAGTTTTCAAAGTGTTCATCCTAGGGCAAATTGAAATCCTGTGTTGCTATTTTTACCAAATGTGGAAATTTACAGGAAAAAACAACGTTGTCTTGAGATCTCTGAAGGATTCACAATGGAATCAAAGAGCTTGGTGCTGCTTTTAATGGAGAAACCACCTACAAGGCATATGTTTTTTGACACGCTCCGAAACGGTCACTGGAAAGAACTCTAACCATCGATGCCTTCTTATTATCATAGTTATGTGCTGTGCTGGAAGTTTAATTACAGAAACTATCAATGCAACAGGAGATAAACACTTTGCTTTTGAAGGGAATTAATTTATTTGGAGATCTACATCACACAGGCACGCTGCTGGAGATCCAAAGCAATGCCTGACCTCAATATCGTTAAATCGTGCTCCGGGAAGCTCTCCTGGATTTTAAATACTTATTTTAAGAACAAACTTCCTTCTTATGAAAAAAAAAAAAAAAAAGCCACATTTAAACATCAGTGATGCCCCAAAAGCCCCAGTTCTAGTTGTTTTCTTGGAAAACCAGCAATCCACAGATACCAGAGGCAACTTTGTGACATTTTGGGGAAGGGAGGAGGCAAGACTCTGGCAACCCCCAAGGAGAGGGCAGTGGGAAAAGCAGCAGGGAAATGCCATGGTTCCCATGCTTTGGAGGAGTCATGAGGCATCCCAGCTTGGAGCTCCCAGGTTCCCACTGAAGATTCACGTCCTATAAAACCTTTCACTGAGGGATCACGCACACAGGGCTGCCTCAAGAGAAGCACAGCTGCCCAGATGTTGCGTAGTAGCCAGAGGCATCCGAGGAGAACCTCTGGGAGAGACGCACCGAGTCCAGCTGCACCTCCCCGAAGTGGAAGTTCTCGAAGAGCTGAAAGGAAGAAGAAAAAAAAAAAACACTTGAAGGGCTCCAGAGGAATGGAGCCTGCAGCCAGCCCACAGCTCTCTCACAGGAGCTGGACCTGCCAAAAGCCTTTCCTCACAGATTGATTTTGCCTTTAAATGAAAATGTTCTTTACGTTATTTTTCCCACTAAAGACTGCACTTGAACTCTTTTTATCTACCGTAGCAGCTGCTCAAGCCTCCCCTATTCTGAGGGAGCATGGGGAAGCTGTTCACTGCACCCCCAGGTGGCTCTCAAGGTGGCAGGCTCTGCAGGAGCAAGGTTTGAGGCCAGGAGGTTTGCACTGATCCAGGCCACAGGATGCAGGACTTACCAGCTACAGCTGAGTCCTAATTCAAGCTAGCAGGCTGGAGGCACAAGGCTCCTCATGCCAGCACTGACCCCGCTTTGTTCAACAAATCCGTCTTTGTTCGGCAAAGACTTGAGTGCAAATTAAGGAAAGCAAGCCAGCTCCAGCGCCCAGGGGGTGTGTCCCTTGCCCATTAATCCAATCCACGAAGCAGACCAAAAAAAAATGACATCAGAATTTCTTACAAGAAGTTATTGCTGGAAAAGCATCGTGTCCAAGCGTAAAGTGCTCCTCCCATTCCATTAAGCAGCAGGAAATTGCTGTACCTGGGAACATCAGCTGTGCCTCAGGAAAAGCTTCTCGGTGGAGATGCTAATTTGGAAGCTCTGTTTAACAGGAGAGCTGTGAGTCACTGAGAACCTGAGCAACGACTTCTCCCCACCTTGGAGATCTCCAAAATGTCCATTCCATCTGTCTCCTATTCAATTTTCTATCTGTCCCTGCAGGCGTGGGCTTGAGACAGTCCCACAGCCCTTCCTGCCCTTACAGAAGGCAAGAAGGAAAGCCAACACCATTAATCCTCCTGGAGCCAATGGTGCATCAATTCCTCCATAGAGGGAATGACTGAAATCCCAAATAACTACTTAGCATCTGAAAGGCTGCACTTCACCTCCTCCAAAGAGGCATTTGGCTCTGCCTGGCACTGATTTGGGCACAACTGCTCTTTTGTTGGTTCTCCCAAGAGTATTCTATTTCGTAAATACCCTTTTTTTTCCCCTTGGAGGAGACCAGCTAGCTTTCTTCCAGGACTATTCCTGGGTTTGCTGTCGTTCCACAAAGGAAAAGTGCAATAGGGAAAGTGATTCCCTGCCTGTCTTGGGGCAGAGCAAGAGACCCCGGGGCAGCAGCGTGGCCTCAAGGGACACTGAGTGGTGGCTCCACGGGGTCAGTGCCCTAAAGAAGAGCAGCCTGCAGAAAAGAAGCTGTGCTAAGGAAGCATCTCAAACGGGGAGAGGAGGAAAAGAGAGGAAGAGAAATGACGACAGCCACACAAACTCCATTTCATACAATTAAAGATTTATACAAGAAAGATTAATTATGTTCCCAAAAGCCTGCGTCGTTCATGTTGGAGGACTTAGGATAAAATGTCTCATTAATAAGAGATGGCAGTAAAAAGGGGTTGGTCACCTTTCTCTTTTTGTTTTGGCTGACCTCAGAAGGAAGGATGGTTTCCTGCTCTCTGGGGCTCCCTGCAGTGCTCTGCCACTGTGCCCACTCACCCCAAACCTTAACACCTGTCCCTGTCACAGTGGCTGCTCAGACTGTCACTCCTTTCCATCACAGAGCACTCTCCACCCAGGAAAAACAGAAATCACCCCTCTCTTGATTCCTAACAGAATTAGAATTAACCCCAGGTGTGCTGGTAAGCAAGGAGTATGAGGGTTTGAAGAGGGCCCCCTCCAGTGCCCAAAGGGGCTGGACAGAGACTTTGGACAAGGGCATGGAGTCATGAGACAAAGAGGAATGGCTTCCCACTGCCAGAGGGATTCAGATATTGGGAAGAAATTCCTCCCTTTGAGGTGGTGAGGCCCTGGCACAGGGTGCCCAGAGAAGCTGTGGCTGCCCTGTCCCTGGAAGTGTGCAAGGCCAGGTTAGATGGGACTCGGAGCACCCTGGTGTCCCTACCCATGGCAAGAGGGATGGAACGAGGTGCACTTTAAGATCCTTTCCAACACAAACCATTCCAGGATTCTATAAAGAAAACAAATTAAATGCTGGGACGTGCCAGACCCCATCAGCAGCGCTAGAAGTCAAACTTTTCCACAAAATAACCAGAGGAAGAATTTTATGTTACTGCTGCACATCACAACCTGGTTTTCCTACTAAACTCACGTACTTCAAAGCCAAAACTAGTTAATGAGACAAACCCTGTGCCCTGTTTGCCTCACAGAGCCTCAGGCACATCACAGCAGAAGGATGACTGGGAAGCCCCAGAGGACACTGCCCAGGTCAAGGGCCCTCCATTTGTCCACTGCTAAAAGTGCAGCAAAGCCATTGTACCAAAGCACTTTGTATTCCCTTGGCTTTTATAAGACTCACCACCTCCCGTGTGTTCGAGCAGCTGTGTGTTTCCCAGGGAGGAACGCTGCTGGAACTATTGATTTTTGGTAATGTGGCTGTACTTTCTGAGAGTAAACATGCTACAAGATTTAGAGGACAACCACAGACACTTTTTTCTGCTCTTGTTTCAGGCCGGCTTCTCGCCGACGCTCCTGCGCTCCCTGAGGCTTCCCACAGCAGAAGCCACCGGACTCCAGGCACGGAGATCACTGCACATCTGAGACCTGCCTCAGGCAGTGTGGAG
Organism: Pseudopodoces humilis; assembly: GCF_049639895.1. Classification (NCBI taxonomy): domain Eukaryota; kingdom Metazoa; phylum Chordata; class Aves; order Passeriformes; family Paridae; genus Pseudopodoces; species Pseudopodoces humilis. The sequence goes on along the minus strand of NC_142208.1, from coordinate 2,658,404 downwards.
AGAGGCCCCTCAAACATCATCCCCCAAGACCTCTGAGACACCAGGAATCCTCCAAGACCTCTGAGATACCAGGAAGTGGCTTCCCATCACGAAAGCATCCTGCACTCCGGTCCCTGGGGACTCAGGAAGAGACTGAAGAGAGCCAAGCCTCTGCTTTTGACTTTCACTTCTATTTATCTTGAGGAGAAGCCAAGCAGAGCCAAGAAAGATATTTATAACTCCCCCCTCTCCTCAGCCACCACGGAAACGCTCTGGTTTCGGAGGAGCCCTGGAGCACAGCTGATGAAATGCCTCCTGGGAAAGCATCTTAGCGTTTTTTTATTCCGCACCAGGAAAGAAGGTACCTGGAGGTTCTTGCCCTTCAGAAGCAACTGAACATTGGCAGATTCCCCTTCCCATCCTTTCCTATAGCTGCCAAGGGCCCACTTTGCCCTGAAAAGGCTGGAGGGAACACGAGGAGACGTGGATCAGGAGCAGCCAGGAGGGAGGCAGGGGAGGAGAAACGCAATCGCCCGCAGAGCCGTGTCATTTGATTGGAGTGGGACGCAAGGCTCAGCAAAAGCACAGTAATTCTATAAATCCAAACACACCAAAGGATTTATGTCCTCGATGCCCAAGGAATAAATAAGAGGATGGAGGTTGGGAGTTTTTATTTTTTTTTAAAGTATTATAAATGAGAACGAACCTGATGGAGGTAAAGGTCAGCTTACAGAATCAACACCACGCATGCAGTGCAAGCTACTAACTCCCATCAAGGGAATAGCACTTAGAGGACTAAGTGCCCTGTGTCTCCCTGCTGCCTTCCCAAATTGAATTAGAATAGAATAAGGAAAGAGCACTGTTAACTTTTAACCCCAGACCCAGCACCTCCAAGAAAATGCTCCAGGGATATGTCCTGCCTTACAAGCCACAGCCAAAGGTTGGGAAACGCTCAGTGAGGATGCCTGCATCACCCACGGGGACAGAGCAGGTGCCTGAAGAGTGGCAGCAGCAGCATCCCAGGATCTGTGGGGGATGGCAGAGATTACAGCCACACTGCCCTCCCCAAAAGCCATGAGTTCCCAAGAGAAGAGAACTGGATGATGGATAACCCACATTTCACAGGTCTGCCTGCAAACTACCATAGGCCCAAGTGCTCCTCTCTCCCCCTCTCCTGTCCTGGGGACTGGGTCCAAGGACACACCACTCAGATCATGATGAAAGGCCTGTGGTAGCTCCCAGAAAGCAAGTTTTCCTCCACTTCTCCTCCCAAAGTCGTTTATCCTGAGGCAGGAAAAGCCAGCAACACCACTGTCATTTCTGACACCACATTTTCTCCCATTTAAGACAATTTTGTTCAGATGCTGGAAACCCTTCTCCCTCTGAGGTCTGTTCTCCTCAGTTACCCACAAATTATCCAGCAGACCTCCCTTGGGATGAGACAGCCACTTTCTGAAGGAAGGCAAGAGGTTGGAGACTTGTTCTGGGAGAGATGGAATCACATATCAAACCGCTTGCTCCTTGCAAACCCGCTCATACAAACTTCAACCCTTAAACCACAACAACTTCCTTATCAAAGGCAGAGCAACAGATCAAACCCAGGATGCCTTTTTGCCAAATTTTCTTCCCCTTTTTAAGCCTGTAAAATAGGTTTTGCTGAGGCAAGGAGGAGGATGACTCCTCAATGAAGAAGTTAAAACAGGCGCCTAAATGATGTCGTGTTCCAAAGCGCGGGTGTTTGTCAAGCTGTCCTCCTCGGGGGGCTCGCTTCCCACAGACAACCCTCCTGGAATGAGACAGCACCTCTGTGTTCCAGCCTGGGAACAACAGCAATAAATCACAGCTAATCCACATAAGGACAGCAGCGATGTGTTTCAGCTCGGGTTATAAAGAGCGGAGGTGCCAACGCAAACCGGGGCTTTTAAATCACCCGTCACGGGCTCAACAAGCATGAGAAATATTAATGGATTCGGCTGAAGAAGCATTGGGAAGTGGGAGGACAAAGTAAGTCCACGGAAAGGAAGGGAGTCAGAGGTATTTAAAACTTCCTTCACGTAATCTCTGGCTTGTATTCACGCTGCCTTGGCCCGGATTTTGCCACTACCATCAGGGTTATTGATCAGTTTTTAAAGCCTTACGTCGTTTACAGTAGTCAGCCAAAAAAAGACCCATCCTGAATCAATAAAAAGTCCAAGCAGCTCTGCTGAGAACCTCGGAAATGCCGAGGGAACAACAACCCACTGCAATGCCTTCCAATTAAAAATTCCCACTAACAAGGGGATAAAATGGATGTACACACACACACACCTCCCTGGACTGCAGGGAGTTCTGCTGTGAACTCCAGCCCCAGAAAGCAATGCCTTAGGACTGGGCTATTATAGATCAACAGCACAAAACTGTCCCCGGTGACTCAGCGCTGCGGGCGAGCAGCGCCGTGTAATGTCATTATAGCCTGTGACAATCCGCCTCACAAACCCCACTGCCCTCGGCAGGGAGCTGAGGGAGGGTCCTGTTTTCCATATCTGGAACAAACACAGAAATTAACAACTTCAGAGAGGCTGGGAGGAGGAGGAGGCTCGTAGCTCCAGGAGCCTACGGCTGTGGATGAGCTCGCTGTCATTCCCTCTGCCCGGTCCATGCTGAGTGTGGGACACCAGCAATCCCTCCTCTGCTGTTTCTCCTGGCTGGAAGATGTTCATCCACCCCAGGATCTCATGCAGGAAGGGTGTGAACAGGCTGAGCACCACTGGCCTCCATGGTAGAGCACGTGCAGGAGGATCACGCTGACGGACAACCCAGCGCTGGGAATTGGGGTCTGGCAGCCCACGGCAGCGCACGGAGAGCTCCAAGCAGGAGATTAAAGGGAGGCTTTGGAGGAGCTGGAGGCTTTACAGCTTCAGCTGCTCCGCACAAAGTGACAACACTCACCAGCTCGCCCGCCGGCAGCACAGCCCCAGCGCGCAACGAGGGAACAGGCTCGGAAAGCTGGGAGATTTCCGCTGGAAATCAGCATTTTATGGTGCTGTTATCCCTCCAGGGAAGGGGAGGAACAAACAAAATCCCAGGCATCCGCTGACAAGCATGGAGAAAAATTAAGTGGTGTTTCTGAAGAGGTGCCTCAACACAGAGCAACAAAACCTGTTTGTCTGCAGACTTTCTGCGCTCTCCCCTGGAAATTTCTCCATCTCGTACGGGGTGATATATTTGAATTAAAGTTTGTATCCCACAGCTTGGGATGGAAAACACTGGAGAAGAGCAGGGAACAATCACCCTTCCAAATCATCTGGCTAAAGCACAATGCGCAGTTCCCATGCCAGACACAACAGGAAGGCGCTGACTGCTTGGCAGAGTGCTGGATTACTGATACCAGCACCAGGCAAAAAGGACTGATGGGAGGAAGTAGCAAAAACATGGCAAGATTAAAAATCTTAAAAAATTAAATTTTGAAACGTGCAAGTAACACTCAGAAACACTGATGGGCTCTAAGAGAGTGGGCTGAACTCCAGGGAACTCTGTCCATCCGAGTTCTTCTGCTTACCCTCCTTTGCTGGCACAACCACAGACTCCAATCCTGCTTTTGGGATTCCACCTACTTGTTTAATGTACCTCAGTCCTGCAGCCTCCCACACAGACCTGCCAGGACCTCTCCAGAAGGCTGTTATCTCCAAAGCTGCCACAGCTCCCAGGTTGCAGTATGTGCTGGCAGAGCTCTTTTTTCCTCATCCCAAAAAATTCACCAAACTCCATCCCAGTTGTGACCCAAACTCCCCCAAATTACGACAGAAAACCCCAAAACCAAATCACCTGGTGGCTCTCAGAAGATGATAAATAACCAGGCAAATTGTCAAGATCTGAGGACTTTGCTAAATAAGTAGATTCTTCTTCCTTCTATTTTTGACATTCAAAATTTCCTGAAACAATTTGGTGCCAAAAAAAGAAATACCTGATTCCTGTGTTATTCACCCTGGACACCACTCTGCCAATGATTATCTGTCAGAGATTTCATTGTGCTTGGAAGCCTGCCAGGAATAATGCATGAGAAGCATAGGAAAAGCAGGTAGGCAGGCATTCATCCAGAGAGGAGGCTCTTCCCAGCATTCCCAACCTCCTCCTCAAATTAGCAACTGCTTCCTTTCCATGGCTTTTTAAAGAATGGTTGGCTGGGCATCCAACATTTTCCAAGGCTGTTCAGGTGTTACAGTCTTGGAAAATGTTGTGCAGAGGGTGCAAGATGGGTAGGAAGGACAGAGAGGTTGGTTGTCACCTGGCTGTCACCACCAGCACAAGGCTGCAGATTGTTTTGTTCTGCAAGTGTGCAGCTGGCTCTGGAGTGTCTCTCCAACCCCAATATAGCATCCAGTCCTTCCACATGGATAATGCAAGGAACAGCCCTTCCCCTCTCCTTTTCTTCCAGCCTCTGGCAAGATATAAAAGGCAGCAGCGGAGACCTTTTCACCTCATCTCCCTTAGGGAGAATAAAGCAGACAGACTTCAGGAGAAAGAAAATCTTGTGTCATAAAAGCCCCAGTGGCCTCTCTCTTGGGAGATACCCAAGTCAGGGCTATCTCCTCTATGGCACAGGAAAATCCCTTACCATTAAATCACTGGTGCAGTGCCTTGGAAACAACATGACCATCTCTCTCTGGCAAAGTACCACCAATATAAGAAGCAGCAAGTTCATAGAGAAAGCTCCACGGCGCATGATGGGAGGTTTCCTTTATATATTTTTATTTCCTGAGCCAAAGTAAATGCCATGTAAACGCCAAGAAGCTCTTGGTACATTCACAGATGCCATCTCATGGGTGTTTTGCATGCAATCCATGTAGGACTCATGAAGTGACAAAATGAAGAAAGGATCAGTGAAGGTCATTGGCTCCACCATCCTCCCCTTCTCCAAGGCAGGAGAAGCTTGGTGATGGCAGATCCTAGATTTACATCTCTGCTCCCTCAAAACAACCAGAACCCCCTTTTCCCATCTCCTCTAGAGCAGTGCTTCCTTATCCTCCACTTTACAAGGGTTTTCCTAATCCCTTGCTGCAATTTAAGCCCATTATTTATCACTTCATCATCCCACTACTGGCAAAAGCATTCCCATGCTTCAAGAGTTTTTCCTACGTGCTGCCCTCCTTCCCTTTACCAGCCTCAAATCAACTCTTTCAGCCCCAGCTTGTAGACATTTTCTACCCTTCCAATTACCTTACTGTTGTCCCCTGGGCTCTTTGCACCCATCCATTGTAACCAAAACATTCAGCTAAGCGTAGTCAGAGGTTTAATTTAAAGGCATTTGCCTTTTTATTTTATTTCCACAGACTGACTCAGTCTGGAGCAGCCCCCCACAAGCCAGAGCCTGGCCTGCTGGGCTGGTATTGAGGCATTCTCCATCCTCCCTCCTGGACCTGTCCTTGTTCACAGCTGCCTGTTTGCTTCTTCCTGATTCCCCAACATTGCTTGGAGCTCTGTTCCCTCCTACTCACCTGTGCAATATTCCTGCCTCTCCCCAGCTGGGTTTCACCTGCAGACCTCAGAGTATATTTCATGCTGCCCTAACACCCTCCTGACCTCCACAGGTGGGATGAGGACGAGGTTTCCAGCTCTGTGAATATGGAAGCAGCTGATCCTTCTCTGACTGCTGCCATGTGAAACCTCAGCTCTTCATAAAATTGGAGCAAAGCCACCTCAGCTGCCAGAGGGTGATGCAGCAGTGGGGAGGGTGACATTCAGCAATAGTCTAAATTAATCTGTCAGGCTGGATTTTTTTTCTAATAGAACCGTTCAGGGCTGGGTGAAGGCCTTTGTTCAGCTGAATTCCCCTCCCTCCAGGATCCCCCCCCTCTCAGAAGCCAAATCTAGTGGTGCTCCTGCCACTGCCACGCTGCAAATCCTTTGCTTTAGCTCACAGTTTTGGGTCTGTTCCCCCCATCACAAATCCATGAAAATTCATGTGCTTCAGGAAATCAAACCCCAGTTGCTATGGTGAAAGGCATTCTGCAAACTAAGAAACAAATACAAGTGGGACATTTGGAGGTTACCAGATTTTTGCATGTCTTTCAGACAAGAATAAAAACCCTTTCAGCAAATTCAAGGATCTGGTAAGACCCCGGACCTACACCTCAAATGTGAGGGATTTACAGTACAACTTAAAGAAATTAATAATCAAACACTGCATTTCTCCACAGAAGCCTCATTCCCACGGCTCCTATTACAGCAAATGCAGCAACAGTTTCTAAGAGCTGGGCTTTGCCTTTGCTGCAGAGATGGCAGGAGGCTTGAGACACATCCGGGAACACCAGGACAAGGAGCTCCCCTCAGAGTGACCTCTCATTACGCCCATCAAACACCAAGAGGAGGAGTCTAGCTACAGAGCCAGTAAATTAATTCAGACAGACACAGAAAATTATCCAGCAGAAGGGTCATGGCACCTTTGGGATGAACTGCCTACTTTTGCTAATCAGTGGGTTGGGGTTTTTTGCATTTAATGTGCTGGGTCCTTGCCTTCTATTAAGGCGCTGCTGTAATTCAACCCCTGCCAGCTCCACAGAGAAAAATCATCTTCTTAAGATCAAAGAGGTGACGCTGTCCTGGTGGCACAACAGGGATCTGGGAAGTGAGGAGGTGGGATGCTCACCGGGTGGGAGGCAGAGGCGCCCACAGAACCTCCAAAAGGCTCAGCTGCTGGCCTGGGTGGGAGTGCAGCGGTGCAGGGACAAGAGGATTCAGAGACTCTCAACAAACCCTCTTCCAGCAGTCACAATTCCTGCTAAAATTAGTCAGAGGGGTGTAGAGCACCTCTGAGAGAAAAAAAAAAGGCTTCTTTTCTTGGTAAGGTCACCAGAGATCTCTGTCATGCAAAAGCAGCACAAACCTTCTGCACTGTGCTCTCCTCAGTGCAGTGGCTCAGCCTTCCCCCAAAACCTCCAACACTGCCTCCAAGGCCCAAACACTCCAACAAAGATCTTTTCCCTCCTTTGTCTACTCTCATTTTTCAAATGCCACTTGAGATTTCTGTTTCATCAAATGCAAATAACGTGAATATGGCTTTTTCTCCCTCTGAAGAATATAATTCGCAGGAAAGCATTTTCACAGCAAACGCAATCTAATCTCCTTTTTTTTTCCCCCCCCCATGATTATACAAACTGATCTCCAGTCTCATCTGCTCAACTGTCACATCCTCCCATCCCACTGTTGCTCTAATTGCACACTGCTGAGCCCCCTCGATTGTTCCGGTACCTCTTGGTAATGGCAGGAATTCTCCCCTCTGCAAAGTGGCATCACAGCCTTTCATTTCTGCTTTTGATTCTTCTGTAAAAACGAGGTGAGGAGAGCACTGGCTTGTTTCTGAGATACTGATGTTGCACCACGATCTCTTACTCAGTCTCTCCTCGCCCCAGTGGATTTTTTGTTTGGTATTTTTAACTCCAAACTTCCCAAGCAGCCACCTCCTGTTAGGTATTTGTTCCAGCTGTCAGTCCTGCTTCGGATCTACATCTTTACCACCTCGCTGAGGATAACAAGGTGTTCTTACCCTTTCTGAACACCAGGAAGTCTTGCTCCTCACCTAACACCAGCTCATTCTTTAGCTCTTTGATTTCACCTCAGCTTAGAAACACATCAGGAAAAGACTCAGCCTCCTTAAACCCACAAACAAAAATTACACAAAAGGCCTGGGTTCCAATGGCTGCAGAACACGAAACACACTCCTCCATCTGCAAGTGGAGTTGGCCCTGCACAGGGGCAGGTGTTCATTTGTTTAGAGCTTGGTAGGTTTGGGGTATTTTGAGGGGTCAGGGGTTTATTCAGGCCAAGGTTTTTCTTTTCCACTGTACCTCTGCATTGCATCAGATGTTTTGAGCTGAACTGCTGCATGGCACAGCCTCTGCACTGCTCCTGCCCAGCAGGACAGGCACAGTGACAGGGAACACCACTGGCCAGTAAATGCACTTTCCCCCTGCTCCCAGTGAAAGCAGTTTCGGTGCCATAACTCAATACACTCATGCAGGCCTTGAAAGAGAAGGAGCCTCATCAAATGATGCCTTATGTGACCTAGAAGCCCTCCCTGGGCACTCCTGCAGCCCCACTGCTGGACCAGGGCACAGCAGCATGTGTCACCACCTTGGCTGATCCCGTTCCCAGTCTTCCATCCCAGCTTAAAGTCTCCCCTAATGCTGTAAGACATAAGATGTGCAGCTTTCTGCTGCTGTACCTCTGTAGCTGTTCCCGCAATATTTAATCTTGTAAGCTGTTAATGCACGGATCTGTGCTAAGCGCCAGGCTTCAGCTTTTTCTGCACTCAAAATTCGTTTCCTTCTTGTCTGAACGTGGCAAAGGCCATTCATTTACATCTCAGACCTCAACACAAGCCAAAATCCATTCCATTTTGACCCAGTGAGAGCCCAGGTGGTTTTCTTCCTTTCCCTCAAACGTGCACCAGGAATTTTTGGCCAGTTGGGCCTTTTGCATTTCTTTTCCTTTTTATTTATTCCCTGCAGCTTTAGTTGTTTTTTTGTTTGGTTTGGGTTTTTTTTTCCCCTCACCACACAAAAATAAATAAAAGCCCGGAGGCAGCGCAGCCTCGTCTCCGGAGATGCCGGCAGCTGTCCCGGCCGCCTCCGTGCCAGCGCTGTGCCAGCTGCGGCGCAGGGCACGCGGCCACCGCCGGGACACGGCGGGGAACACGGCAGGGAGCTGCCAACCCAGCCTCTCCTCCGGGCCCGGGGCCTTCCAGCCAGGAATTGCTGCCTCCTCCCTCTGTTCTCTGAGAGATGAGCCGCTTTGCTCCTGACTAGAGCACGGTTTTGCCTAGAAGGAATCTGTATCTCTCCGTATGAAGCGGTCCATGAAGCATCCCCAGCTTTTTGGGACTAGATTAGAGAAGTGCAGTCAAAGCTTTGTTGGACATAAATCTATTGGGTCACACAGCCCCTTGGGCTCTCAGCTGCACCTATGCCAGGAAGCCATTTTTAGGGATATTCTTCAAGACAGAAGTAATTTAAACTCCCAAACGCAAGTCATCCTACAGGATCTATTTTCTGAGCAGTGTGGGAAGGTACCGGCCTGCACAACCATTTATTAGCACAAATAGGAGTGTATGTTTAAACTCTGTGGAACGGGTAGAACAAAGGATTATTAAATAAAATTCCGATTAGTTCAGCCGAAAGCAAAATACCAGCTGGAGCCTGGTGTAGCGCAGGCATGTTATCAGCAAACATGTGCTGCCAGTGCATCTGCACACACACACACACACACACACACCCCTCAGCTCTGACCACGGGGAGCCTCAGCCACAGCACTTCCATCGTGCTCCCTGCTCTGACAGCTCCAGTCCTGCCCTGAGCCTCTGTCCCTGCACAATGGGAATGAGAGCGATGAAACCTGAGTTTTCCCACTTACCCTCCTACCAGCAGCCATGCTTTGTTAGCGTTCCAAGTGGGAACACAGCCACTCAGCGCAGTCCCACCGCCTGGAATCACATGCAGGGCACATGGCTCTCCCTCCCACCAGCCTGCCTAACTGCAGCCATATTCATTAACAGCGTTTAGATGCTGGTGCAAAAGTTAACGAAGCCACTCTGCGAGAGGGCAGCCTCCCCGGCACAAGATAAATAATGGATATAAAAGCAGGCTGGGAGGGAACTGGCACGTCCCTGCAAGGTCATGCTGGAAGCATCAGTGGCTCACTGAGGCTGGGCTCCTCCGGTAAGAAGCCTGGAGCTATTTATGACTCATGTAATTAATTAATGCCAACGGGCGCTCTGCTGCAGGCACGTGGGAGACCAAAGGGAAATACGAAGCGGGCAGGTTAGGAAATGTAGTGGAGGTGGGAGAGGAGGATGACATTTCTTGTGGCAAGACATGCTTTGAAGTAATTACCAGCAGTCCAAACAGCCAGCAGCTCTTCTGGCTCTACGTCAGTACAAAATCAATTAGGAGCTTTAAAAATGCATCGGGCTCATATTTCTGAGAGCATCAAGAATAAGAAGGAACCTCGGAAGGAGAGCAGTTGCACTTCCAAGCACGGCAAGACCCTTCCCCAGGTCCTCAGCCCCCACAAATGGTGTGACCAGCAGAGGGAGCACCGTTAATACCTTCTCAGTCACAAACGGCTTGGGATGAGAGCACGGAGGAAGACCCAGAGTTTGATTTTATGTGTCTTTAAAGCCTGAGGACAAGTTTAACACAAGCAAGAGAAAGCAGAGTCCTGCAGGCACTCAGGGCTCCTGACACACACCTCCTCCCCCTTCCAGAGCTGGCTCTCCCAACACTTGGAGCTATCCAAAACTGCAGATCACATCAATAAAGGGACCAGGGCTGTAGCTTCCCTGCTCCAGCTTGCAATACTGCAGTCTCACACTGCACACTCAACACGTGGTGACGCTGAGTCATGACACCATGCTTGCACAGACCGTTTGAGGACAATGAGAGCTTAACCTAATTTCGTCCCTTTGTTTGTCCTCTGTACAGAGATCCATCAGTTCCACTCCCTGCCTTCACATCCCCCTGCATCCACTGCCTGATACATTATTAAGACTGTAAATACAAATAAAGAGCACTCTTCCCCTCCTCTGGGAGGGCTCTAAAGTCCTTCTGGGTTGTCCAGCTCCCTCTCAGCCTGTATCCTCTCTCATGACTCTTTGTTGCCAGAATATCTTCTTAAGGTTCCCAAATGTATCCATGCATTGTCCTCACTCCCTCTTATCAGAGCAGCCTGCAACAAATCCTCTCAACACAATGAGGATTGCAGATTTGCTTACAAGCCAGTGCTGTTTTCCATTTCTGCTCCTCTGTGCATCTCTTTTCTCTCTGGACACTTGCAGGGGTCAAGCACCACGGCACCAGTCTGCCACAGCCATCTGGATGAACAGCAGAGGCTGTCTGCAGTCCCAAACCTGGTTGGCAAAGCCTGGGAGTCTGCAGCATGCTTCTCCTTTGAGCCTTACCCAACCTCCAGAGTCTGGGGGATCATGTTTTCTACCCTCTGATCACTGCCAAAGCCCTCAGATCCTGGTGGGACTCCCTGCCACTACCCGCTATTTTTCTGGAGCAAATCAATAGCAGAGATTAAAAACAGTAAGAAAACAGTAAGTGAAATCAGAGTGGGGTTTAGTTTCATAAATATATATGAGTAGAACAAGAGCAACGAAGTGCTTCTTTCTGGTGGGCTGAGAATCAACTCGAGCCTGAGTCTCCAGGGTAAAACAGGAGTGAAGTAAACGACAACACGAACACCCACTCAGCATTCGTGCTTCATATTCCTGCTCTGAGCCTCAGCAGCTTTAGGAATGCTCCTGTTAAACACTGTAATGCTCCCAATTATGAGTGATCTGGACTGTTTATTTTCTAAACAGATTCCCCTCCCCACCCTCCCCGGCCCTCAGGAGATCCCATAAGCCTGAGACAAAAGCAGTCTTGAAGAGGTGTTTTGACCTCTTTAGGCTATACAATATCCATAGCTGGCTCCATTTCCCTAATTGTTTCATACTGACCTTGAGGATATTTTGGCCATTAAATGACTCCCTCTCCTTGAAAGATGATTTACCAGTCATTGTGTTGTTTCGTTCTTCAGCTGTAGAGAGAAAAGCCACCAGCAGAATGAACTTCGGATAGGAGACCTCTGTGTGCTGTACTTCACCCTCCCACTCTGTCCCTCCCCAAAATCAGCTGCCAGCTAATAAACCAATGCAGAAAACCCCACTTCCACTTGAATTTTAGGAGGAAAAGGGCTGGAATTGGTGCCTCTATTGGGATCACCTCTGTTACCTGGAGGAAAGGCCCTAAATCACAGCTATTGCCGTGGTGATTCTCTAGGGCTGACTGCTCAATGCAACACACCTGCTTCTCTCTCTGTCTCGTTTTCATCCCACATCCTGCCATGTCAGCATGAGAGACAGCACTTGCGTGGCCTGGAACAGCACCAAATTCCAGGCTGAGCGTGCCAGCACAATGCCAGGCAGGACGCGGACGGCACCGCCACAAACCTCTGCTGCCTGCACCACCCGTGTGGTGTGGATGCTTCTGCGGGGTGGGCACGCAGCCACACACACAGAGACATTCAGAATAGCAACCCAGGCCTACAGCAGCTGCCAAAAGCCTACGTCTGAGATCCTTCTCCCCAGAGCACGTCTGGCTTTTTATATAAATCCCCAAGTACATGATCTGCCCGTTCCACGGGACTTCTGCCTCGCTCGGTGAATATATTCAGTATTTCTTTTTCATCTCCATCATTAACTATGAAGTCCCACTCACATCCAGCTTGCTGTTCAAATCCTGTATGGAATACAAAGAGACTTGTATGGCTGCCTGCGGAACGCTGGCGGAATGCTCTCCCCATTGTGTCTGAATGCCTTGCGTGCCTCATGGGGTTGTGCAGGATATAGACTCGGGATGCCCATGTGCCTCCCTCCCATCAGCACTCTGGGATCGCATCATCAGGGCTCGGTTTGAGAGCTGAACCCCATCTTTACAGGGTTTCTACACCCTGGGTATGTTTGACTTCAGCAGTCAGACCAAAGGCTGCCCAGAAAACGATGACACAAATCACCTGCTGTTACCACAGTCCCCGCAGAGATTCAGAGAGGCAACAACTAAAGAATTCTTGACACAACCTATTGCGGTGCACAGGGGCCACCGTGCCAGAGCACGCACATTTGCACAGGGAGAACCAGGCTGTGACACACTGCTCCTCCCCTAAGCTGATGCTTTTAGGGCTGCTTTATAAAGTAATGTGATCAGAACGATGCTACAGACAGCCAGAGCAGACAATCTTTTGGCAGAGACAGCAGACGCCATACACTCAAGAATAGCTCGCATTCAGCTTTGCAGCCGTCTGCATCTGATTTAAGGAGAAAGACAATGGAATTGCTTTCCTGAAGAAATGGGCAATCTCTAAGTTAGCCAAAGAGGATTATGTTTTCATCTTGTTTGAAGGCTAGCACGACACATGGAGTTGTTACCCAGTTTCATTTTAACACCGGGACACAGAGAGCCCAAGATCTCACCTCCATGAGGAGCAGCTGAGGTCACTTGTTCTGTTCAGCCTGAAGGAGACTGAGGGGAGACCTCCCCAGGGTCTGCAGCTTCCTCACCAAGGGCAGTGCAGGAGCAGCTCTGACCTCTGCTCTCTGTGGCCAGGGGCAGGACCCAGGGGCATTGCTGGATCTGTGCCAGGGGAGGTTGGATATTGGGAAAAAGTTCTTCCCTCAGAGGGAACACTGAACAGGCTCCTCAGGAAATGGTCAGAGCTCCAAAGCTGCCAGAGCTCCAGGAGTGTTTGGACAACGCTCTCAGGCACAGGGTGGGATTGTTGGGGTGTTTAGGAGCTGGACTGGATGATCCACGTGAGTCCCTTCCCACCCAGAATATTCTATGATTCTACTTGAACTTGTATTTTTCCCTAGCCCAAATACTATGAGTGCTACTAGGTGACAAGTTTTTGAATCTATGATTCTTGCTCATTGCTTTTTAAATTTTCTTCTGGGTTTTATCTGCAGACATCTCCCCCCCCCAGCCCTGTGGGGTAAGAAAAAACCACACTGAAAAAGCAAACAACAAAAGTGTCTGCTGAGGAATGGGATTACTTTAAATGTATTTAGCAGCAAGGATGAAGGCTCTGTACGTACTTGGATCTTTCCTGAAGAGAGTGTTCATGACTGTGGCATGCAGCTTCACCCTATCCCATTCTTTAAGCATCAGGCCAGAGGCCACAAACCGCTCCACCAGCTGATCAGCGACCATCTGCAATCTGGGAAGGCACAAAGAGAAAGAACAGGGCCATGTAAAACAAGGAGCCTCTGCATCATAAGCTTTTGGCTTTTCAGCCAGGAGGGCAGCAAGTGTGAAATGAAGTCTCTGCATGCACACAGGAAAGGGAGCTAGCTAGTCCCTGATGGAAAGTGAGCAGAGGCATCAGGATTCAGCTCTAATGCAAAAAGTTCTGACTGTTGTGCAAAGCTTCCTCTGTGATCGCTTCTGCTGCAAATATTCCACGAGGAAGGGCAGATTTAGCACAGCAGAGAGCTTGCTCACAGTGACAGATGTTACTGGGAGCTGAAGGATGCATCTTTCTACTGCCAGGAAACACAATGTGACTCTCCTTGCAAATGCTAAAATCTGCACACCCGCAGGGGCTTGGGCACCTTGACTCCCAGAGGATCTGCTCAGGGATTGCTGCAGCCCGGATCCTCTCTGTCCCAGAAAAGCAACCCAGTCACTGGGCTTGCTTTCTGGGAGAGCCCAGAATGTGGTGACAGGGGGGGGCACAAACTCAGTCAGCACATTCTGGTGAACAGTCCAGCTTTGGAGCTACTGAGCAAGCAAAATCCAGTCCTTAATAAGGACTTATTCCCACCTTTGTGTCTGGCCTTGACTGTCAGGATCTGAGGGCAGACCCATCCTAGGACAGACAGCAGGAGCAGGGATCAGAGCAATGTACTCATGTCTAAGGAGCTGAAGGAACTTCCAGGCTGCTGCTGTGCCACAAAAATTTCTGCCTGATTCTTACCAAAGGCAGCGAGGATACGCCAGAATGAGAGCTTCCCATCTCCAAAACAAAAAAAGCCAGGGGGTATTAAGTCCATGCAGAAGAATCTGAGCTTCTCTCAGCACGTCCCAGGGATCAGAGAGCTTTCTGCTCCGTGAGAGTTGCTCCATGTTGGTGTCTCAGCTGCGGCAGAGTGTGGCCCATCCCCAGAGCCTGGGGCTGCCACGCTCTGGATGCCAGCTCTGACCCCACTGCTGGCTTTGGACTGCCCCTCACGGGCTGCCAGCCCCATGTGACCATTTCAAGACTCTCAAACAACCAATTGTCATGGCTTTCTACTATTTTCTGGCTTTACTTCAGTGATTTTTAAAATTAGCAATGACAAAGATTAAATGAATATCATTACAGACAATACTAAAACAAATTAACAGAGAATAGCTCAAGTGAAAATGGTGCTTTATTACGTTATAAAGTTAATCAAGGAAATAAAACAAATTAGAATGAATTATAATGGAAATTATTTGCCATGTGGGAGGCATCAGAGCATGATCCCTCTTTCAGTCTGAGCCATTATATGTGCAGAAGGGCTTGCCAACCCCTAATTCTGTCTGCAGTTATGCAAGCTAAGTCAGGATAAATCAAATCTCCTGCTTTACAGCTTAAGCTGATCAAGATCATCCAAAGATCAGGAAGGAACTCCACCCCTCAGCCATGCCAGGAACTACACAGAGCTAACAGGACATCTTGCATGAGACAGGAAGGCACACACCTCTCTCCAGCACAGGCTGCAGCAGTCTGATCCAGCGCAGGAAGCCACGTGGCTCCTACTCTCCTCTAGTACTGGCCTTGCAGCTCAGAAACTGCTTTCCCATTTCCCTAAGCCAGGCACTGCAGGTTTCAGCAGGTTCAAGGAGCTGTTCTGCAATGATCTGTGTCCCAGGCCAGAAGACAAAGCAGGGTTTTCTGGAGAGATCACCATTTGTCCCCTCTTTATAATCACTGCTAGTCCAACACAGTGCCTGCTGGAATCTCAAAGGCATGAAAAGCTGCTCTCCATCAACACAAAAATATCTTTTTTTTTTTCCCCTCTGCAAAGCTAAGTGTTTTTTCTGGATGCTTGCTAATAGATAAGGAACTATATAAGGGGAGAAATACCAGATGAATGATATCAGGAGAAGGTGCTTCACCCAGATGGTGGCGGGGCACTGAGCAGGGAATTGTCACTGGCCCCAAGGCTGCCAGAGCTCCAGGAGCGTTTGGACAACACTCTCAGGGATAGAGTGGTGTTGTTGGGGTGTCCTGGCCAGAGCAAGGAGTTGGTCCCTTCCAACTCAGTCTATTCTGTGATTCTGTGAATTAATTTGCAGGTGAGGGCAGGACCAGCCTGATCCAAGGATTAAAACTTCAAGTTACTTGTCCCTCCCTGAAGCCTGCTGCTATGCAAAAAGCAAAACAGGTGCTGTGGAAGAGAAGCCTAGCAGTTTCCAGGTGCCATGCTAAGCACAAGGTCTGGCTTTGGTCAAAACCTCAGCTAACAGATCTCTGTCAAGGAGAGTGGAGACACCAGTCCTTTCCTGGGGGGAGGTGGTGAGTGCTGTTTTCAGTTTCAAGGCAAGGTGGATTTGAAGACCTCACTTCTCTCCCCTGCCCAAAGCAGCTCTGCCACCCCTGATGCACATCAGCACTTTCCCCAGCATTATGCCTGAGTGGGTTCTCACCACTCAGGATACAGCTGGCATCTGAAACAGAGCACGGTGAAAGTACCAACAATTCAAGCTGTCCCCAGAGGCAGGCAGACATCACTGTCAACTGAGGCCCTGCTTATGCTCTACACCATTCCTCTCCCAGCTCCTCAGGCCACAGACTTATTTTCAGATGCAACCAGACTGGCAAGCACTGCACCTCAGAGAGAGGCAGACTCAGGAGAAGAGACCCAGACCTCAGCTCCCAGAGCTGATATTTTAGATGCTCTCTACAACAAAACCTACTGAAGGGCATTTGGGTCATCCAGTGTCTGTCTCCATCTCATCTTTCCAAGTGCTTCTGCCCTCTTTCTCCCTGTGCTCTGTCTCCTGGCTGATCTCTGCCTTGCCCTGGTTCTCTACCCGCCCCGCTTGTTTTTATCTCACCTCTTTCAGGGTAGGACAGACTTCAAAGTGGAAGAGCCAAGAAAAGGAAAATACTTCAATTCCTACTGCCTCTCAGCAGTTCTTACATTTTTCATTTTCCCACTCATTTCCTTATCCCACTTCCGATCTCTTACTTCAACACAGCCTTCAAAGTGTGGTTTTAAGCAGGGCCTCCCCCCTCCATCTCCTCAGCCCTCAGGGAAAGGATATGCCAGAACATATCCCTTCTTCCCTGAGCCAGTCCTTGCTCACAGCCTCCCTCCTCCAGCTGCACTGCTCCATGCTCCTCTGCTAGCTCCTGCTGTCCTCTAGCAAGGGGAACAGACAACAAAAGGGCAGTGCTGTCAGGCAAAGAGAAGGCTGAGGCTCAGAGACAGGAGGTAAAGCTCTTTTGGCTACTCCCTTTCCCTATTTCTGGCAACCAGCAGCACGGAGTACAGCAGCTCTTATGTTCATCATAGAATCTACAATGCTTTGTGTTGGAAGAGGTGTTACAGATCATCTGGTGCCAAACCCTACCATGGGCAGAGACACCTTCCACTAGACCAGGGTGCTCCAAGCCCCATCTGTGTTTCCTCAGTCTTCCAGAAAGCACCAAGAGAAAAGATGGTGCTGCCACTGGTGACGTAGTCTTTGCCAAAAACAAGATGAAGGAAGGTTGTCCAGACACTGCTACATCCTGGGCAGTGCTGTTTGTAGAGCTGCAGCCATCAGCCACAGTGGTGAGCAGCACAAACACTCAAGCTGTCACCAACCAGCTTTCAAGATTTTGCAGCAGCAGCTCCAAAAGACATTTCACACCCAGCACCCGTTCCAGGCTGCTACAGACACACAATCCAGCCCTGTAATCAGGTCATGCTCTTCTGAGGACCTCCTGGGCTAACTGGCTTTTAAGAATAATTAAGTGCTGCAGAACACACCAGGCTGTCCAGATTAATCTGGATTGCAGGTTGAGGAACTAGACAGTAGAGGCCAAATCATCCTGCCTTCTAAGTCATCTCAGGAGTATCTCCTTGGCCATCTTATCCCCGTGTGAGCCGTGACTCCATTATTCAACCTGACAGCCTGCTGCAGAAACAAATGACATCCTTCAGCTGCACCACCAGTGACTGATTTAAAGAGCAAACACATCACTGCCTTAACAGGTTCAGGAAGCAAGGACGACTTCATCTTTGTGACTGCTGGCCTGAGGACTGCCAGCAGCACCCACCAGCTCCAGAGGGTTTCCTTGGCACTCTGGGGAGGAATGAAAGACAGGAGCATGGGGAACTCACCTGTCTGAGCCATCCTTCATGTGGACTTTGGCGTAAAGGACGTCTGTCATGGCAGGGTCATCGTTCATGTACTCCACTCCTGCCACCTCCACAGTCAGGGGCTGGCCTCCAGTAATTTGGCTAAAACCCAAGAAATCTCTAATGTTAAAAAGCAAAACATCACACCAGCTCTTGAAATGCAACACAGAGTGCTCTTCGTGCACACAACAAATATATGGGTTTGCTATGGGAATAAGATTAGATACTCTTTTTGCCATAGTGAGAAAGCAAAATTTGACTAATTGCATGTTAAGTGGGACTTAAATGTTATACAGAGTCTATGGGGCAGTGAACTCCACTCAGGAGCTCTTTTCTGTCCCCTATTTTTCAGCTTGTTTGCACTGAAAAAACCCAAACTCAAAAAGTCTCCCAAATTCCTAAAACTCAAAAGGCGATGGCTGCTATTGCCTTATCACCCCAAGTGGTAAAAGAATTTAAATTCATACATTTGGTGTTTCAGACACACATTAAGTCAACTTGTCAGTGGTCACAGGCCACCTCAACATGAAGATCTCCATCCACATGCCAAAAAACCCACAAGAAGTAAATGATTCAAGTTCTCATTGCAGAGAGGCTTCTGCCTCCCTGTGAAAAGACCAACCATAAAGTCTCCAGCTCTCTGATTTTTACTGGGAAAGGTACTCAATACAGAACACAGCTCTGGGTGCAACATCCAACCAGTAAATAGAGCTGGTTTAAAATCAGCTCCAGCTCTTCATGTAGGATATAATATGCACTCCCACACCTGCAAACGCTCTGTAGAGTGTATCTGCTTCCCAACACACCGCCTCCTTGTCTTTCCCAGCAGAGCATCCCAGGAGGCTGGGATGAGAGTAAGTGATGCCTCCTTTAACACCAAGGCTCATGGAAAGAACAGGGATTGTCTGGGCAGGCAGATGTAACAAACACCACGAGCTGAGTTAGCAAGGTGAGTGTGACATTGCTCTGACCTTGCTCGCTTCTGTTCAGCTTTGGAGGTGCTCAGCAAAGATTCCCAAGAGAAATAAGCAGAGTGTGATTTCCCTTCCCAGTACAGTTACTGGGAGGGAAACAGCACAAATGTACTATTATGGACATCACACTAACAGCACTAAAGGTCATGTATTTTACAAAGGGTCAAAAAGGTCACAGCTACCTTCACAGGTCACTGCCTGCATTTTAGAAAAGGAAATGAAAGCTAATGCAGGTTTATGTAGGTGGAAGGGAGACTAATTAATTTTCCAAGTATATTTACTTGGGTGTGGAAGGGGAAATAAACTAAAGGTTACCTTCAAGTGTTGATTCCCCCTTCACTAAAGGAAATAGGGAGCAATGATTTTCTCGGCATCAGTTCAATCCACTTATGAGGAAGCTGGCACTTTCCAAATATTGCATTCAGAGCCTCCCCCTGGAAACACACTTGCATTTCTGTTCAACAGCTGAACTGGAGCCATCCTTTTAAAGGCAGAGGTATGAATTCTGGCTGTGCATTAATTCCCACAGATATTAGCTGGCACAGCGTGGCCAATTCTTCATGCACCGCGGCAACAAATAAATGAATGCAAAGGATCTGTGCTCTGTGTGCAAAGGCTTTGCAGAAATAAATAAATAAACCACTCCCTCAGGCCATCTTCAATTACTAAGCTGACCAGAGATAAGCTAATTACGGTGTCACTGGACCACATTTGCAGCTAAAGCCCCAACATCTGCAGCTTGGTGTTAAGAGGCAGCGAGGCAGGCGCGCTCCCAGAGCAGCACGGACCGTTTCAGGCCGATTACTCACAAGGCTCCTGATGGCTTCCCTGCACACAGCTCCCCTCGTCCAGGAATGCGTGTCAAGGACACCTCAGCATCTGCTCTGAGGCAGGAGGGAAGTGCCAGAGCTCACTGCAGGCAGTGTGCAAAGGTAAGGGAGCTCAGCCCTCCCTCTGCAGCAGGCAGGGGACAGCGGCTAAAACTGCTCATGCACAAAGAACAGGGACGTGCGTGAGGAAGGGAAGTGAGCAGAGCAGGTTTTCAGGGAATGCCGAGGGTCTGAGCTGAGCTATAGATGGCTCAGCCTATAGTAAGACTCTCTGTGGCTGCTCAGTGATTTCTACTGCCTCATTTGAAACATTTCAGCCTTCTTTTAAAATTTCTAGAGTTCAGAGAGACTACTGAGCTGCTCTTCTCTTCGCTGTTCCTCGTCAGGACAGAGTGCTGCTTTCCCCTCTCTGCAGGCCTTGGTGATGACACCCCTTTCCCACCACTTACTCCACAAAGTCCTCTTTGCATCGCTGCAGGAGGTCACACGCTTTCTGGATCTCTTGTTCGTTCAGGAGCACCAGCGTCCCAAGAGTCAGGTGAAGCTTTGCAGGGTTCTGGAACAGGCTGCTGCTCACCCCATGATCCTACAAATCAATCCATCACACAGAGGTGTCTTAGCTCATCCACACACACCCTGCTCCACCACAGGGATAAAGAGTACAGAAAACAGGTACCGAGTCACTGGCATCAACCCTTTTATCTCTGGTCAGGTTGGTAATGACTCAAAGCTGAAAATTTCTCAGGCCTTGTGAGGAAGCAAGCTCAGCCTGGCAGGTGAGGTGCGGTCCCACCACAGCCCCCTGCCTGCTTTTTCATCAGAGCTGCTGAACAGCAGCCTGGAAAATCATTATAGCAGGCTGTAACTCAGGACCCAGGACCTGCAACACTCACTCACATATGGGGGTTTTTTTGGGAGGAGACTTCCACAGCTGCCGACGCAGCATCTGCTGCCAGCAATGAACTCAACGCAAGCCAGCTCAGATTTAAAACTTAAGTCCATTTCTTGTGCAATAAAGCTGAGACCAGCTGTAGTGACAAGCTCTAAATGGTCTCTAAATCCTGTCTAAACACAGGTTGTACCTCACAACAGAAGCACAGCTAATACCAGCTCTGATAATTATATTTTTCTTCTTCCCATATGCCCTATAGTTTGCAGAGATGAATTAAGTTTAAATTCCCTTTATAAGAATAGCTGTGTGTTGTTGCTGGGGAGGAACTGTTCCCAGGTGGAGCAGTGGTTGCATCCAGCTTTAAGTAACATGCTATTCTGTTCTAGGATACTCATAAAAATACCTCAGGGATGGTTAACACACCCATATTAAAACAATTATTTCCACTTAGTGGCTACTTCCCATCAGCGCATTAAATAACCTCCAATTTTAACTCCAGAAGAAGCCAACCTGCCAGGCCATGGAAACCTTTCTGCATCTGAAAAGAGTGCACCAGCTGAGAGCAATAGCTTTGAAGTTCCTACTGTGCTCCAGAGTTTGAAATAAAACCTTTCAGACGTTTAAATGCTGCAGTATCTCAGGCCGTCAAGAGCTTAATGCCCCACATCTCACTCAGCATTTTTCATGCCTAATGACCACACGCAGGACCCTTCTTTACAGCACAGCTTATGGGCTGGACTAAGGACAAGGCAGCCTGCAAAACAGAGGTCAGGGCCTTGCTCCAGCAGCCACAGCCTGGCAAAAACCAGGGCTGGCCCCATCTCACTTCTCCCTACCTTCCCCTCCCTGCAGTAAAAGCTTTGTGGCTTCCTTTAATTCAAGCTGCTGTTCACATGCATGACAGGACACGATTTCTCTCCGTCAGCCTTTTTTCTCCAGCGATATCCGCAGTCAGAGAATATTTGGCCCATCACAAAACAACAGCTTGGGTAACAGAAACTGGGAGAAGGTTTGATTTAACCTTGCCACGGACAACCGGCCGAGGTCACCCCCACGGAGTGCACAGATGAGGTACAGGAACACAGCCCTTTGCAGGTCAGAAAGCCAAAGCCCTGCCCTCATTTTCTGCCCCAGCACAACTTGTGCTGTAAACATGACCCTGCCCCAAAAGCAGCATTTTCCCCCGAGGTTTTCAACACCTGAGCTGAGGTGCTGAGAGTTGACAAACGATGGCACGCCACCTCCACGAGCCATGTTACTGCTGCTGGGGAGCTCAGCAGGCAAGAGCAGTGCACAGCAAGCAGGCCAAGACCTAGATAATCCTCCTGGGTTTACTCCCTAGTATTTCAGGCAGCTCTTCAAAACCCTGCTTACACTCCCTACTCCTTCACAGGCCAGCAGATCCCACTTCTCCCACACATAAAAGAGATTGCTACGTCAGAGGTGGCTCTCCCTGGAACAGCCAGTGTTCCTGAGAGTGTCTCAACAGCCTTTCCTGGCTGGATACTGCTCACCAGGATGCAAAAAGGCTGGAATTCAATTATTCTAATCCCAGATCATGATGTGAGATCATCAATCACTGAGCCACCTCATGGGAATATGCCCTATTGTCCCTCCAAAAATTCAAACCTGGGCTCTTTAGGATGTATTGAGAAGCAGGAAGAATAATCCCTTTATGCACTGTCCATATGTGATGACTGTCCTTTTTAGCCTATGCCTCTCCCTAACGCTACCCTGTCGTGATCAAAAAAACCCAACTCATTTCCACTCAGTTGTTTTTTCTCCCTCCTGCTACCAAAGACTTCTACTTTGGCTCTCCTTCTTTAGAAGGACCACAAGAGAATGTTTTATCTGGGGTCTCCAACTCCTTGCAAAGCCCAAGCACATTGTCCCTCCAAATCTAAGACCCTGTAATAGGGAAGCCATAAACTACAACACACTTCAGCCCTTCTACATGAAAAGGCAACAGATCAAGCTCCTTAGCTCTTCTGCCCTGGTTGTGTCCTCTCTGCTGTTTTAAGAGCTCCCAATGTTTGCAGACAGCTTTATGTTTTTCAGGTTTTTTTTTCCTTAAGAGCAGGATACTGCATGCCAGCTACATGCCCTCTGCCACCCTGATCCACAAAGGAGCGAGCCAGGAAAACAGCATTTGCACAGGATTGACTGAAGAGCTACAGGCTCAAAAAACCCTCCCACTTTCTGTCCCTTCCGCTCTGAGATACAAGGCCTCATTAGCAATGTTTGATATTTACATGTTACCATATATTACAGTTTCTTTTCCCTGCTACATCTGCAGCCCCTTCAGCCGGCAAACGCTGCGTTTGCACAGCTCTCAAAGACCCAACTGTGATTTTTTCACAGCAATGTTACTGCAAAGTCTCTTCCCTTTTCCACCTGCATCCTCAGACAGACGTCTCAGTTCTCCTCACTCTGACACCTACATGATTGTGAGAGGAGACTTCCAAGGTCATCCAGTCCTCTGGACCTCCCACTGCACCACAGCACTGATGAGCCTGTCCAGGTGAGCCACGTCCCCGTATTTAGATTAAATTAAGCTAAAAGAGCCTCCCCTCAGCCCTGCTTCATTTGCCTGGCAGTCCTGCCTGTACAACATGAACAACACCTGAAGTGCTCTGTATTTCAGCACAGGGTTTATCTTCTAAAAGCTTTTAAAGACACACACACACAAAAAACTTAGAAAGCATATACCCACCAACATAACGCTATAAAATATAAATGAATGGTTGTCATGGTAACTGCTTCAGAGAGAAATAGAGTCCCTCACAAATGCTCAATGGCCAGAAGAGATCCTCACACACACACAACATACAAACACACACACACCTGGTCCTTTCCCTTCCTTACCATTATTACCCCTCATTCAAAGGCTGAAGTTTACCCAATCCTGCAATGTTTTGCACCAGGCAGAGAAACGCCCCACTTCTGTCACTGAAACCTATTCAGATTTCCTCAAGTATTCCGAGAAATCCCATTGCTTTGGACAAATCTATAAGCTCTTTTATTGCTCTGCGAGGCACAGTTTTGAATTACTGTTTTTCATTACTGATGTGCTTTCTAGCAGACCCTGCTGTGAGATAAAGTGGTATTAGAGTGGCATTACCGGCTGGAGGAGTGATTGAGAGACACACGGGGCTGCACTGTACTCCTCCAGTTAACAGGAAGCAATAAATATATCTGGAAACCCTTTTGCTAATACCAGGAGAAGGAAGGGCAGAAAAATAAAGCACTATATATTCCTAGGCTAGACATATGGAACCCTCTGAATACCTGTTACTGAGTTCTACGTTTCAAAGTGAAAACTGAAACTCTGGAGCTGATGTAAGCAGTGCCAGGAACATTTCAGGCCCTTACAGGACTTGGAGCTGTCCAGACACAGAACAAAAACTACAGAACAGACAGAAGATCAGGCAAGAGGAGGAAGATGAACGTGGCCAGTACCTGGTCTCAGCACTTCTCTGACCAAAGCTGGATTGCTGCAGTTTTCTGAGACAAGGAGAGTGTGAAGGTTTGCAGATGTTCCAGGCAGCTCCTTCCAAATGTGACTGACAACAGTTGGGGAATGCACAAAGTCTGTGAACACATTTTTAAGAGGATGGCAGACAACCCCCATCCAGAGATGCAAACTGACATTTAAGAGCGAGCAAGAGAGAAACAATGTGACAGACAAGATGAGGAGGGGTTTGGAGAACAAGTAGGATCACCAGAGGAGACTGGGCCAATGGAGGGGTGCAGAGATGCAACCCACCCAGAAGGCAGCAAAAATGAGTGCTCTGCAAGGAGAAGGACTGGTCCTGTGTGAGTCTGTTGTGCTGCAGAATTAAAAACACTGGAGGAGAGTGCAAACAACAGCACTGCCTGCAAAGATGGATAAAACACACATCGCAGAGATGTGACACTGAAAGGACTTAGAAAGGACCTTGGAAGACTCACCCAACACCAGGGCAGCCTGGAAGCCAGAGGCCAGCAAGTGTTATGGGATAGACTGAGGTTACTGCAGCAGGCAAGGCCATAGGGAGGGACTACAGAGCTCCATGGGACCTGCTGGCAGACAGCTAGAGGAGGAGGAAGAGGAGCAGAAGGATCAAATATAGAGTCCAGGATGCCAAGTCTTCAGGCAGAGCAGGGCCAGATCTCCAGGGAAGGCCAAGTGAAAGGACTGTAGCAGCCATAAGCCCAGGAAGAAGGGGTTAAAGGGCAAGAGAAACCCCATGCCAAAAGCAGCAGCCTCACTCCAGAGCCAATGGCACGAGCAGCCCCTACAGAGCCCCTCAAAGAGCTGCTTCTCTCACTGTACCTTCAGCACGTCCCACACAAGGACTGGAACTAGAAACCAACAGAGGGAGCCAGGCCATCACTGATGCCAGCCCGAGGTCCCAACTCTCTGTCCAGCCAACACCTTCCCAGGCTCATGTTTCCATCCCTCTGCCTGCAGGGCATTCCTTTAATCAAGGTGAGCTTTAATAAAGGTAGTGCTGCTGGCTAATGAGGAGAGATCGTGCTCCTAGCCTAGGGAAAGGTTTTCCTGGCACTGCACTGGCTTGTCCCTGGATCTGTTGGCCAATTCCAGTTGTATCTAATGTCAGGTGATAGGAAGCTCCTAAGATGTCATGGAATTAAGCAGCTGGGAGGAGAACGGGGGCTTAAATCCTGACTGCCAGGAAAGACAAGACTGCAAAGACAGCTCAGATCTGCTCTTGGAGATGAAACAACGGACGTGCAAGGGACCATGAGAACTTGAGCAAGAACTCCTATCTCCTCAGATTTAAGATAATACACACCCATGACATGAAGGCATAGGAAAGTAAACTTCTTAAGCTGTGCTATCTGCAAGATTGTATTTTCCCTTTAGCAAGGCACCAGAAGAAGAGATGGACATGAAAGTGAAGAGTATGAGCCCACAGAGCCCTGCAATGTGTCTGCAATGCAACCTGCAACAGCCACAGAGAGACCTCTGCCTGCCTAGAGATGTCCTCCAGCAGACACAGAGGACATGGCAATTTAGTGGCACCATTCCCTCTCCTCAGCCCAGCCCTGTGCACTGACACACCACTTCTGTCAGACAAGAAGCACACTAAAATAAACCAGGGAATGCAGAGCTTTCTCTTCATTTTCTTCCTCATTTCCCTATGCCTAACTATTTCCTGCTCCTCCCAACCCAAGATCTGAAGGCAAGTAGGAGTGCTGTCAGCACAAAGTCTCCCGGGGAAGAAGAAAAGTGGTGATATTTGCAGGATAGCATGTGCTACCAAGTCATTTCTTGCTCAGCTCTGGCAATGACATCCATCTTCTTTCACTGTCAGGAGCCAAAAGAAAAGTGAAACAGAAGCAGCAGCACATTTGGGAATTCCTACCTGGTTTCATGGTTATGTAAAAATCATATAAAATGTAGACAGACACACTACATTATTTAGTGACTTTCCTATTAAAAATAAAAACCCCAACACTCTTTTGAAATTTAGACATCCTCCCATCTAGAAAAATCTCTGCTAACAATTCACTAAGTAAACCATTCACTTTTCAGAAAATTTCACAACAGCACTCAAGAAATTCACAGCAGATCCACTAAATAAAAGGCCTATTGAAAATGCATTCCTAGAAAACAGAATAGAATATGGCCTGCAAGGAAAATACCAAAGAGCTCTCTCAATAAATGAAACAGCACTCTGCACTCTAATCCTCACGTGGATCCCTACCTTTGAGCATTTCTCCAGCACCTCCTCCTTGAACTGCAGAAACTTTTCCTGGATGGCAGGCTGGTTGAGAGCGAAGGACAGGAAGTGTGTGAAGGGCTGCTTCTTGCGGAAGCTGTCCAGGAGCACATCGATCCGCGTCCGGGCAGAGATGACGCTGCTCCGCTGCTGCCCCGTGATCACTGCAGGGAAACACAGCAGCACCTCTCTGCTTCCCTGAAACTCTCTGCTTTTAGTCCCAGCCTCCTGAGGAAGCAGTAGAATCAAAACCCCCAGCCATCCACTGAAAAACCTGCCAGACTCCCTGCTTGACTTAAAATGCCTGACACGGCTGTGCTTTCCTCAGCAAAAACAGGATGATGCCGTCAAAAGCACGCCTCTGCTGTCCAGAAAGTCAGCTCTGAGGGCCTAAAAAACAGTAACTGAGAGCCCATCAGTTCAGGGGCCCTTCAGATTTCTAGAGCATTATTTCAGGTTTTCATATAGGCAGAGTGAAAATGCCAAGGAAATCCATCAAGGATCAAGACGGTCCGTGTGATTTGTGCATGCACTTCAAGGCACCAAACAGAGAACACTTGAGCTCAAAAGGAAAGAACAGCAAGGAGCAAAATTTCCTTGGCTTCCTATTATCCCATGTTTTCAACATCTCTCAAGCTTCCTAACAGTCCTTCAGAGTTCTCTGGGAGAAATCAAGACCCACTCCTCGAGAAGCACCACCGTGTTCCCACGCAGCATCACAGTGGGATCCTCCCAGCACTTCCTCCACCCAGCTCTGTCACAAACATCCCTGCACACCGTGCCTGTCATCTCTGGAACGTGCCCTAAGGAACCCTCCAAATACCCGCTCTGGCAGAACCCACATGGGTCAGCCCTGATGAGCAAGGCCTCCTTTCTTTTTAAAGCCCTGGAAGTGATGAGAGGGAACATATGGAGATGTCCTGCTCTCACTGTTGGCATCTAGTGACAGCACCAGAAAGTCAGGAATGTCATCTCAACCCTTCTCATATTAAAGCATGTGCAGATGTTTATTTTGCACACAGACAAACAAGGTATTTCTCTGAATGCTTATTTCAGTTTCTTATTGATAGAATACTGTTTGAAAAACAAAACTAAAAATAAAATACAACACATTCAGGACCCAAGTTCTCAAGCCAGTTATTTAAGGCCCAGAAATTACTTTTTTTAAAAAAAAAAACAAAAAACACCTGACACTTTTATATGGATTTATAGACAATAAACAATAAAAACTAAACTCAGGAGAAAAGTGAAGTGACTTTCCCAGGGCCAAAAAGCGAGTCAGTGCTGTGTTAGAAGTAGGAATTAAAGGGAAAACATCTCCTGTACCCCTTCCCTGCTTAAATTGTGCTAGTGCAAGAGCAGATAAAAGCACATCCATTTTATGTGTATTCTACTCACCAATTTCTCCTTCCACTCCAGGCTTGGGAATGCTGATGGAGGTTCGAGTCTCTGTTTCTAGCCTCTTCTTGGTTTCCCCTTTCTTCCCAATGATGTACCTGGAGGCAGAAAGTGCAAGAGCTTCCCCTCACACAGTGACACTGAGCCACTCTTCCACCACGTGTATCCAGATCCAGACCCTGTGTGCTGGAGGGATGCATACACCCAGATCCATGTGCAGGACCACACCCAGGCACAGAGGTGATTCCCAGGACTTCACATGTGTCCAGCCTGGGACAATGTTGAGCTATGGCTTACAACTGGTTTAAATTCAAATAAGTTGGTAGATCCACCACATCTTGCTACAGTCTCTCCATCAGCTGGGTTATCTCTTTACCCATTATCCCAGCTGAGGAAGAAATAAGGGCTTTTTCTGGTTTTTGCTTTGCTCAAGGTAGTCATTTGCCAGAATACACAATGGACTGCTTTTCCTTCTCTGTATTTCAGAAAAACTATTCAACTAATAAAACTGTCAAAAAAAAATAGATAAAACTTTGAACACTACAGGTTCCTCAGTAAACAAGGGACTGCATTCAATAGCCAATTCCAGTCGTGTGTGCTTTCTCTGAAAGCTTCCACAAACTCCCCCTGCCAGGCTGCTCGCTCCAGTTCTTCCTCCCCCCTTCCTTCTCCCACCCTCCTTGATGCTTTCATGTTCAAGGGGAGAGATGCTCAAAGACTCTCCTGCCAGCCAGCAAGCACCACCTGCTGTCCCTTCCACGGGGACACTGAGGAGTCAAGTGAGGCCCAACCACACTAGAAAAGCTTTGCCAATTTCCCCTCCCCCCACACTCAAACCCAGAGCAGGGAGCACATTCCAGAGATCCAGTGCTCACCCCAGCCTCAGAAAAGAAATATTCCGTGCTCAACTTCTTCCCCAGCTGGTGGCAAATCAAACAAAGCAAAAAACACAGGCTCACTTGTAGAAGGGGCTGGGAGCCTCCACCCGGCACTGGAAGCCTCGCTCAGTCTCCTCCACCACAAAGGCATCGCAGGGCTCGTCCGCACAGTCACCGGGGCCTACCAGGAAAACCACATCAGGCCCTGCACAGCCTCTGAGAAGTTTGGCAGTGCTTTATGGAGGACAACAGTCTCCTCCCAGCCTTCTTTCAAGGTTAAATGAAGGAAGGAATGGGCTCCTCTCTGCTGTGGATAACTGCTTTTTATTTATCACCTCACTACCAGCTCTGGAACACATAATGACTGCTTCTAAATCCGGCCGGCTGTGAGGCACAGGAAGCAGGTAGTTACAGCCCAGGTTTTTTCTCAGCTGGAGTTTGTGCAATTCCCACACAGTGGGAATGCTCTCTTCTGGCAGCCAATTCAGAAATTTAAGGCTGCAGAAGAACACAGATAAAAGGTGAGGATAGCTTTGGTCCGAGGGTTCAAGCCAGGGATTTAGAAACAGCCTCAGAGCCACAGAGGTGCCTTTCTTCCACAGGCCGTTCGGTCGTGCACATATCAAACAGAACATCCTGAAAGAGCCTTCCTATTCCCTTTCCAACAAAAACAGGGATGAATTTGGGTGGAAAGCACCTTGTTAAAGCTTAGTGCAATCCACTGAAAGGCAAGGTGGGAGGAGAAACAGGACACAACTGCCACGTTCCCATCTGAAAAAAAACTGGAGTTTTTCTGTGCCCACAACAAGTCACACACAACTACAGCAAACACACAGGCAGAAACACAAAGCAAAACACACCAGGACATGAAGAATTTTGTCCCCAAAATAGGTGACACCTTCCAAAAGCTGCACTGTAAGAGGCCAGTTTTTAAAGACACAAACATTGCAAGGACAGAGGGTCTTTAGCAAGCAGCTTCCATATCTGCAAATAGTGATGGTGAGGAGCAGAAAGGAACATGGGAAAAACAGATCTACACAGCTATTCTGGTTTTTCCCTTTTCCTTGAGATCTTCCACAGTCAGCAAGCAAACTGAACAGTCAGCAGCACAGTCAGCCAAGCCACTTGGGATAACTGGAACTGCCTCCACTTTGGCCAGCAGGATCATCAGGGACCAACACAAAGCCTTCTTCTCCCTCCTGAATGCCTCAGTCCGCCACATGGGCAGGTCTCTGTGTTCACAAAGATATCAGAGATGACACTGAGAGATCCCTAGGTCCACAGTGTTGATGTTTCCACCTCCTGAGCATCACTCCTTACCTGTACAGAAGTCCTCTTCCTCCTCGTGTGGGAAGGCTTGCTCTTGGATGAGATTTTTCCGGTACACTCGTCCCCCGATCCTTATCAAGGGGGGCCGCAGCACGTCCATCCTGCTCCTCCTCCTACTGCAACAACAAAACAGCTGTGCTAACTCAGGCCAAGGAAAAGCTAATTTCAGTGTCTCCTTGCACACTGGGTTGGGAGGGACCTTAAAGCTCAGCTTGTTCCAATCCAAAGGACACCTTCCACTATCCCAGGTTGCTCGGATGGGGCAGCCACGGCTTCTGTGAGCAACCAGTGCCAGGGCCTCACCACCCTCATAGGAGAACAATTTCTTTCTAATATTCAATCTCAACCTCCCCTCCTTGAGCTAAAGGCTCCTCCATGTAGAGTCTTCAGAAAGGCAATACCTCCTCCAAATTTACCTGTCTCAATCAAAGAGTAATTTTATCAGAAGTCACAAGTACGTAAAGCACAATCGTGTGAAAACAGAAAATTAAAGCAGTGTAAGGTGTGGAACTCTGAAACTTGAGGGTTTCAGCTAAAACTCACTGTAACCTCAGTCAGTGTGACATTTCATTGTTTCTTTGGGCTTTAGCTGGCACTGAGGTAAAAACGTTTAGAGCAGAGAACATTTAATGGTGCTGAAACAAAGAGCCAGCAGTGTTCTGTCAGAGACTTCATGTCTTCAGCACTCGAATTTCTGCGTTCACTGGCAGTGTTAATTTAACATGTCTCAATTTTAAACCACAATGTGTTACTCAGAAAATAGTTTCCACCAAAAAATTCACCTTTGTCACAAGGTTTAACTGTCCAGTGCAACAGAACAGGAAAAAGTTAAGAGCTTGCCTCGGAAGCAATCGGCATTTATTACAGAGTGGCATTGGGTTGAGGTTAATTCTTCTTTCCTCAGTTTGAGCCCCACCTTCTGAAATGACTCACAATCATCTGAACTTACGGACGATTAAAAAACCTTACATTTCGGTATAGGTAATAATTCTTGTAGCTCAAGGGAAGAAGTGCAGAGGTAAAATGGGCACAATGACGGAAAAAGACATGAAAAAGTCAGTCGCTGGGCTTTTGCTTCCACGCAAGATTTTGGGGGGAGGTGTATGCTTTTAACACACTGGTATCACAATTTCTTGACACAGGACTTCTGAAAAGTGAGCAGCGACAGCGGCAAGCACAACGCAGCGAGGTTTGCAGCCTTACAGCAGGATCCGGAGGGGCTGAGGAAAGCTCCGCGGGAACCAACTCCAGGCTACCCGGGGAGGGCGGCACCGGCAGGGCGCCAATTCCCGGGGCGCTGAGGGTACTGCAGCAACGGAACCTCGGAGCTTTACGTTCACATCCCTGAGGGAAAGCGGCAAGAGCAGTGAAACGCTCCCGCTGCCGCCGCTGCCGCCATTTTGTTCCCCCTCCCCTCGCCTCCCCCACCCAGCGTCCCGCCGGAAGTGGCGCGCGCCCGCCCCATCATGCACCGCGAGCGCGGCCACGCGCGCCGCCCGCACCAAGCAGCCGTCCGGGCTCCCGGGTGAAGGAGAGAGGGTTCGGGACGGGACCGGGCAGCGCTGGGAGGAGGCGACGGCGGCGGCGGCGTCCCGGAAGGTGAAGGGCGATGGCATGAACGCGCGGGGAGGGCGGAAGCCGCGGCGGCGCGTGGGCTCCGCACTCACCGGGAAGCGACTCGGAGGGGCCATGGGCGGGAGGGCGGTGGCGGAGGCGTGGCCAGTGATGGGGCGTGGTCATCGGCAACGAGGCGTGGTCTGTGGAGGGGGCGTGGCCTGGGGTGGGGCGGGAGCGCGGGCGGTGGGGCTCCCCCCCGCCATGATGGCGGCTCCTGAGGTGCCTGAGGCGTTGGCTGGAGGTTCCTGTAACAGGCCCAGGCATCGCCCTGACCTGCCGCCTCCTCTCCTCCGTGTTTGTTTAAAATAAACCCCCTGCAGCCACACTTAGGAATCTGTCGGGTCTGCGAGCCCCGGCTGGCATCGTTTCAGCGCAAATCGTCGCACTTCCCTTGCAAGCAGGGTGCTGAGCCCTGAGGGTTTGCTGAGGGAGGTGTTGCTGGGTGTAGCATAGCAAAAATAAAGGTTTGTTTTATGCAGGCATTTTTATTCATGGCCCGTAAGCCCCCAGCCTCCTGTGAGCCGCTGTTTTCTGTGTTACAGTAGCCTTGAGCACTCTTGGGAATCTTACAAGGGAGGGAGGAACAGGACAAAGGGAACGGCTTCCCGCTGACAGAGGTTGGGAAGAAATTATTCCCTGTGAGCCCCTGAGAAGGGGCACAGTGTGTCCACAGAAGCTGTGGCTGCCCCTGGATTCCTGGAAGTGTCCCAGGCCAGGATGGACAGGGCTTGGAGCCACCTGGCATAGTGGAAGGTGTCCCTGCCCATGGCAGGGTGTGGAATAAGATAAGCTTTAAGGCTTTAAAACCCCATTTTCTCCACAAAACGCTCGAGTGCTTCCCAAGGGCGCTGTCTGTGTACTCTACAGAGCCTGCAGAAGTGTACTAAATACGATAACAAATGAATTAAATGGGCAGAATCATTTGGAAGTGCTTATAAGTATTTGGAGGAACAGCAAGTGCTGTCACTGATAAGGGCCAAGTGACACCTTTTTTATATCAGAGAGGGACATGACGAGTTTTAAGTCCCGTGTCGTGACAAACCCAGTACCTCTTAAAAACAAGGCTGAGACAAGAGCATACAAGAGGCAGCTGGAATTGTGCTGCACAGGCAGATGGATCCTCAGGCATCCCCAGTTTAAGTCAAATACAGTGTTTCAAAAGGCAAAAGCATGTCTGGAGTGATGCGGAAAGCAGCTGCTGCAAGTTAGGCACGGCGTGACTCTGTGCAGGATGCGGTGCTGGAACTGGCAGTCCTGCAACCTTCCAGGTTTTATGAGGCAGCAGAGCTCCCGTGTTTGTGCTCCTGGAAACATGGGGGAAGAAAAGGAAAGAAACCCCGCCTTTTATGACCCTGAGGAGCGGGACAAGCGCCAGGGCAGCTAAAGGCTAGTGAATTCAGGCCAGCAACCTGTACCTTGTTATTTTTGTGCACGCTCTGGATTAATTCCCAGGGGAATTCTGAGGGGCTGGAACGGGGGTTACCTTCAGTTTTGGGGTGTGACTGCTCTGTGCCCATCCCCACAGTGGGCACAGGCAGCTCTCCCACACACACAGAGCAGCCTGGACGCTCTGGGGCAGAGGAGGCGACTTCATCCTGCCCCTCACTGCCTTCATCCATCCTCAGAGACGTGTCACCGCTGGCTCTGCACCCTGGGGAACTCCAAGACACCCTTCCTAACTCAGGCTCTGCTCTTTGTCCTCCCAGGTTGGGCCGGGGTACAATGGCAGCCTCCTCCTCGTCCTCCTCGGCCGGTGGAGTCAGTGGCAGCTCCGTGACAGGGTCGGGGTTCAGCGTTTCGGACCTGGCGCCGCCCCGGAAAGCTCTCTTCACTTATCCCAAAGGTGCCGGGGAGATGCTGGAAGGTGATTGCTCCTGCTCTTCTCCTTCCCCGCTCCTCCTCCAAGCTGCTGAACTTCACACCCCACTGGCAAAAGCTGGAGGTAGAAAGGAAGCACCAGGGCTTGGTTGGTCCCGGCTTTCCCACCAGTTGTTCATGAGGAAGTGATTTTTCTGGCAGTCACCTGCTTTTTAGCTCCATGACAACACTTCAGACCAGGAAGCATCTACCTGAAAGGGAACATGACTGTGTTAATTGCTCATTGTTAGCTAATCGTTTGATGTCAGGCAGGGATTACTGCAAGGATAGCTGAGACAGGAGTATTTTTCTTGGCAGAAGTAGTAATTTTCATGGTTTGGGTTGGATTTGACCGGGTTAGTCCAGGAGGCAGCTTGTCTCCCTGCCAGCTTGTGTCTGGGTTTGTCGGGATTGAGGAAGGAGAAGCCCAGCAAGCCCTGGGCGAGGGAGGAAGGGCAGGTCCTCTGGGTGACAGGGTTAAATCATGTCTGCTCCCCTTGAACTTCCCTTGTCACCGTGGGATGGCTGGGAGTGAGGCTGGAGTGTCCCTACGGCAGCACAGGGCAGCTGGGAACTGATGGCTGCGCCGTTGAAGGGTTGTTTTTATTACATATTAGAGCCCATATGCCAGGCTATTGAAGTAATTATGACTAAAGGTTTGCTCACAGAACTTAACGAGCCCTCAAAACAAATTAAAGTAATGAAGCACTTTGTGTTACCAAATAGACAGGCAGCTGTTCCTCCTGACAGCCACTCGGCAGGACAGACAGGGAGCTGGAGGAGAGAATCCAACATTTCGGTTGGAAAAGGCCTCCAAGACCATTGAGTCCATCCTGTGACCGATCCCCACCTTATCAACAGCACCAGAGCACTGAGTGCCACGTCCAGTTGTTCCTTGCACACCTCCAGGGACAGTGACTCCACCACCTACCTGGACAGCCCCTTCCAATATTTTTCCATGAAAAAATTATTGCTGATGTCTTCACGATGCATTTGGGGCAACACCTGTGAGAGGAAGCTCTGAGCATGGTGAAATTCCAGCTCTTCCTGGGGTTCAGCTTTGGATTAGATTTTTCCAGAGTTTTGTCTTTGAAACTGCTCTCTACATTGTGCTGGCACAGAGCTTTAAATGGATTGTCTTTGGGCTGTCCTCTTTTCCAGGAACACAGCAGTTCCTGGGTGACAGGAAGAACCAAACATTGTCCCTGCTGCAGGAAGCTCTAGCTTGGCTTTTCAATTTCTGACACCAAAGGTGATACACCCATTCTTTCATCAGGCAGCTGCCAGTACCTGTGCAGTTTCCTCTTCAGAAATTCACACTGACTGCCTGATTTTTATTGCTACTTTAACTATCTCACTTATTTCTAAATAAACCCATAGGTATTTGGGATTTTTTTAGAAGGAGACAGTATAAACTATGTCAGTGCTTGGTACATGATTAGCCATGTTTTCCAGATTGCTTTATTTCTGAGTCACTTGTGTGATCAATTACTGACTTGGATACACATTATTTGAAACTCTATGTAGGGTTATGGTCTGAGCCCGTGGGAAATCCTAAAGCATTCTAAGGACACAAGCGTCTGAGCCCTGAGGGAATCAGAGACTTCCATAACATTACCTGACTTCTCCTTAGTTTAACTTCTATTTAAAATGGACTAAAATTGCTTCTCAGAGGGGATATAACAAAATTCCACCTAGGATCAGGAACCAGCCAAAGCCCTGTGCAGAGTCACAGGGGCTGCACTCACCACCGGGGAAAGTGTTGGAACAAGGCAAGGGGAACCCACACCTCAAACTGAAAAATAGGAGGTCAGGGGCACTGAAGGCTGCTCAGCCTCAAACTCTGGGATTCAGCCATCTCCTTTTTCTGTTTACAGATGGCTCTGAGAGGTTCCTCTGCGAGTCTGTGTTCAGCTTTCAGGTTGCATCGACGTTAAAGCAAGTGAAGCACGGTAAGCGCTGAGCACCGGCCGCGTGTGGCTCGGGGAGGGCGGTGGGAGCAAAGCCTGAGCTGCTCTCGGGTGCCAGCCACAAGAAAGCAGAGTGAATGCTAAGTCAGGCCACCACTGAGTCCTTTTGCAAGCCCTATGCAAAGCACTGGGAGCCCACAGA